>NC_051157.2:178815522-179138372 GCF_013339745.2 Dermacentor silvarum
GCGGCGGCGGAGTGCGCGAGAGATGCCGGCTCCGGTGGCTCCGGTGCGCAAGCCGTGTGACATCACTGATCCTTGCGCATGCGCAGCACGGCTCTTGATGTGCCGCGCGAAACGGGCTTCGCTAAGCCAGTGTAGCTAACGCTAAAAGCGAAATAAACGCGCGCAGGCGGGCACTGCGAAGAGAAGAAGTTAGAACGATGAGCTCTGTGTCTGATTTCTTCGCGTCTCGTTAGTTTTCTACAGATGGTTTGCCTGTAACTCCACAGATGCAGGTACTCAATGTGCTAATATCGATACATGTTGCCACGATGGACATCAGTGCAACACGTCACGTGAACATCACCGCACCGTGTTAGCTTAGCAGGCGTGGTATCACGCTGCTGGTTCGAGGACGCTGGGTTGATTCCGACTATGGCGGCCGCATTTCGATCGAAGTGAAATGCAGGAACACCCGTGTACTTGGATTTAGGCGCACGTTAAAAAAAACCAGATGGTCAAAATTAATCCGGAGTCCCCAAGGTCATGCTTCCAATCATATCGTCGTTTTGGCACGTAAAACCCCAGCAACTATTATCATTAGCACATCAACATATTTGCTTTTTGACAGTAATCCGTTTCACAGTATTACCATGCTATCAATTTGCCGTTTACTTGCTGTTTGTGCGCCGTCGCGGCTTTTAGCGTTTTGATTGAGTTACGTTCGGGATGTGCTCGTCGCCTAAAACGACTGCGCGCTTCTCACTAGTGGGCCGTTTTGCGCAGTAACCTTTTAAAGCTCGCTACACAGATTCAGACAGTGAGTGGCAGCTGTTGTACGACACCTTTTTTGACGCATCTTTCAGTGCTAGAGCCCTAAGATGGCGGCCAGGTAAATGGTAAATGGACATAGATAGGTGGACACTAGGTAAATGGACACTAGATAGAGTGTGTTCTAGCTTACCCGCGCCAAGCTAAATGAAAAAAATAAAAAAAGAACTGGTTTTGGCTCAAAGAAAGTAGCCGCGGGCGCGTCGCTGCCGCAAACCGCGGACAGCTGAACTTTTTCTACGCCTTAGGCAGAGGTCACTTGAGAGGTCGATGATGCTGAACATTATTTTGCGCTCACGACAGCTAAACGCAGAGTTCGTAGTTAATATTACTGTAAATACCTAAAAATAATAACTTAGTATCTCTCAAAATAAAGCCACTGTAATTTCGCCCTCTGCAGCAATTCGCTGGAACTTCAGAGCTTCCGGGGCCAACCAAAAAGTATTCTGCATGCAAGCATGATGTCGCTGTAGTCAAGGGTCGACCGCCACCGCGGCACGGACATTTTGTTCCGACGGGTTGTGCAAAAAGGATTGCCGTAGTCGAATGTGAAAATGCTTACATAGATAAAACTGCAAATAAAAATGGCTATATTTGGCTACGAATTTTTTGTCCTTTTTTGTGTTTGGCTACATTTGGGCTACAATTACGCTAGCTTTGGGCTACGCGCCTCGCCAGACCTGGCATTACTGGGCGCAAGTACAGCGCATACAAAGCTATGAGCCGTCTGCAGATCGCTTTCAAGATACGGTTCGGGCAACCGCCGCAGTCGGGCAAAGTACAAGGGTGCAAGTACGGAGTTGTGGGCAGTGTAGCAGCCGCCCCCTTCCCTCACGCGTTGCCTTCCCGCTTTCCTCCTTTCGTGTGCGAGACTGAGTGACTGAGTCGCCAATATCCCCTTGCGCCATTTGTGCCGCAGCACAACGTCACCCCCCTCCCCCCTCTCATGTCCCCACGGCCTTTCGCGCGATGGTCGCGTTTGCTCTCCGCCACGCGTTTGCTCTCCATGGAAGCGCGCGTCCCTCGCGCGCTTTCACTCGCCCATACAGCATACGGCGCGCGGCGACGATTTTATCGCCCGTGGACTCTATACGGAACCTCAGGGCGACGACGACGCTAACTGCAGAAATCCGCTTGAAGTGTCCATATAATTGCTATCGTAATAAAAAGAATCAAAGGCTTTGAAATTTAGGCCCACCTAAAGCCTAACAAATGAAGCCACAAGATCAAGATGAAACAAATCCATGTAGAGTCCACAATTCCCATGGTGACTGAACGCTAGGAGCGCCAAAGTTTCGTCTAGTGGTGTTTGTAGGAAACTCGACGTGTTCAAGAGAGTCAAAAGAAGGAATGCGATAACTTTGTACCGGCTGCGTGGCGTAGTGCCCCTCTTGGTTTAATTATTCCCACCGCGTTGTCCGCGACTCGGACCTGCTAGGAGCTTTCTTCAAACTGTCCCAAGCGCTTCAAACCATTGAACGACCACAGCGTATATTTATCGCTGGCTGTAGTCACACGCGACGTTGAGAGGGCGAAAAGTTTACAACGACTTTCAATCTCGCATGGTTACTATAGCAACAAAAATGTCTGGTGGCGCACACGTGTTCTCCGGGAGTGCATTTGATGAACTTTCCCTCGCTCTTCGCCTGTTCTTTGAGCGAGAAGTGGAAAATGAAAAGCGGCAGACAGCAAAGCCGCTTACGCACCCTTCGTGTGTCTGCTTGCTTCTCGTCGCGACAAGGCTGACGTAGCCGAGTGTAGGCGCGCTTTTAGCACTGCCACAGGCTCTTTAGATTAATGCCGCCGAATGCTGTCCAAAAAAAAGAAATCTGGCGAAATTTAAAAATACATCACAAAGCACTAAAGCGCCAGTGATAGCAGCGATAGTAGCACCATCGAAAGGAGCAGTAAGAAACGGAAACCAGAGTGGGGTAAAAGGCTAAGAAAGCTTCGCTTTTAAAGGGGAAAAGTATCTCTAAGTTAGCCTACTTGATGTTCTTGCTGAATATAAAGTTTACTCAACTTTATACTTTCTCTTTTCAGTTCCAACTCCCTCCTTTCTTACACAGGTGGTTCTTGGCGAAGCCCCCGTAGTGGGCAAGTGCCGTTTAAAAGGAAAAGCAAGCAAGCTTGCGTACTACACATCAGTTGCATTCTTATCACCTAAATTGGCTTCTCCAAATTATTTTGTTAATATTACCTCCCCTGGTTGTAACAGCTTTTCACTTTCACCTTTTCAGTTAGTCTGACTGCTCGCTCGCATGGTAGTCTAGTTATTGCAGCATCTGCTTTTTTTCTCTTACTTTGTGTTTCTTGTTTCCAAATATGAATTTTCTTTAGCATACCCACTGCCGCCCGATTCTTGGCCTATCCCTTTAGTGAGTGCGAGCCATGACAGAGGTTCATCATCATATCATCATCATCATCATCATCATCATCATCATCATCATCATCATCATCATCATCAATCTTTGCGTTTCACCGCCAAGGCATTCGATTGGCGCTCGGGCTTATCAACTTACGACGAAGTTCTCACCGCATAAAAGGCGAAGCATCGACGAGGGCTGCGGTTCCTGCGTTTCTACTGCCGTTCCTGCCGTTCCAGAGCGTGTGCTTGCCCGAGATCGCCTGGCCCTTACCCAGCCTACTTCCGGGTTTGCTGTCAAGTAGACGGCGGTTATTCTCTTACATTTATTGTTTTATTTCACACCTTTTTGATTGAAAGTCGTGGTTCATTTTGACTGATGTCTGTCTCATCTCCAGGCCAGAGGGCCTCCCTCTGGTCTGCTTCCATCCCTCCTCAGGATATACGGTGGAGCTGTTTCTTCGTAGCGGAACCAGCAGCGTTCCTGTGGCTTTGGTACCCACTAATGGGGGGACGATCCGTATGAAGAATCCAAAGCCATTCAAACGGAACTTCGGGCAGTCTCCAATCACTTCCAGCTAATCACAGAGGTTCGACAGTTTGGACGAGGGGGGATCCTCTGCTCGTCGCCGGACCAGGCTTGTGTGCAAGATCTGCTCAAATGCACTAATTTCGCTTCGCACCCGGTGAGCTGTCACATCCCTCCTCACTTAGCTTGCTGCAAAGGCCTAGTCCGCGGTGTAGATGTAAGTCTAAGTCCTGCAGAAATATTGGACATTTTTTCACCGGCAGGTGTAGTATCTGTTTATCGATGCACAAGGGTGGTCGACAACAAGAAGGTCCCTACTGAAACAGTTATCGCAACGTTTGCAGGGACGGTTCGCCCATCAGAGATTAAGGCTGGCCATTGATTTACAGGGTTGAACCCTAGCCCCACGAGCACTACAGTGCCTCAAGTGTTGGCGTTTCGGCCATAGCATTAACGGTTGCCGATCAACACTCGATGCCGTAAATGCGGGGATGAACATGGTGACAACAATTGCACATCTCAAGATGAATCATGCTGTTTGTGCAACGGAAATCATTCCGCTGACGATTCTAACTGCCCCGCAAGATCAAAGGAGCTTCAAGTGATTGAAATAATAGAAAGGAGACGTTGCTCTCGTCGTGAAGCTCTTGCTGAAATTCAGAGCAGAACACAGGGATATGCTGGAGTTACAGCCCGCCACTCACTCAGTATGGACCCATCTTTTTCCCAGACGATCACAAACGTAATAGAGAAAGCTGTTGAAAAAGCAATAGAAAAGCTTCTAGGAAATCTGACAGACTCATTGGCGCAAGTACTGTCTACGCAATTCTCAGAGATATCTCAGAGTATAACAAAATGTAGTGTCCAAAATCAGATCTCCACTGTTTCTCAGTCTCCTAAATCTCCATTGCCGAAATCACTCCCCTCCGCGAGCACAGATTTAGCGCGGGTCAAGTTCACAACAATTTGATCAAGAAGTGCACTCGGAATCAGAGTTGCTAGGCAATCAGGATGTAGACATGGACCTCGTACCCATAAACGCACCAGATCTCCTAATAACAAACTGCCTAATTCTCCTACTAACCAAAACAAAAAAGTGTGCCAAAAATTCCCTTAATAGGACAGACTTTCTGAAAGAAAGCATTTTGGAGCAAGCAGTGGCTGCTGCTCAGCTTTCGTCAACATAGGGTGCCTTAGAGTACTCCAATGGAATTGCCGGTCAATACTTTCTGCTACTGATTTATTATATCTAATTACCCAACTACTCCTGATATTATACTGTTGCAAGAGACTTGGTTAACAGCTGGTCAAGATTTTCATTTAAGAAACTATCGTTGCTTTCGATTGGATAGGCCTTCCCGAGGTGGAGGGTTGGCTTCCTTCATTTCATCTAAAATTTGTCATAGAGCAAAATTTCATATCAGACTACGTCTCCTGAATGCGAAATTTTAGTATTAGAGATAACACTTCCAGGCTGCGCACCACTTTCTGTAGTTAATACCTACTTCCCTGCTGGGATACAAGATGTCAGGACACTTGAGGTCACCTTGGCCTACTGCAAAAAGAACGCGTTGTTCACTGGTGATTTCAATTCACATCATGTGGCATGGGGCTTCCGCACTGATGCATCCGGGAAACGTTTATGGTATTGGGCTTCTTCGAACAATTTAACTTGCTTAAATACTAAAGTTGCAACTTTTGTTCGCTGTCAGTCGCGCTCTGTCTTAGACTTATCATTCGCTAGCTCAAGTTTATCGTCCTCATCTTGGGCTGTCGTTGATGACGCCACAAGTAGTGATCACCGTCCTATACTGATGGATACTGTCTGCCCCTTAATTTCTTTAGACAATGAAGTACATGTATTTGTGGACTATTCAAAATTTAAGAAAACGTTACAGTCCACGTTAGAATCTGATAGGTATGGAGAGAGATACTAAAGCTATACGCCTTTGTGCGGTTTTAAAGGGTACCCTGAAGAAATCTGAGTTTGCAGTATCAAAAGCTAAAGGTAGTTCTGGCTGTCCCTGGTGGAACCCTGACTGCGCACGAGATTATAGACGCCGAAAGGCTGCGTGGAAGAAACTTCTTCTTAACCAATGCCCTACAAATTGGATTAACTACACGTATGCTGCAGCTATGTTTAAACGGACAGTCTCTTAGCAAAAAGTAATTATGACGAAAAACGATACAATTTTCTGTCGAAGAGTGGCAACAAAAAAGCGCTTTTCGATTTCTTCGCTTTCGCAAGGCTATACCCACGCCAGTAAATATTGATTCAGTAATACTATCGCCTAAAGAATTATCAGAATCATTGGAAAAAATTGCCAGAGGATTAGAAAACCGTTTTACAGCTCAGCTACAATTGAACTTTGTCAAGATTGCATCCGAGGACAGTTTTATAAACGTGACGATTGAAGAGCTTTCGCACGTTGTGCGAAAGCTCCTGCCTCAGCTCCAGGTCCAGATGGCATAACAACGAGCATGCTAAAAATATTATTTGACGTGTCTCCACAGGACCTACTTAATATCGTCAACTACTCCCTAAAGAACAGTTGGATTCCTCCAGATTGGAGGCTTGCTAAAATTCTCCCTCTACTTAAGAAACAAGGAGTGGGATTGCATATGGACAACATAAGGCCCATTGCATTAACATCTAACATTATGAAACTAATAGAAAGAGTGTTATACATCCGTGTAATGAGGTTTTTAACTACTAACACGTTACTGAGCTCATGTCAGATCGGATTTAGACCGGGATGCTCGATTTGGTGCGCACACGTTGATTTGGAGGGACGTATTAAGCTTGCTCGTCACAGGCGACAGTTTGCAGCGCTAGTGGCTCTTGATATAGCTAAGGCATACGACAGTGTAGAGCATAACATTCTCCTCAAAATCCTAAAGAACATGAATTTTCCTCCATATATAACAAATTGGATTTATGATTTCCTAAGATGCAGAAAATTCTATTGCTCACAAGGCGGGTTTCGACGTCAAATATAATCAGTCCAGGGGAGTTCCACAGGGTTCCGTTCTTTCCCCAATTTTGTTTAATATTCTAATGAGCTCAATTCCACTGGTGTGATGTACAAGTGTATGTTTACGCAGATGACGTTGCATCTTTGCGTCAGCGAGAGACATTCACTCTCTGCAAAGAATATTGCAATCATATTTAGCAATACTTGAAGATTGGCTTGATGATATTCGTATGACATTAAATGTTAGCAAGAGTGCCTTGCTTGTATTTCCCTTAAATATACCGGTTAATGTCTCTCTCCAATACCGTCAAGAAATAATCCCTCAGCGCGACTTTATTAAGTATTTAGGCGTTATCTACGATCAAAAACTTAGTTGGCGCAACCACATCGAACATGTTACGTCTAAGGCAGCGCGCGCTGTTGGCATGATTCGAAAACTCGGTCACCGCCGCTCTGGCCTACGCAGAGACACTCTCATTATTTATTGCATGTAGTTCGACCCATATGGAATTTGGGGTGTTTTGTTCTCTGGTGGTCCAGCATACAAGATCAACCCCCTCGTTCTTCTAGAGCGAGAGGCCCTCCGGATTTGTCTTGGATTGCCAAAATTTGTTGCTAATGTTATATCAAGAAGCCCGATTACCCCACTCGTTAGATTCCGCATACTTACAGTAAAAACCTACTTAAACATTTAGCATCTTCATTGAGACGATCGCAGTATGTATTTATTACGGAACGATCTGCCTTCTTTGAAGAAACATGGTCCCGTCTATACAATCCGCAGGTTCTTTTGTGCAAACTCAACTAGAACCATTACAGGTTCAGATACACGAGATATTCCCCTCAAAAAACCCGTAAATGCTATTAGAATTGAATTTGAAGACATATTTCCTTCCAATGCAAAACTCCTGCCAACTAAATATCTAAGCGGATTACTGCAAGATCATTAGCGCAAATGCAAATCAATACTGTAATAGCGACGGATGCATCAGTGTGTGACGAGAAAGCGGGTATAGGTATTTTTTCTGAGGCGCTATCCTGGTCTTATTCAATGCGACTGCTGATTTTACACCTATATTTCAGGCAGAATTATTAGCAATTATATTAGCTCTCCGTAAACTTCCTGGAAATTCTTCGACAGCTGTAATAGTAACTGATTCGTTGTTAGTGTGCACAGCACTCACTCGTCCTCAGACAACACAGTTTGAACGAACTAGAAAGATTAATCCCTTCGACCTTACGTCTGGTGCGTTTAATATGGGTACCAGGTCACCATGATTTGTTTTTAAATGAAATGGCCGACGCACTCGCACGTACATCCCTACAGGGACCAGTCATGCATGTTCTGCCGACTTCGGCTTATATCACCGCGGCTAGGTTTAGAAAACTATGTCTCTTAAATCACTCTCCAAAACAGACATTCCAAATCACAGACTTAAAGCATTTGCTTTACCCTTGGGATAATCAATGGTGTCCCACACGTAAATTGGAAATTTCAATTACAAAATTACGATGCCGTATTCCACCCCTAAATTTTTATCTACACAGGTCTGGTCTGGCGATGTCCCCTCTATGTCATTTCTGCAATGAACCTGAAACCATTGATCATTATATAAACTGCCGCCGATTCGCAATCCATAGAAAGAAATACTTCGAAATTCCGTTCCGAAAATTAGGCATCGCTATAAACACTGAAAATATTCTATCTTTCGGGGCATATACACTGGGTTTTAGCCACAGGAGCGTTCAGGGCCGTATGCGAGTTCCTCATGACACAAGGAGAATACCAAGTTAATTTACTGATATATTGTTTAATATTTCACAAAATTCCAAGTTACGTTATTTTACTGATTGATTATTTATTAATTTTCAAAATTCCAATTAAACTGATTGAAATTTCTTACCTTCTACCTTGATCTCCTTCCAAAAAGCACACTAATTCCCTATAAGATAAAATAATATACGGCTCTAACATCAGTTAGTTTCATGAATAATTTCATACCACCTGTTTAACCGCCGGCTTCTTGGCCAATCCCCCGTGGTGGGTATGGCGCCATGGTATAGGACGCAAGCAAGCAAGCGAAGCTCACCGCGACCGCTCGTTCATTCACGCCTGCAGCTTCTCTAGAGCAGCTTCGGCAACGATTTCGGGCTGCATCATGGCCTCAGCTCCCGAGTCGAAGTTTCTTCTCAAGGGCTTCAGCGACGTTCTTGACGGCCGTCTGATCCAGTTCGCAGATCAGCCGCCAGCGGGTTTGCTGGTCTGTTCGCTTTGCTCCGTGGTGCCGTTGGAGAACTGTACGTTGAGCTGGCAAGCACGTTTATTGCGGTTCATGCTTTCTTGAAATTGTGATGAAGACTTCTACCGCCTTGTGGTGCCCCGTGGACAGGAAGCTTCTGCGTCGGCGTAAAGCTGTGCCGATGGCCACCACCAGTTCGGACGTGCTGCGCACATTGGTAGCATGCTGTTGTAACAGGGACTACGGATGAAGCTACACCGGCAACCTGAAAGACATGCAGGCTCACGTCCGAGACTGCCACGAGGTGACCTGGGCTTCTGTTCAAGAAGACTGCCGCGGTCGCTACTCGTCAGTCACGTGGAGGCCGCCCATTCGGCAACCGCGAAGTCTTCGTCTACGAAGTCCAGACGGCACAAAGACATGGAGGGCGCCCAATGCCGTCACGTGGAGGCCGCCCATTTGATAACCGCGAAGTCTAGCTCTGCGAAGTCGAAACGGCACAAAGAAACCGCGATACCTTCGACTGAGGTCTCCTCCGGCCCTTTGGTCAAGGGGGGAGACAGAAAGGTGCAACCTGAAAGTACCGTGAAGAGTGAGGAACCAGTGGCAACGAAAGCTGCGACGACTGTCACTGAGCTCTCGCACGAACACATCCAAGATCTAATCGAAGCCACGGCGTCGCGGACCGCCTCCGTAGCGGTGGAAAACGTGATCCAATTGAACGGGACCCTGTTCCGCGATATTCTGGGCGCAGTTAATCTGATCTACGAGCGCCTAACGGCAGTCACTCGAACGGCTGGCGTCTCCTTCACCGCATCGTCGAGCGTCGAAGATGCCACGGCAGCGCCTGCAGTCTTCGAGCATCGGCCGAAAGAAAAGCATCTCGAGGAGTTCACGTGGATGGTCTGCCGGTACTCCAAGCTTCGCGTCGGCATACACTACGTCGAGAGCCCGCTGTTACTCATCGCGCCAGGTCACAGAGTACAGTTCACCGTCTGTATCGACGGCATCACCGTGGTGGAACTGAGTGTGTCGGTCATGGTCCACCGTGGGGACCATGGTGGCCAACCGTGTGCGCAGCCGTTCCAGAGGACGTGTCCTTTCACGCTCCTCGACAAATCCGGGAACGGTGCGCACGTGACCAGCCTGTTCAGACCGAAGGACCTTTTTGACAGTGATGCTGCTGTTTCGCCTTCGACCGAAGACGCTTTCCTAGTCTCGGGTTGGTTGACTATTAGTAAAGTGAATAGGGCCATCTTTGAACGCGACTACGTTGAGGATGACGGATTTACAATACTCTTCAGTACTAAGGCCTACCTCGCTGTAGTGAACAATATAAATGGTTGACATATCTTTAGTGTGTTGAGATGTTCCTTTTTAGTTTTTATACCCATTTGTCTTTTATGTGCAGCTATAAAACGCAGTGTTTTATAACAGTATAAATTGTGGACATGTCTTTAGCGTTTTGAGATGCTCCTTCTTAGTTTTTATATTCAATTGCCTTTTATGTGCAGCTATAAGACAGTGTTTTAATTTTGGTGCCTTTACCGATCACAGCAATAAATCGCTCATTTCCCACTACAGTGTTGTATTGTTTGAGTAACGATGGAGCACTGGTCGACCTGGAACAGATTTGTGATTTATGCCGCAAGAAGACGGAGAGTAGAAAAAAAAGTAGGAAAGACTTGAGCACTGTCCTTCAAGTGAAGGTTTATTGAAAACTGGTGCCAATTAAATATACAAGAGCACATAGAAAAAAGCATCATCCTGAAGCCCCACATTTCCCCCTTTCTACCGCCGTTAAGTGCGCACTGATTGGTTTCCTGCACTCCCACTGGATAATGTTGTAGTGAAGTTCAACAATCGCGCTTCCAAGAGCGTTTTAACCATTTAGCTATTCATTGGGCAAACTTAGGCGTAGAAAGAAAACAGTGAAATCGCAATGATGACGGCGAGCACGACCTTCGTACGTCTAAATCTGATCGACGGCGTAATGTGGAGGCTGCGTTTTGGGGATATGAGCCATTCATATGCCTCACGTGACGGACAGATTTAATTTTGAAGAATCGCCAGCGGCAATGCGACAACGGCGGACTGCTAGCATACCCTTAGTGACGTCGTTCTCTCTGTGGCAGCCGAACGTGGGTGTAACCTCATTAAGAAACGCAAAGAGGTAACCAATACTTGAGAAAGAGGTTAATGAGCCGTCGGGATTAACACAGTAATAACACCGGGGCTGCCCGTTTTAGCTTCGCTGGTTTAACATCTGCACGGAGTGCTTGGGCGGTGCTTTTTGTAATCTGATTGTATGCGCGACGCGAGTTGTGTGGTTCTTCTTGAAGCCACGCGGGCACCAGTGATTACTCTGGAACCTTCGACGAGACATGTAAAAAGCCGACGCGCTTGACTCGCAGATCAGATTTTCGACGATCGCCGACTCTGCGTGCCGCTATCGTTGTGCTTGAGTGTTACTTGTTTTGCAACGCTTCGTTGCGTCGGCAACGTGCCGCACGAGGCAGATTGTAAGCGCCAGGCATTAAATCGCGAATTGAAACACGTATAGAGCTGCACTCAAACTTCACATTGGGGACTTCGTAATCGGGCGGTGAATTGTTTCTTCTTTTTTTTACCGATGTTGTCTCCAACAAGAACGCCGTAATGAATAAGTAAAAAGAAACATGCTTAATGGTCAAGTTGCTAGGAACGCTACTTAACAATTGTGGCAAGCGCTAGGGCAGAAATCCGCTTGAAGTGTCCATATAATTGCTATGGCAATACAATGTCGACGAGGAAGATAATAGAACAGCTGGCCCAGGAACGGGTACTCAGGTCAACAACGGGTGCTGTTTCTGTCTCATTTATTCCGTTACAATGGCGCAGTCTACAACGAACCTGTTTAAGGCATTCCATCCTTAAGTGTTACCTTGTGGTTATTCGGCGTGCCCGGTCCCTCCTGCCCAGGAACGGCGAGAGAACGCCGTCGACGCTTCCCTTGTCATGGATGCTGTACCTGGGGCTACCTCGATCTCCAAGCCGCCACAGCATGCCGTCCACGCTGCCTTGGACATGGATTCTCGCCACCCTGGTTGCCTCCTGCGGCCAGGGAACGCCTTGCACGCTTCCCATGCCATGGATCACTGCCCCAAAACTTCAGCGACTTCTCAGCCAGCAAGGGATGCTGTTCACGCTCCCCTGGTCATCCTTCCGGCTACAGTGAGTACCGCGGCCGCCACCAGCCCTGGCTTAACGGATGCCGTTCACGCTCCCTTGGCCACTGGACCGAGTACTGCGACCGCTGCAGCCGCTTCAGTGTGCGCGGTTGCCGCGGCTGGCTCAACGGGCGGCTGAAGGGGTAGCTTGACCGACGTCATGCTAGCCATCTCGCTGCTGTCACAGCAACTGGACTACATCGTTTCAACCTCATCCGGTTTCCCGCTTGCAGTCTTTCCATCACCGGCTGCCTCGGAAGTAGCGGAGTTTCAGGAATTTCGTAATGACCCCATTCTGTGGGTGCAAACAGGACATGCCTGGCCCGACAACACTATATGGCTGGTTGCAGCGGGGCGACTTCGAGGTGGCGCCAACGCGTTGGACAACTATGATGGCCATAAGTACCGGTCCTGGGCAGAATGAAGCGCTGCCTTGACGGCTGTTTTTCGCCCTCTGGCATGTGCCAGCGACGAGCCCCACCGGCACTGCTCAGCGACCGGAGTTCATCAGATACACTGCTTTGACGCACCAGCCGTGCCTAGTAACTCCTCGACGAGGACCGCAGGCTCCCCCGCCGCAGAAGCTGGCTCCTCCAGTGTCATCGTCGGCCCCACCGCAGACAGTAGGAAACCAACGGCGACTACCACTCCCGCTTCGAGTCACCACCGAGCGGTAGTTCACAAACCGGCATGATCGGCTCCACAACAACACATAAACACGCAGCAGAACACCGCTGCTACTTCGACTTGGCATTCTACGCCAGCCGAGCCGCTGCGGCGGCAACCCAGTGAAGCTCGGAAGCAGCACCATCTCGCCGCGGCAGCTGCACCTGGCATATTTTTGCTAGATGAGGTCGCAGTCTGCTCTGTTGTAGACCGCGGACGCGATCCACTTTTTTCGCCGCCGATCTGGGACTTTGCGTCGGCGTCCGACACCACACCATCATTGCCAATGATGTGGCAATGTGGACCGTGCCCACATGCCGTCCTCAGCAGTCGGTGAAGCGGCTCCCGAATTGATCAACGCCGGGGCACAAGGAAGCACGGCGTCATTAGTACTTGAGGCGCTAGCACTGCAGAGACCTGATATGTTCACGGATCACGGTACACAGATTAGTCCTGACCCGTCCGATCTTAGGATTTCAACACAGCCATTGGCCGAAGGCATGGCTGTTCGCTCCACGCTGAGTGAGGCCTCTCTGATAGAAACGAAGGCGAGTACCACATGTGAAGTCATCATCATCGAAGACCTGCCCGTACGCGAAAAGGTGCTAGATGCCTATAGACGCTCAAAGAACATCCCAAATTACCATGACAAGAGACCGCAAGAGACATGCAAGAAAGCAGATGCACAAGCAACAATCAGTTTCAAAGCGGACGACCCTTGTTCCACGTTCTGGTAAGGACGAATCAGCAGCAGCAGATATTTCGTCGAGCTCAGCGTATTCGAGCACGTCAGCGAAACTTGATCAGTCACCGGCAACACGGAAAGACGCACGCGTCAGTTGAGCAGAGCAATTGTTCATCGTCCAGAACCTACTGCCGTACGTGCACATCTGCAGCGGTATAATCGTCGGCGAAACCTGCGACTAGCGCGCTGCAGTCAGTGCCGCCTGCCAGAGAAGCTGGTTGCGTGATGGACGGCTCATCAACGACAACCTCACTACCTGGACAACTTCCCTGTTTGGAAGCGCGCCGACAACTTGCAGCGTCCGAGCGCCCGAGGAAAAAAGTCGACGAGGAAGATAATAGAACAGCTGGCCCAGGAACGGCTGCTGTCTTTGTCTCTTTTATTCCGTTAAGATATAGACAGGGTGTTTCAGCCAACTCAAAAATTTTTAAAGGTTGCCTGTGGCAGATAGCACAATTCTAGTTCATGAGCTGGTCTACTCGAAGAGGCGGACATTACTAGCACAAGAAGTTGAAATGCATAATCAAATAATTAACAAAAACCACTAATTAGTTTTAACTAATTACGTGTTGGCCCATATTGCAATTTACAAATTGTAGCCGTCGAGTTCGCAAGGCGGATCTACTTGGAACGAATTCTCAGGATGACACCAGTCTTGAGATATTAATTCCCGAACTTTGCGGAGAAATGCATTGGCGCTCCAGTTAGTTTCTTAACAAAAGCCTCCCTTTATGCATTGAAGCACAAAATTACCTCGAAAGTTCTGGAATTCATATCTCGAAACTGGTGTAATCCTGAGAATTAATCCCAAGTGGATCCGCCTTGCGAACTCCACGGCTACAATTTGTAAATTGCAATATGGATCATCAGGTAATTTGTCAAAACTTAATTAGTGATTTTTGTTGATTAGTCGATTATGCATCTCAATTATTTGTGCAAGTAATGTCCGCCTCTTCGAGTAGACCAGCTCATTAAATAGAATTGGGCTATCTGCCACAGGCAACCTTAAATCAATTTGAAACTGTTCGCTGAAATTAACACCCTGTATATATGTGACGCGAGCAGGAAGTTGCGGACGGAGACAAGCATGTTGTTGTTGTTGTTGCCTCAAAACATGGAGGAAGGCAACAAAACGGCAGAGGCCCTGACGTCACGTTTTTGAAGCCGGAAGTGCAGCCATGTTGGTGTGCCACCTCTCTTTGCGCCTCCAATCAGGGGTTCAGCAGCTCGCCGGGGCAGATGGGCGCGAACTTTGAACTTGCATTGTTACGACCCGCCGGAAGTGTGTGCTCCTGACGCGCGTCAAAACAAAGCCTACAAAACTTCTGTAGCAGATTTAGTGAAGCAGACGCGCTCCTGTGTTTTTCAGTGGCACGTTGAAGAAGACGACGAAGACCCGCGTCATGATTGCTTGAGTGTATCTGTTGCTGGCCCTCACTCACACTCACAGACCCAAAACACAATTTTCAAGCTTACACACCACACTCCAAAGTCAGCTTTTCTCGCGAACAAAAGGTGCTGCGGGAAATACAACGGAGGAAAAATCTTATCTCGCTTTTCAGAGACCGAGATCAGCAGGGAAAGCTTCAGGAGCGCGGTTGACATGGCAACGTTCACATTTGGGGTACCCGTCCCAGTGCTCCTTTGCGAAAAACAGCACGTGACTTCCACCACACTTTCTCCAATACGTTCGTGCTGGCCAGGGCCCCTCCTGGTGTTTCCTTCCTCCATGCCTCAAAACAACAACAACAAACGTGGTTGCCCGAACACTGCCTTTATTCTTCGTCTTCCTCTTTGACCACTATTACACCGTATAACATCCTTCCGCGTATACCATCCATCCTTCTAGTCAAGACTGCACAGAGCGCACAGGTTCCAGTCCGACAAGAGAGCGTCTGCCCCAGTCCCACTACAACGTCTTTGTCTTTGCCATTGCTCGTGACATTATCCCCGGTCGATGAAGCACCGTCCCGGTGCTTCATCGCTCGGTGCTTGTGGTGCTCGGTGCTTGCGGTGCTTGTGGCTCGGTGCTTGTGGCTCGGTGCTTGTGGTCGATCGGTGCTTGTGGTCAAAATGGGTTATAACAGTTGTGAAGTTTTAGGCGGGAAACGTGTACGATGACACTTCGTGGTGTGGCAGTCGATGAGGTGGATGCCATGTGAGATATCTCATAGGTGACAGGAGTCACCTGGCGGAGCACGCGGTAGGGCCCGACGTACCGCGACAATAACTTTTCACAGAGGATGACACAACGAGATGGAAGCCAGAGAAGGACGAGAGAGCCCGGTGGAAAATCAGTATCCCGGTGTCGACGATCGTAAATGGACTTTTGTGCGGTCTGCGATGACGAGAGCCCAGCGCGGGCTACTGTGCGCGTGACGAGCGCACGCGTGATGGCATCTTGCGCAGAGGAAGTCGTGGACGTGGTGGCCGGATCAGAAGGGAGCAAGGTGTCAAAGGGTAGTAAGAGATGGCGTCTAAAGAGAAGATAGAAGGGTGAGTAGCCGGCAGTTTCATGACGTGACTGATGATATATGTTGTTTTGTGGCGCAAGGGCCAGGTATGGCCAAAGAGCGCCAAGACGTATTGTACTGAGTGAGCAATGGTATGATCAATGACAGTGGGTAGGTGTAGGGTGGCTGTAAAGGGGCCTAAAATCCTGCGCACTAAAGTTGCGTAAAACAGACAAAATTAATAAAATCATGACAATGACGTGATAGGGGCACAATGAATATAGCATAAAAAGTTGTAAGCGATACAAGGCACTACTGCCTCACAGAGACCCTTAGGAGCAAGGGCCTGGAGGAGAGTGCATTTCGAATATGCTGTCGCAGCAGCGTCCTCTGAAAGAGGATGCCACTACGAATCTCTCGGGCGAAAAATTTGTAATATGTCGAGGTCGTTTAAAAAGGCTAAAACTGAATCGTGCGGAAATATCGGGTCATTATGTAAAAACATCGCTGGGTGAAGGGGTATATTCTCTTTATAGGCTTGAAGAAAGTGCTTTTTTCTTTCAGGTTCTATTAGTGGACACTGTACTAGGATGTGAAGTACAGTAAGTGCTTCCCCACATCTAGTACAGGTCGGCGGTTCGCCTCCAGACAGCAGGTAATTATGCGTGCTGTAAGTGTGTCCTATTCTGAGCCTACAGAATAGGACATCATTTCTTCTAGATTTCGTGGTCGATGGCCAGTTTCCTAAACGGGGCTTAATTAAATGGAGCTTGTTATGAGTCTGGCCGTCCCACAAACGTTGCCAGTGGACTCGAAGTCTCTTGCGTAGATATGGCTTCATATCATGAACAGGGACGGGCATAGATGTGTTGCCAGCTTTTGCCTCGACGGATGTGGCAAGCTGGTCTGCCAGTACATTTCCCTCGATGTCTCGGTGTCCTGGCACCCAGCACACCACAACATGCTGCCCAGATGCATAAATACTACATATGAATGAATAAAGCGATACTATTATGGGATTTTTGTGCCTTTTAAGAGATTTTAAAGCTTTTACTACGCTCAGCGAGTCTGTGTAGATGATTGCTTTGGGTATTTTCGAGTCCTTGATATGTTTAAGAGCCGACAGTATTGCATAAGCCTCTGCTGTAAAAATGCTCGTTTGTGGGTGCAGGGCGTCGGCATCTGAAAATGATGGGCCAACCGCTGCATAAGAGACGCCAGCATGAGACTTTGATGCATCGGTGTAAAATTCCGGACAGGAGTATTTATGCTGCAGTTCAAGGAAGTGCATTCGAATGTGTGCAGCGGGGGCGTGCTTCGTAACATGTAAAAAGGACAAATCACAGTCGACAATCTGCCACTGCCACGGTGCGACCTGTATAGTGGGTGTCATTAGACGATGTTCAAAAAGTGGGACATCCATTTCCTCAGCCAGACTTCTCACACGCAACGAGAAGGGCTCTCTTACTGCAGGGCGGTTATGAAAGAGGTGGGAGCTGGACAAATCATTTACGGTGGAATATGAGGGATGTTCACTGTTTGCGTTCACTCTAAGGAAATACATGAAAGCTGTGTAGGTCCTCTGCAAGTGGAGGGACCACTCATTGGATTCCACGTAAAGGCTTTCTACAGGGCTTGTCCTAAAGGCACCTGTAGACAAGCGAATACCTAGATGGTGGATGGGGTCCAGCATCTTCAACGCGGTTGGGGTGGCTGACTGATAAATTATGGCCCCATAGTCTAGGCGTGTTCGTATGAGGCTTTTATACAAGTTTAACAGACATTTTTTGTCGCTACCCCATGTAGTGTGTGACAACACTTTTAAAATATTCATTGTTTTCATGCACTTGTTTTTTAGATATTTTAGGTGTGGTATGAATGTCAGCTTTGTGTCAAGAATTATGCCTAAGAATTTATGTTCCGTTTTTACAGGGAGGCTCTGTCCTTGCAGGTGAATGTCGGGGTCGGGGTACAGTCCTCTCTTTCGAGAAAAAAGGACGCAGGTGCTCTTTTGTGGATTTAGGCAGAACCCATTCTCGTCTGCCCATTTAGCCACCTTGTTCAGACCAAGCTGAACCTGCCGCTCACAGATATCAAAGTTGCACGATTTAAATCCAATCTGTACATCATCGACGTACGTTGAATAAAACATGTTGCGTGGGATGCATAGACGCAAGGAATTCATTTTTATAATAAAGAGAGTGCAACTGAGCACCCCACCCTGCGGCACTCCGGTTTCCTGCACAAAAGGTCGCGATAATGCATTGCCAACTCGAACACGGAATGTGCGATTCAGCAGATAATTTTCAATCACATTTAGCATATTACCACGTATACCAAAGTGGGAGAGGTCTCTCAGTATTCCAAACCGCCATGTGGTGTCGTAGGCCTTTTCCATGTCTAGGAATACAGACAGAAAGAACTGTTTGTGAACAAAAGCTTCGCGTATCTGCGCCTCAATACATATCAAATGGTCAGTGGTGGATCGACCCTCGCGAAAACCGCACTGGTATGGGTCAAGTAGTTTGTTTGATTCTAGGAAATGTAGTAGGCGACGGTTTATCATTTTTTCGAAGACTTTGCAGAGACAGCTAGTTAGTGCTATAGGCCGGTAACTCGAAACAGACGATGGATCCTTGCCCTGTTTCAGGATAGGGATCACTATGGCCTCTTTCCAGGCAGACGGGATCTCACCGGAAGACCATACAGTGTTGTAGAGGGAAAGAAGGGTTTTCTGTGTTTCATGGGGAAGGTGCTTCAGCATTTCATATATTACACGGTCAGCTCCTGGAGCAGAATTATTGCAGCAGTTTAGTGATGCCTGTAGCTCAGCTAATCTTAATGGCTCATTATATGCCTCGTGTTTTTTGCATTTTCGTTCCAGCTTCTGTCCTTCTATTCTGGCTTTGTAATGTTTAAATGTTTCGGAATAGTGCGATGAGCTGGACACTAGTTGAAAATGTGCGCCCAGGAGGTTCGCTTGGTCTTCCAAGCTGTCGCCCTGTGTGCTTACCAAAGGGAGTGAATATGTTTGTCGTCCTTTTACCTTGTTTACCCTGTTCCAGACTTTGGATTCATCTGTATACGAGTGGACACCTGATAAAAACTTCTGCCAGCTCTCTCTTCTGGCCTGTCGGCGCGTTCTCCTGCCTTCGGACTTTACCTTCTTAAAATTCATAAGATTCTCCGCAGTAGGAGAATCACGTAACAAACCCCACGCTTTGTTCTGTCTCTTACGAGCGTTTCTACATTCGTCGTTCCACCATGGGACACGGCGTTTGCATGCCACACCACTTATTTCGGATATGCATTTAGAGGCGGCATCAATTATGAAAGTAGTGAAATACTCAACAGCAGCATCAATTCCTAACGAAGAGATGTCAGCCCAGGAGATGCTACCAGTAAGTGTTCGAAATTTCTCCCAATCGGCTGTACCAACCTTCCATCGAGGGGCTTGTAGTGAAGACTCATTTACTTTGGTTGTTGTAAGTAGTATTGGGAAATGATCGCTCCCGTAAGGGTTTTTGATAACTTCCCATTTAAGTTCAGAAAATAGAGACGGGGAAGCTATGCTAAGGTCAATAGAAGAAAAGGTTCTGTTTGCGATACAGTAAAACGTAGGTTCCTTCTTATTCAGGAGACACGCACCAGAGGAGAAAAGAAATTGTTCAACAAGACGACCTCGCGCGTCAATACGAGAGTCGCCCCACAGACTACTGTGCGCATTGAGATCGCCAAGAACAAGATAAGGTTCTGGCAATTCGTCTATAAAGGACTGAAATTCATGTTTGTGTAAGTGGTAATGTGGGGGTATGTAAAGCGAGCAAATGGTTATGAGTTTGTTTAGAAGAACAAGTCGAACTGCCACTGCTTCAAGGGGCGTTTGTAGCTGCAAACGTTGACATGCTATGTTTTTGTGAATTACAATGGCAACGCCTCCTGATGATGCGAAAGCATCATTGCGATCTTTACGAAACGTAACATACTGTCGGAGAAAGTTCGTATGTTTTGATTTTAAGTGCGTTTCCTGTACACACAGCACTTTCAGATTGTGTTGGTAAAGAAGTTATTGGATATCGTCGAGGTTCCTAAGAAGGCCTCTTACGTTCCACTGCATAATTTTCGTGTCCATAATGAAGTTAAATTGGTGCTGTGTGTACGAAACGAAACGTGTTTTAGCCTACAGAGCCGTTTGCGGCCCTGTAATTTTGGTTTTGTCTTTTCTAGAGCGGTCCAAAGAATTTGGCCGCTCTTTAGGTGCTGGCTGCACCACCTTGCTTGGAGTAGTGTCCATAGCCTCTTGAGAAGCGCTGGACACTCGCTCTAACGAGCGATGTGTACGTCGTGTAGCCTTCGCCTCGAGGGACGAAGGCTGTGGCCTCACCAGCCCGGAGGCCGATGGGTCCTCCTTAGCCTCTGAGCTGCGATGGCTGCTGCCAGTGCTAGTGGAGGCCTCGGGTGTGGCCGATTTCGAGAAGGGCAGGGCAGCCTTAGCTGCTCCCACCATGGGGGCGGGTGGCAGTCCCCTCAGTACGCTGCGCGTGCCTTGGGCGACCACCGGGGTCCGTCGTGATGCTGCCCCCTGTTGCACCACTTCGGCAAAAGAAGTTTTCATTGAAAATGAAGGTGAAAGACGCTGTCGTGCTTCACGGAAACTGATGTTCTCTTTTACTTTGATAGTGATTATCTCTTTTTCTTTCTTCCAGGCTGTGCAAGATCTGGAATATGCAGGGTGGTTGCCATCGCAGTTCGCGCAATGGGCCTCAGCAGTACATTCATCAGCAGAGTGATCTTTTGTAGCGCATTTCGCACAAGTTAGTTGTCCTCGGCAGCTTTGAGAGGCATGGCCAAACCTCTGACATTTGTAGCAGCGTCGTGGATTTGGAATGTAAGGTCTTACACGCAGTTTGAGGTAGCCTGTTTCTACTGAATCCGGGAGTGTGCTAGAGCCAAATGTAAGTACTATGTGTTTGGTTGGTAATTCTTTGTTGTCGCGCCTGATTTTTATGCGTTGTACATTTATAACGTTTTCTTCTTTCCATCCATTCAGGAGTTCTTCGTCAGTCAAATCCATGAGGTCGTTGTCTGAAACCACACCCTTGACGGTGTTCATTGTTCAGTGTGCGCTGACAGATATGGTTTTATCGCCAAATGCCACCAGGTTTGTGAGTTTCTCGTACTGCATTTTGTTTTTACTTCAATCAGAAGGTCACCACTTGCCATCTTTGTGGCTTTGTAGCCACTTCCAATGACCTCCGTGAGACATTTTGACACTAAGAAGGGTGAGATGTTTGTCGCTTTTTTGTCAGTGTTTTCACAATGAATCACGTGGAAACGTGGGAAAATTTCAGTGGTCTTTGCGAAGAAGTTGAAGGATTCATCGGTGCGCCCTCTTTTTATGAGAGGGCGATCAGGGAGTTTGGGGTATGAGGATGCCATACAGATTAAAATGATTTCGGCAGCGGTGCCAGCCGCCCACCGTGGAGCCCAACAAGGGGACGCGACAGGGTTGTTATGAACAAGACCTGCCAACGCCAGCTGTACACAACCACTATAACCAAATATGATATAACCAAGGTTGGCTATCTCACACAAGGTTAACCCTAGCTGCCTGGAAAATCAGAAGTTCAGAAGTGAGGAGACAGGAAAGATTGAAAGTGAGAGAAAAAGACGAAGATTGTAGAGGAGGACAGGAAAAGGCAACTACCGATTTCCCCCGGGTGGGTCAGTCCGGGGGTGCCGTCTACGTGAAGCAGAGGCCAAAGAGGTGTGTTGCCTCTGCCGAGGGGCCATAAAGGTCCAAGCACTCGGCATCGGCTCAACCCCCCGGATCCCCTTTTCCCCGGACACGGCTAAGCCGCGCACGGTTAGACGCGGGAGGGTCCAACCCTCGTGTGCTGGGGTACGTGGTGGCGCAACTCACCAAACGCCTGCTGACGCAGACGCCCCTGCGGGTCATGACGTGACTAGTTGTATGCAAATGTGACGAACGGAGGCGCAAAGTCCCAATCGTGGTGGTCATCGTAAACGTACATGGAAAGCATTTCGGTCAGTGTACGGTTCAGGCGTTCGGTGAGTCCATTGGTTTGAGGGTGATATGAGGTCTTGAAGCTTTGATGAGTAGCACATGATCTAAGTAGATCGTCAACCAAACGATCTGTGAGTAGGTGACGTGGAGCACCATGTTGGAGAATGACGCCGTGCAGTAGAAAAAATGTCACAGTTTCACCCTGAGGGCGAAGCAATGAATGCGATAGCAACACAGCGATGTCATACGAAGTAAGGTGAGCGGCTTTGGTAGCAATTTGAATTGTAGTAAACATGAGCTGATTAAGTAAGCAGGTGTGCTGCGGCGTAAGTAGACCGACATGAAGAGAGACTCGATGACCACGAGAAGGCGCGTGTGAAACGGTGGTGTTGATGAGAAGCGCTTCCCGTGGGCAGCGCGTGCGAAGGGACACACCTGTAGCGCTGCACTGCCGATCTGGGCAGCATCGCATGTGTAGCGTGCGTTGGAAAATGTGTCCCGCCTACTACTACTAACTGAATGAACAAGCGTGGTGTGAGCGCGCACAAACAAACATGAATAGATCACACTGAATGACTGCAGACAACGACTGTCAAAACGCTTGCAGCAAGCGCATACGCCGCAGCGGGCGAGGTACGTGCGGTCTATCGCTTCAACGGAAACTGAGCGGCGAATGCACAGTGCATACCGTGTGGAGATAAGAGACGGTGCGGGCGAGCGACGAGCGCGGTTGTTGGCAGAGTAGAAGTGCGCCCCCCCCCCTCCGCTCCCTCCGGCGCTGGCTTCCCGCTTCCTTGCTTGCCCGTGGGAGATTGAGTGCGTTCGCTCTCCGTGATAGCGCGCGTCCCCGCACGCTTCCGCTCGGGCATACGGCGCGCGGCGAAGATTTTATCTATACTGAACCTCACGGCGACGGCGACGGCAGAAATCTGGTTGAAGTGTCCATATAATTGCTATCGCACTAAAACGTCGTCGTATGCAATCATCAGTTCTGGAGACGCCCAAGTGCCCGGAAGGGAGGCGTCATGAAACTGGACGAGGACATCTCTGCACAGATGATGCGGGGCAACAAGCAGGAGTTCCGCGCCGTCGGGGTGCATGTTGCGGCGGAAAAGAACGTTATTCCGAAGTAAGAACGTTATTTTGAAGTAAGAACATGTTGAGGGAAGGGTCGAGGGTGCCGGATTGCAGACGGTCAATAAGAGAGAGCAACGATGGATCTCTACGTTGTTCGTCCGCCACATAGATGAAGTCTGTTTTCGCCGAGAGATAGGTGTCGGGGTCCGTTTCAGTGGAGTCGGGTGGTTCAACGGGAAGGCGGGAGAGGCAGTCGGAGTCATTGTGTAACTTGCCAGAATTGTACACTACCAAGCGTATTGTCTAGGTTATGCGCAACGAAGTACAACCAACATAAATGACTTGCAATATTCACATGTTGAAAAGGCAGCATATGTGTGCGACCTTAGAGAAGTACATCGAAACTTCCTGCTGAGCTGTTTCTTTCGAGTAGTTGCAATGAAAGTTTCAGTTTACTGTAATTGCATCGCATACTTTAAACGCTAACCGTATATGAGTGTCCTGTTTGAAATCTTGCCCCTATGTGACTCTTTGGAGCTTTAATGTTGGGAATTTTTAAAAGCCAGTAATTCGTCAACCAACATGTTACTTCGCCTTATAATTACCATAGTATCGTCCATTCCTCCACCCTCCCCCCTCAATTTACGTTCGATTTGATATTTGTTGAGTTCACAGTTCTCCCAAGGCAGCGGTGGGAGAAAGTCTGCTTTTTTCGTAAAGCACATTCATAAATCTCCGAATCGCTTACATGCGCAATATGCTGCAAATGTCTTGATTAGACCCCGGTTTTTGAGGTTTGTCTACATATCGCCTTGAAGGTGCCCTTTATTTTCGCCAAATATAAACAAGCAGTGACGCACCGACCGGGTGAGGGGAAATAAACATCATCATGCTTGGTGTTATTATTATTATAGTTATGCAGCATTTTATTTACGGTTGTATTCGCCTGGATGAAGCATGAAAATTGCATATTCTGCAACGTGCTGGTTCTCTCTCCCCCCCCCCCCCTCGACACACACACACACAAATATTCAACCCCCCTGGCAGCGATCCTGGGTGTGCTACTGTAAACGACGTATCTTGTTTAGTGCACTGAGGACATCGCTGAAGCCAAACAGGAACGTCTGATGACGTATGGAAATAGGGGGCACACCAATCGTCGCGCACGGCTGACCTCTACCCACGCCCGTAGATTAAATAATTGTGTTTTCACATATAGTTATGCGGTCCTAAGAAATAGGGGATGACCTAAGTAGCCCAAGCTGAAATTTGTTATGGCGGGAACTGCCCAGCGCCTGGCCTTCTCCGAAATGCGAGCGTGTATGGCGAATCCGCGCGTCGTCCGCTACAACGCTTCCCGAGGAGGCACAAAAGATAATCCTCGCTGCCTAAGCAGGGAATACGTAGTAAATAAAAGGCATTACTTATATAGCCACTCTAATACGAATGAAAATTTTGCTTCAGCTGTAGTTTTGTTGGACATTCCAGCCGGCAGCCGAAAGCTCCCGCTTTCAAAGGGGAGGGGGCAAATGACATATGTTTCCCTCGGTAAATACGCCTTAGAGAAAGTGATGAAATTCCTTGTTATGACTTCCAGGAAACGGCTCCAAAGCAACGCTACAACGGTCCTCAGAGTTGTGGTTGTTGTAGCCAGGCCACAAAACACCTATATTACCCAGGGAAAGTGAACTGTACGACTGCACCTTCCACTGTGAAACGGATATATTTAAACCATTATTCCGCATTTGTCAGTGGAGCAGTGTACGATAGAATTTTCGTGTCCGCACACAGAAACACCCGAAGCTCCGAGGCTTACAGATGCCGCACTTTATGAGGAGCCGGAACAAATTCAACGCCACCAGTAAGGCACGTGGGAGCTGCCGTGGCAAGAGCAAAGCAAGGAAACCACCCACTACTACATTGCGTTCTGCGCTCGGTGCGATAGTAGATTCGGCTACATTGGAAAAAATCAAGGATTGGTCTCGTCGAGGCTCTGCTGAGGTTCTGTAAAGAACCTAGTTGGGTAGTGTTGAGTATGAGTTGCCGTGAGGAGGCAACGCGTGGTTATGACTCCCAATGCGCAGCTCGCTTACGAAGCGCAACGGCGCGAACTTTAGACGAGAGTATACTACCGATGACGGCCCGCAGAAAACACTACCGAAGATCGTGCCAGAGAGGCCGACCGGCCAGGCGTGACCACGTACGTCGCGAATCGCAGAATGCGGCGAAGGGACGCAAAAAATTGTGGCAGTTTCGCACTAGCGGCGCGAAGACTGGGCCAACAGCGATGCCGGTGGTCCCACCTAGCTTCGTTGGGAAACGCTTCTCGTACGAACCGCACCGCAGTTTATAGCTTTTCGTAGTCGCGCATGGAGCTAAGCGTAGACAAGTGTGCGTCGAACCACAGTCCATCGCACACTCGGCAAGTGTGTCGAAACTCACTGTTCAGAAACTCGCGGGCAAACCGTCCGTCGGCACCTCCGGTGGCTCTCCGCACTTTCCGCTGGAAATTATCCAGGACTCGCAGGCGCAGATTGTTTTGGTGACGCTTCTGGTTTCTCAAACGGGTTTGCTCTCTATCACGGGCTCGAAACACTAAATCTTCTGACATTCGCTGCCGTTTAGTCGCCGCTTCGTCGGCGCGATACTCTGGATCGGCCCGAAGTTGTCGCATCCGCTGTGGAGTAGCGGCGCGCTGTCTTTCGCGCCGCGCTTCCTCTTCCATGGGAGTGACGATCTATTCCCCTCCGCAGCGATGTCGACGCGGCGGCGTCTCAGAGCTATATACACCCCGCGGGACCCTTACGTCAAGGCTTATCTCCGCCTCTGCACAGCTGCGGAGACCAGTCCGTATGGTATGGTGACGTCATGGCTAGGCAGAGCTAAGGCGAAGCGATGCGGCGCCCGCGATGACGTCTTGGCTCGGCTCCCGCAGCTGTTGCGAGGCTTGGCGCAGCTGGCCGAGGCCTGGCTAGGCGACGCATGTGACGTCATCGCCAAGCGGAGGATTCTCGGCGTGCACCTCACGGGGCAACCACCGGCTTAAACAGCTTCGCTGTTAAAAGTCTCTTCCATGTGTAAAGGTTCATGGGTACTCACGTTGCGTGGGTTAGTTGCGATGACACTACCCGTGTGGTCGTTGTAGGTGCTTTCAATTTGGATGTGTCGGGACCGAAGAGGGAGTAGTTCACACGTTTCATGTTGGAGAAATTTCGCTTGCGATGCGACACTGATCCGGCCCAACCGGCAACCCAGCGGCGTACGAGTATCGATTTGACATTATCAAACAATGTGTCTGCAGTTGCGAGTATGCCGATCGGTGTATATCATGCAACCACAAAGCCATTGTGATCGTCGTTACTGACTGATAATGAGTCATGCAATAAAGTATTTACCACACGTTTTCATACCACGACGTTTATAGCTCCGTCGGTCATCCTCCTTCGCAGGGCGGAATATTTTTTTTTTCGCGCCCACTACGGCCGTGATATCAACTGCTCCTCTGCCAGCGGTACGTGTGAGAAATGCTGGGATGCATGGCCGGCGCGGCTCGGCGCGGCGAGCGCGAAATAGGAACGCAGCTATTCACGCGCCACCAACGTTGGAACGCGCTCGACAGCGCCAGACACGCCGGTTGCGTCGTGTCGTTGGAGTATAGACGCCCGTTTTTTCGCTTCCGTGACGTCGTGGAGATCGACGCGTGCGCGTTACGTTAGAGTATATCTGCGCATTTACGGAAGGACAGACCGACGGACCGATTTCCTGGGTGAGTCACCTAAGCATGCTTATGCATTAAAAGGAGCCCATTTTGAATGGGGACCGCCGCAAGACAGCGCATTGCGGAACCTCAAGCAGCAGCTGACCCATAGCCCGGTTCGGCGCGGCTGCATGAAGATTAGGTCACAGATTTTCACACCGATGCAAGCCATATTGGCGTCGGGGCAGTTTTGATTCAGCGCAAGCAGGATGGACGTGAGCATGTCGTCGCGTACGTCAGCCGCAAATTCTCGGACGCGGAGTGTCATTAACTTGCGAAAGAACTGGAGCGCCTGGCCGCTGGCTGGAGGATCGACGAGAGGTTCCCGCACGTTTTGTGTACGCAAGTTTACGATTGTGACGGATAATGCCACTATCACATTGATGTTTACAAACCAACACTTTAAGCACAAGTATGCGCACTAGATCATCTTCCTTTCTTCATATTAGTGCCACATAAAAAAATGTGTTCAGGTAGTAAACGCCACTTTTTTTACAGGAAAATAATGATGAAACAGTAAACCACTTCTAATGCATTATTTCAAAACTGGGCTGGTCAGAAGTCTTTAATGAAGAGGAGCCCAGTCGCTCTTATGATATTTTCTATGAGAAATTTCGAAATGGTTATTTCGAAAAGACTTACAAAAACTCTAAAAACCATGGACCGCCAAAGATCTTAACAAAAGTATAAGTCATAAGCATACGCTGTTTGCGGACTTTTTGCAACATAAGAACATCAATATATTCATCTCGTATAGAGTTGTAAAGAATAAACTGAACTCTGCTTTAAAAATACCCAAACAGGAATACTACGTCAAAGCGTATGGTAATAAGCATTCACCAAATCAAATTTGGAGGTCGTTTAATAACTTAGTATCCAAACGGCCTCAAGCCACTCCAACAGAGATTGTGATCGAGGGCGTTACCTATAGAGGCGGCTCTTTATCAGGTAAGTTTAATGGGCATTTTTTATCAGTCGGAGAAAACCAACCTACGCAAGCAAACTTCATTGGCCCTATGTTTTACCTCAAAGGAAATCCAAAACCCACGATAATAATTTCCCCAACAATAAGTGCTGAAATCGCAATGTATATAATGCTTCTGAAAAACGATTGTTCCGCTGGAGCTGATAATATTAAAGCTGTGGTAGCCAAAGTGTCTGCGATATTATCACTCCTCTGCTATCGCGCATATGCAACCAAATGCTCAAAAAAGGTAGATTTCCAGAGAAACTGAAGATCGCAAGAGCCTGCCTGATCCATAAATCCGGAAATTATAACGATCCTAATAATTATTGTCCCACATTTATTTTGCTCATTTTCTCGAAAATCGATGAACAAGTTATCAACACTCGCCTGATTTCATATTTCATTAAGACCGGAGCTATCGCAGAACAATAAAGTTTCCAAAAAGGTAAATCTACCGAAAAGGCTTTACTTCACACAAAAGACAAAATAATCAACAACATAGAAAACAAAATGGTCACACTGGGGTTATTTTTAGGCTTTCGAAAATCCTTTAATTGACTCGGTCAGTCATGAAATGTTACTACATAAATTAGATTCTTGCGGGATCCGAGGCTGCGCTCTGACTCTTATTCGAAGCTACTTGTCGCCCAGAGTGCAATTCACAAATGGTAATTATATTTCTTCCAGCTACGGCCTTATACGTACTGGCGCACCTCAAGGCTCTATACTAGGCCCAATTCTATTCATTGTTCGCATTAATGATATCGATTATATTTCTCCCAGCTGAGCAATAGCCTTATACGCTGATGACACCAATGTTTTCTTTAATGGCGCGAGTTTGGTAGCCGTAGAAAATAAAGCAAATTATTGGTTAGATAAATTAACATTGTGGCTGGGTACCAACCGTTTAGAAATAAATGCTAAAAAGACGAATTATGTAATATTGACGCAAAATAAGTTGGCACGTGGTGACACTGGCCCCTTGAGGCGAGGACGACGAAGTTAGTGGTTGCGCGCGCGCCCTCCGAGGTCCAGCCATAGCTAAAGGCTGACGTGTTTTTTGCCTATCTGTAGCTGGTCAACTATTCTAGCTGTACTAGCTGGGTGACATTTCTGGTGGAAGTGCTAGGTACGGTCGATGTTAAGATCTCCGGAGCGTACCCCAGACCTAAGCCCGGCGAGTAGTTCGGCCGAGCTTACCCCTGTGCACGTATTTACCAGCCGACATCTCCAGGGACTCCAGCCACAGCACGGTCTGCTACCCGAACGAAGTAGAATGACGAGCCAACCACCTCCTGCCGCTACTGCAGCATCGCACGTGGTAGTCAATCAGACCCGGACGCCGACTCCGTTCCACGGGAGTGCTTCAGAGGACGCCGACGACTGGCTTGACCATTTTGACCGGGTCGCCAACCTCAACGACTGGACCCACGAGCGTAAGCTACGCTACGTGTACTTCGCTCTTGAAGATTCCGCGAAAATATGGTTTGAGAACCATGAGGCGACACTGACGTCATGGGAAGAATTTCGTTGGCAGTTCCTCAATGCCTTCCCCTGGGCGGACAGGAAGGAGAGGGCGGAGTTAGCAATGGAGGTGATAATTCCAGGCCTGAATGAGCGAGTGACGGCGTATGTAGAAGACATGAATCGGCTCTTCAGACGTGCGGACCCCTCTATGACTGAAGCAAAAAAGGTGCGCCACCTAATGCGCGGCGTCAAAGAGGAAATCTTTGCTGGCCTCATTCGAAATCTGCCGACGACACTTTCAGAGTTCCATGACGAAGCCACTACCATGGAAAAGGCACTTCAACAGCGGGCCAGGCAATAAAACCGCGACCCCGTGATTTCAAGGGAGCTCTCTGCCGTTACCCTCGCTAACAACATCGGCGCCTTGCGAGAACTCATCAGGGCTGTCGTCAAGGAGGAACTGCAGAAGCTGCAGACGACCGCTTCCTATGTGGGACAACTTTCCATTGCGGAAAGTTGTTTCTTTGTTTCTCTTGCAGAAGAAAGCCATTAGAGCAATTGCTAACCTAGGTTACATTAGAAAGTGCAGGCCATTATTAGAATGATTTCAGGATATTATCAATTCATAATGAACCTAATTGTCTTCCACCCACAGACACTTACCGAAATCTATACAACCTTCGACACATCGCAATAAATGGGCCAAAAGTAAGGACAAATTACGGCTTTAACACCCTTAAACAACATATGCTTGCCTTTTTGAATGAAAATAATATATTTGAGCATCATATCTAAGACTGTAAAGATCGGAAAATCTACAAGAGAAAAATTACAACTATTAATGTCATAGTTGGGCTTGTCAGGTCCACTTGCACATTTCGTATTTAATTGCATTCTCTTTTTTTCACTCCCCTCTGGAAGCTTTTAATTCCATTCCCCATCACTATACAGAGTAGGATGCCAGCGGTAGTTTACGCGCCGGCAAAAATCTGTTTTTCGAATAAAGAGTCTCTCTCTCTCTCTCTCCCTTGGTGGATATATGTGCCGTGTCAAGGAGACTGCTTATTTGTGTTTATGCCTATCTTATGTTGTTATACCCTGTATTTTTCTACCCAAAGTTTTAGCTAGTGCCTTTTATTCTCTATTATGCTGTTCAGTTTTTTTCTCTCACCTATGCCGGGCGTCACTGCACTCACTCAGATACCTGACATGGAAGTGACTTTCAGCTTTTCTGTTCTTTATAACCATGTATTGATTTTTGTTTTGTTATTCTGCCAACAAGTGTTGACGCATATGCTACGTTGCTAATGTATTTAATTTTTGCTTTCTTTGTAACCCCTCCGACTGAAACATGCCTACTATGGGGAGGAGACCCTCGTCAGGCATTGTGCCTTTGGCCTCCTTTCTGGAGTGTATGTACTTTAAATAAATAATAATATTTATTAGGCTACAAGAATAAAATTATCATGTTCGACAAAATGATTCAGCACTAAACCAAGATGCTGATGTTGTATCGTGAAACCGAGTTGATGAAGGCTTGCCGCAGAAACGCGAGGGCTCGATCTTGTTCTCCCAGCTAGAAGTATTAAATGCCCAAAGCGTCGGCGGATATTTTCTGCTCATAATGAACTCACTTACGGATACAGGGAGCAATTCTATAAGTTTGCGTTACGTGATAGTACTATTTACCACCGGAACCAGATTAATAAGCAAGAAGAACGCTACCTTCTAGTTATTTCTGGCTCCTTGCGTTCTGGTATTTTACGTGCCCGGAGGAGGCCACGTCGGCCAACGAGCCACTGAGCGCAAAATACAAGAGCGTATTTCGTCGCCGAGGACGAGTAGGAGCATTCGTCCATACGTCGCAAGCTGCGAGGTATGCCAACAACACAAGTGGCTCTCTGGGCGTCAACCTTGACCCCTTACATCCAGTACACCTCCAGATACAATTTTTGACAATGTGGCAAATGATCACATCGTGTCTTTACCAACGGGTAGCCCTTACATTATAGTCACTCTGGACAAGTCGACAAAGTTCTGCAGTGCCTTCGTTTGTAAGGTCCCTCAAAAAAAAAAAAAAAAAAACTTATTTTCTTTAAGGACTTTATGCGCTTGCCACCAGCTTTGTCATATAATTTCTACTGGGCCGCTTCTAACGGAGACTCGGCCTTCTAAGTAAACTTAAATCCAGCAGGTCCACCACATTTCGCAACCGCGAGCTGCGCTGTTATCTCTGTTAGGCAGCAGTTGAGTACCATTTCGCGCCAGCCTACCACCCGCAAGCTAATTGTCTGACGGAGAAGTCGAACCAGACTATCGACGCCCGACTCACCCCATACTGCACAAGCAACAAACCGGGTGAGACAGACTGGGACGAGCATCTTCAAGCGGCTGCATACTCAAGTAATGCGTCATTGCAGAGTTCAGCTGGAACGTCTCTGTATGAGATTGTTTACGGCCAGCTGCCAAAACTTGGAGGCACTGGTGGAAATCGGGCGTTCCATTTTTCGACAGAGTGTGCCACAGCCTCCGAAAAGACACGCACAAGACAAGTTCATGCGCTACAGGCACAAAAGCGATACTGCGGCCACCGCCACCGTGTAGCACCAAGGTACAGAATCGGAGATGAAGTCTTGGTAACGCGAGGCTGCCATTTATTGACACAGAAGTTACATGCGAAATACGAGTGACCCTTGATTGTCACTGAACGGCTGGGCGATAACACTTGTCAAGTCGGCTGTTGGGTTTCTGAAGCACGTGCATACAGACGAAAGCGGAGCAATTTAGCGGTACACGCTTCTCATTGAAGTAAGGGTTCGTTGGCAAAACTGACATTCTCTTGAACGCTGTGCTTTCTTTCAGATGAACAGCATGCACATTCGCAGCCGAGTCTAATAAAAAGAGGCGCACAAGCAAAGCACAAGAAGCGCTAGAGGGAAGAACTAGGAAGCAGAAGTGACGCAAAGCTCAAAGGTACCGGCGCTCTGCCTGTCTTGTCCCTTCCTTCCAATATATATATATATATACCTGTCTTGTCCCTTCGTTCCAATATATAATATATATATATATATATATATACGTGCACGCACACCTTTTTCCAGTTTGCCACTCCTCATGCTAACGATTGAATGTCCGACGATTACCATAGTCTTTAATGCGAAAATTTGAGCGCGGCGGTATACGTCTTTTTGTTTCGCAATAAATAGAGGCAAAGAAGTTAAGACCAAATCACCGCACCGTCTGGCCGTGGGCCAGTGCCGTCAGCCTCATCGCAGAGGGAGGGGCAGTAGCGGAACACTGGCATGATGAATGGCAGCGGAGCCAGCTGTGGAAGACGATGACGACAAACGCGCGAGCAGGTGCACGAGTGCGATCGTACGGTTACGCCGACGGACGCCGACGCTCAACCCGTGAACGGGGGCCTAAGAGCTGCACTCTAAAAATGTAAAGCTCAAAGAATGGTAAGATTAACATTACAATGCCTCCGCCCAACTGGCATGAGGTTTTTAAGATGTTTCATTCAGGCGGCCAACTGTGTTTAGCCATTCAGCAATGTATTGCTGTGCTTTCTGCATGTAGCACACGCTATAAACAGGTCAGGAACCATGCTTGCGAAGAGCGCGCTCGCGCCGACAGCTCCTATGATTCGCTGACGTCTGCTCGGCTTCTACTCCTCTCTACTGGATGGCGCAAGCGTCGGCGACTTCGGCTTCTGTTGTGTTGGCACCTCAATGGGCCTTTCGATAGGGCAACCTAACCAAATACTGGACCGCTGGCGGTTAGACGGAAGACATTGTGGGAGAAGGAAGCGCTGGGCCGCGCGTGACTCGCACACTGCGCGCAATGGCAGGCAAAGCGTACAGGTGAGTCTTCGGAGGCCGCGGCGGCCGACTTCCCAACTGCGTTGCGCCCCCCGCTGATGGTGTGCGCGCATTTCTGGGAAGGTCCATTGTGGAGGATTCTGGATGGTTGACAGCGATTTTTCTCGCATATCTGCGAACGTTATTTCAACCACAGAAAACACTGGAAGACTGATTTCGCTCAACATTGTTCTTGCGATGTCATCACTGGTTATCATTATGGGCGAAACTGCAGTTCTTTTCGAGCACCGTAAATATATTTAGCAATATAAATATATGTTTATGCACGTTATGCGTAGGTACCCAGGCAGCACATTACATGGGACCAACTAGGGCCGATGATGGTTTTCAGCCGGCACTGACTGGGCCGCGAGGGCCCGCCGTTGCCTCCTTAATGCCAGTGCTGGCAAAGCAACTGTAACAGACATCCCGCGCTGGCTCTGCCATGCCGGCGAATTTCCGTTAATGGCTAGGCCGGGCGACGCGACTGGCTATCCCGGGCTTGCTTTGCTGTTAGAGTGCCATCATTGGCTGTACATCTCTAAACAATGGTTAACAGCGTCCGTTCAAAGTTGTAGGCATAGCCACATTGTTCAGCGGTTCTGCTAGACCCGTAAATATCGGCCTGTCAAACAGAATGGCATTTCAATATTACTTTTCACGGCAGCATTCGCTGGCCAATCCCGATTATTTATGTCATACAGCACGCATATTTATTTGAATTTTTCACCGCTCACACCAACTGCACCGAGATCAATCTGGTATTTTTTTTGTTTCTTACTAATTATTATGTATGTTCTGCACATTTTTATTACAAAGGCTGTTAAGTTTCGCGTAATTGTATTTATTGTTTTGAATCATTCGATGGGAAATCGTTACAAGTGGCACAAGGGCACTCCACTATAACGCAGCAATGCGCGCTTGCCGTGTGCTTCCTCGATAGGCGCAATACAAATTCAAGGGTGTATATAATTAAAAAGCATGTGCGCTTACATGTGCGTCGTTTAAATAGTGTTGCGGTAGTGAATTTGAAAATACGCATAACTTTATGGTGTAATCATCTGTACCACTTGCAAGTATGCCGTTGCCAGCTGAACTTCTATAGCGGCTGTAAATTTATTGCTAGTATACAATACAAGTCACTTTGGATGACTGTTCCCTATATTAATTTTTCTGCATAAAGAGCATATCGAACCGTGTAGTAGTGTCTCCTGCGGCCAGCTTCATTATAGTCTTAGGTGGCTTTCCCGGAAAGCTCTGTCGTGCGTGTTTTCTTTTTTATTTATTTTTTTTGGATGACAGCTGATTTTTTTCAGACCAACGGGCACAGTAGGCGTAAATTCCTCCCGCAGAAAGAAGTGGGGAAAAAAGAAGTGATGCCATGTTGAAGAAGAGGTTTCTGCTGGGCTATTGGAGCATATTTCTAAAAAAACAAAAAAAAAACAACAACAAAAACAGCAAATAAAACGGACAGGAAGGTGAGACAAGCCCAACGATAGCTTACAATGAAATGCTTATCTGCACGACGCCAAATATATCTGCACTGAAGAGAATGGGAAAGGCGGAGAACAGAGACAACGCCACAACTGATAGACGGGGGTGGGAGGGGGGAGTGAAGAGAAAAGGTTTGGTCAGACGACCAGACGAATACACACGGCGCTCTCCGTTGGAAGGGAAGAGAAAATAAGAAAAATAAAGAAAAAAAACTGGAATGTTCGTGGCCCCCGGCGCCATTCCGAACCTTGACGGATGGACTGAAAGAGTTACCGACCTAGGACTGAGAACGAAGACGGAGGCTAAGATTAGGAGAATACAGGAAAATAGAATGGGGGAAAAAAAGAAAATAAACGCTACTGAATAAAAATGTCAGCTACTGAATAAAATTATTTTTCTGATTAAAAGTGAAACAAGCATAAAGAAAAACAAACTACTAAAATATATATACTGTACTGGAGATTATCGGTTGCCGGCACGGTGAAGTGTTACCGTGCACTGTTGTTACCTTTTCCGCCTGATTCTCTTGCCATGGCGCTACAGATTGGAACACCTGCCCCACCAAATCGCCGCCATCATTTGCCCTTGTACGTTTATGGAGAGTTTCACTGCGCACTTTCACAATGAAAGTGACTTGTGTTAACATAATTATAAGCTCGTGCAATTTTAGTTTGTATTATTTAGGTCCATGTATTTGCGCTGATGTATGTAACACTTTCATGTAGTTTTCTTTTGTTCTTTTTTGTTTGCGTGTCATTTCTGTGTTATGCAATTACGTACTAATGTATTCCCACCCCTTATGTAATACCCCTGTCAAGGGGTCTTTAAGGTAATACAATGAAAATGAAATGAATGAAATGAAAGAGGAAGTCGACGAAACTAGTAGTGCGCGCTCGATCGGTTTTCCAGCTGAGACTGCTCCGTCTTGTACTTCGGTCAGACGTCCTGTGACTACAAGAACAACCCGTGACATTTGGTGGAGGTGCGGGGTTCCCGTCTTCCCCGACCTGGAGCTCCGCAGCCGTACGTTGCCATCTGCAGCCACAATGACCGACGACGCCTGCCCTTCGCCATCCGACCCTTGGCCATCCGGCCCTTCGCCATTTCGTCGTGACGCGCCGAACCTCGGCTACCTTCCACAAGAGCCTTCGCATCGTTCTATCCCTGATCCCTCGGACTCGTGTTCTCGACGCGCCGGCTTAAACTCTCGTCGGTCTCCTCCTCGCCGCAGTTCCATTTCACCCATGCTTCGCCGTTCCAGCTCTGGTCAGGAGGAAAACAGACAGCCGCAGTTCAGTGTTGCCAGGTTTGGCTATATATAGCCAAATTGGGCCATGGGAAAATTTTTTTGGCGTCGACTTGGACGAGTTGGCTATGTGGCTATATTTGGGCTACTGAAAATGTGCGACTTGGCTGTGTTTGGGCTACAAGTGGCGCCCTAATCCACGCTCCAGAGGTGGCTCTGATCGGGTAGAAGCAAATCTCGAAGGCTGTTTTATCTGGCTGAGCCGGCCGCGTGGCAGTGCGTGTGTGCGTGGCCGAAATGACCTCCCGCCTTTCCTTTCCACTCTGTGCCGTTGTCTGAGCCGGTGACTTTGAACTTTGATGCACTTAAACTTACACCCTGCTTGAACGTTAGGCTCCCGATCCCTGGGCATCGGGATGAATCTGGGAGTAGTGGGTTTTTCACAGTACACTGTACTGACATGGCTATGCTCAGGAAGGGAGAGCAATAACATAGGGTCGGGGCCGTCGGGCGATCGTGGCGCCAGCATGAAAGAAGGGAAGCACGGGTGGATGACACGCCCCAGTGTGTTCATGACCATGTCTTAATTCTGGGTGATGTATCGCCACCGGGCACAGCTTTCGACCAGGATCCTCCACGTATCTCGCGCGAAGCTTTACTGCCATTTTCCTTCTCCTTCTAGATGATTTTTCGTGCTTAGATTAGAGATTCATTTCGATAGGTTGGACGTAAGATCGGATCCTCCTCAGCGAGGAGAAACCAAACATGGGGAAGTGGACCAAGTATTCGAGAATGTAAAAAAAGAAGGAAGCAAGACCCCGAGCCAAAGGTGGGTTCTAGTCAGTGTTGCCAGGTTTGGCTATAGATAGCCAAATTGGGCCAACGGAAAAAATTTTTGGCGTTGGCTTGGACGAGTTGGCTATGTGGCTATATTGGGCTACTAAAATCTGGGACTTGGCTGTGTTGGGCTATAAGTGGCGCCCTAATCCACGCTCCAGAGGCGGCTCTGATCGCGTAGAAGGAAATCTCGAAGGCTGTGTTTTAGCTGGCTGAGCCGGCCGCCTGGCTGTGCGTGTGTGCGTGCCCGAATGATCCTCCCCCCTCGCCTTTCTTTCCCTCTCTGCGCCGTTGTCTGAGCCGGTGGCTTGCATCTTTGATGCACTTAAACTTACACCCTGCTTGACCGTAGGCACCCGATCCTCGGGCATCTGGATGAGGCTGGGAGTAGTGGGTTTTTCACAGTACACTGTACTGACATGGCTATACTCTGGAAGGGAGAGCAGTAACATAGGGTTGGGGCCGTCGGGCGATCGTGGCTCCGACATGAAAGAAGGGAAGCATGGGTGCATGACACGCTCCAGTGTGTTCATGGCCATGTCTTCCGCATGAAGTATCGCGCCGGGCACAGCTTTCGACCTGCTCCACGTTTCTGGCGCGAAGCTTTACTGACATTTTCCTTTTACTGCCAGATGAATTTTTCTTCGTGCTTAGATTCGAGATTCATTGCGATAGGTTGGACGTAAGATCAGATCCTCCTCAGAGAGGAGAATCCAAACATGGGGAAGTGGGCCAAGTATGCGAGAACGTATAAATAGAATGGGAGCAAGACCCTGAGCCAAAGGTGGGTTATGGTGCTTTTACTTCTAGATCGTCTGCCCGTAGCACCATGGATTCAGATACTCATATCGAAACATGTTTGCCACGATGACATCAGTGCACCACGTCACATGAACTTCACCCCTTGTTAGCTTCACTTGTGAGGTGTCGTGCTGTTGGCTCGAGGACGCGGGTTTGATTCCCGGCCACGGTGGCCGCATTTCAATCAAGGCGAAATGCAGGAACACCCGTGTACTTAGGTGTACGTCAAAGAACCTGGAGTGGCCAAAATTATACCCGAGTTCCCCACTGCGTCATGCCTCCCAATCATATCGTGGTTTTCGCACGTAAAACCCCAGCAATTATTAGAGTTTTAGAATAGGGGCCCTCAGACGTATTGGGGCCCAAAAGAAATAGCGTTGAAGCCACTTCGCATGCGCAAGACGGAAACTGCGTTTGGATTTTGCGTCAGGCACGCTATTTCATCAATTTAGCGGGAGCCCCAAAAGCTGCCCCAAAAGCTTTCGTCAACAAACATGGCGGCGCCAATCGAAGCGACGGCTCTAATTTAGCACAAAACTGGGCTCGATTCGTGGTAATGCGTGAAGTTCGTAAGCTAGAAGAAGTGATTTCGGTTATCGCTTTCTCTCAACTAACATGTGTAATGAAGATGATTCAATATACGCCACTGATTCCGAATTCAATTGTTGATTTCCGGGCTCGCGCCTATCACGGGTTGACTTGGCGGGTGAAGGTGCGTAAAGTTGGTTACTCAAAACGAAGCGAAGAAGCTGCATGCTGCTAATAGAATAAGTTCTGAATTGTAATTAAAGGCGAAAACACGAAAGTCTAAATACTTTTCTTATCATGAAATTGTACATTTTATTTTAATTTTTATAACAGGTTTCTTTGACGCCGTAGTGACGCTGCAAACGCAACACGCTATATTTTGTGTCAGGAGTTCGTAGTCAATATTACTCTAAATAACTAAAAATAATAATTAGTACTATCTGTACAATATCTGTACAATATAGCACAAATATGCAGCTTTAAAAAAGGAAGATAAAACAACATAGAGGTAATGAATGAAACGGTAACTAGGTTGATCTCAGAAGCAGCAATTGAAGTGGGAGATAGGGCACCAAGGCAACCAGTAGGTAAGCTCTCCCAAGAAACAAAGGACCTAATAAAGAAACGACAGAAGATGAAAATGTGCAACTAAAGAGATCAGATAGAATTCGCTGAACTGTCAAAACTAATCAACAAGAAAAAAGTAAGGGATATTCGGAATTGTAACGTGGGAAAGATTGAGGAAGACGTAAAATATGGACGCAGCATTAAATCCAGTAAGAAGAAAGCTTGGCATAGGACAAGGCAAGATGTATGCACTGAAGATAAGCATGGTAATATCATCAGCAATTTCGATGACATAGTAAAAGCAGCGGAAGAATTCTGTACTGACCTGTACAGTGCCCAAAACAGCCAAGCTACTTTCATTCAAATAGTGATGAACCGGATACAGGGGCTCCTTCTATAACTAGCGCTGAAGTTAGAAGGGCCTTGAAAGACATGACCAGGGAAAAGCTGCTGGAGAAGATGGAAAACAGTAGATTTAATCAAAGATGGAGGAGATATCATGCTTGAAAAGCTTGCGGCCCTTTATACGCATTGCCTCACAACTTCATGTGTACCAGCAAGCTGGAAGAACGCCAACATTATACTAATCAATAAGAAGGGAGACGTTAAAGAACTGAAGAATTATAGACCCATTAGCTTGCTTTCAGTATTGTATGAAATATTCACCAAGATAATTTCCAATAGAATCAGGGCAACACTTGACTTCAGCCAACCAAGAGAACAGGCTGGCTTCAGGAAGGGATATTCTACGATGGATCATATCCATGTCATAAATCAGGTAATCGAAAATCTGCGGAGTACAATCAACCTCTCTACATGGCTTTCATAGATTATGAAAAGGCATTTGATTCAGTAGAGATACCAGCAGTCATAGATGAATTGCGTAATCAAGGAGTACAGGAGGCATACGTGAATATCTTAGCAAACATCTACAAGGATTCCACAGCTACCTTGGTTCTCCACAAGAAAAGTAGAAAGATACCTATCAAGAAAGGGGCCAGGCAAGGAGACACAATCTCTCGAATGCTATTCACTGCATGCTTAGAAGAAGTATTCAAGCTTTTAGACTGGGAAGGCTTAGGGAGTGAGGATCAACGGCGAATATCTCAGCAACCTTCGGTTTGCAGATGACATTGTCCTATTCAGCAACAATGGAGACGAATTACAACAAATGATTGAGGATCTTAATCGAGAAAGTGTAAGAATTGGGTTGAAGATGAATATGCAGAAGACAAAGATAATGTTCAATAGCCTGGCAAGGAACAAGAATTCAGGATCGCCAGTCAGCCTCTAGAGTCTGTAAAGGAGTACGTTTATCTAGGTCAATTACTCACAGGGGACCCTGATCACGAGAAAGAAGTTAGAGAAGAATAAAATTGGGTTGGAGTGCATACGGCAGGCATTAACAAATCCTGACTGGGAGCTTACCACTGTCGTTGAAAAGAAAAGTGTACAATCATTGCATTCCACCGGTGCTAACATAGGGGCAGAAACTTGGAGGTTAACAAAGAAGATCGAGAACAAGTAAGGACCGCACAAAGAGCGATGGAACGAAAAATCTTAGGACTAACGTTAAGAGACAGGAAGAGAGCGGTGTGGATCAGAGAACAAACGGGGATAGCCGATATTTTAGTTGACATTAAGCGGAAGAAATGGAGCTGGGCAGGCCATGTAATGCGTAGGATGGATAACCGGTGGACCATTAGGGTTACAGAATGGATACCAAGAGAAGGGAAGCGCAGTCGAGGTCTGCAGAAAACCAGATGGGATGATGAAGTTAGGAAATTTGCAGGCGCAAGTTGGAATACGCTAGCGCAAGACAGGGGTAATTGGAGATCGCAGGGAGAGGCCTTCGTCCTGCAGTGGACATAAAATATAGGCTGATGATGATGATGATAATGATGATGATGATCTGTCATAGAATAAAAGCACTGATTTCGCCCGCTGCAGCGATTCGCTGGAACTTAAGAGCTTCCGGGGTCAACCAAAAAGTGTTCTGTGCAAGCATGATGTCGCTGTTGTTGATTTAAAGGGCCGACCATCACGGTGGCACGGACATTTTGTTACGACGGATTGTGCAAAAAAAGATTGCCGTAGTGGAATGTGAAATTGTATACACAAACAAAATTGCAAATAAAAATGTCTGTTTTGGCTACGAAATATTTTGCACTTTTTTCTGTTTGGCTACATTTGGGCTACAACTTCTCCAGCTTTTGGCTACGCCACCTCGTCGGACGTGGCAACACTGGTTCTGGTGCTTTACTTCTAGATGGTTTGCCCGTAACGTCACGGATGCAGATACTCTGCTAATATCGAACCATGTTTGCCACGAAAACATCAGTACACCACGTCACACGAACAAGCTAAGCCACCGCGTTGGCTTCGCTTGTGAGGTGTCATGCATGGCTCGAGGACGCGGGTTTGATTCCCGGCCACGGCGGCACATATCGATCAAGGTGAAATGCAGGAACACCCGTGTACTTAGGTGTACGTCAAAGAACCTGAAGTGGCCAAAATTATACCCGAGTTCCCCACTGCGTCATGCCTCCCAGTCATATCGTGGTTTTTGCACGTAAAACCCCAGCAATTATTAGAGTTTTAGAATAGGGGCCCTCAGACGTATTGGGGCCCAAAATAAATAGCGTCGAAGCCACTTCGCATGCACAAGACGGAAACTGTGTTTGGGTTCAGCGTCGGGCGCGCTATTTCGTCGGTTTAGCGGGAGCCCCAAAAGCTGCCCCAAAAGCTTTCGTCAACAAACGTGGCGGCGCCCATCGAAGCGAGGGCTGTAACCTAGCACAACTGGGCTCGATTAGTGGTAATGCGTGAAGTTCGTACGCTAGAAGCGATTGCGGTTATCGCTTTGTCTCAACTAACATGTGTTATGAAGATGGATTCATTATACGCCACTGATTCCGAATTCAATTGTCGATTTCATGGCTCGTAGACCTATCAGGATTGACTTGGCTGGGTGAAGGTGCGTAAAGTTGGTTCCTCAAAACTAAGCGCAACAAGTTGCATGCTGCTAATCTAATAAGTTCTATAGTGTAATTAAAGGCTAAAACACGAATGTCTAAATTACTTTTGTTATCATAAAATGGTATTTATTTTAATATTTATAACAGCTTTCCTTTGACGCTGTAGTGACGCTGCAAACGCAACACGCACTCGCAAACGGAAAACGTCTATTATAAAAACTCTTCACACCTGCATGCCCTAACGCTAACACCCGCAAGCTCTTTGGGGCCCCAAACTTTAGGAGCCCCTATTTTAAAACTTTATTAGCCATCAACATGGTTGCTTTTTGACAGTAACCGATTTTCACAGCACACCACTGTTATCAATTTGGTTTACCATTGCTCTTTGTGCGCCATCGCGGTTTTGCCATTTCGGGCGAGTCAGTTCGGGACGTGGTCGTCGCCGAAAAGAGACTGCGCGCTTCTTACACTAATGTGCCGTTTTGCGCTGTAATCTCTTAAAGCTCCGCTTCATCGATTCCGACAGTGAGTGGCATCTGTTACCTGTCCTTTTCGTAACGCACGTTCTTGGCGTGCTAGAGACCTAAGATGGCGGCCAGGTTGATGTAAATTGACACTATATAGGTAGTGTGTGCCCCAGCTAATCCGGCCCAAGCTAATTGAAAAACAGACAAACAAAAAAAAACGCCGAGAAAACACGATGAACGATGCGACAAATAACGCGATGTATCATAGCGCGAAAGACTTGTTTTAGCGCATCAAAAAGAAGCCGTGAGCACGTCGCCGTCGCTGATCGCTGGACAGCTGAACTTCTAAGCCGTGTCCAGAGATAACGGGAGAGATCGATGACGCTGAACATTATTTGTGTTCACGACAGCTAAAAAGCAAAGTTCGTAGTTCATTACTGTAAATAACAAAAATAATAACTTAGTACTATCTGTAATAAAATAAAAGCACTCATTTCGCCCTCTGCAGCGCTTCGCTGGAAGGTTCCGCGGCCAACCAAAACATGTTCTGTGCAATCATGATGTCGCTGTTGTTGATGTAAAGGGCCGACCGTCACGGCGGCACGGACATTTTGTTACGATGTTGTGCAAAAAAAGATTGCCGTAGTCGACTGTGAAAATCTACACACAAATAAAATTGCAAATAAAAATGGCTATATTTGGCTACGAAATAGTTTGCACTTTTTTCTGTTTGGCTACATTTGGGCTACAACTTCTCTAGCTTTTGGCTACGCTGCCTCGTCGGACCTGGCAACACTGCCGCAGTTCCCGAGGCAAGAACTGCGCCATCGTCGAAATTTTCAAGGCCTCATCTTTCTCTCCTAACGAAATCGCAGTATTTATCGAAAGCGTCGCGACAACAGCTCTTGTCGATACAGGGGGCTGCCGTTTCTGTCATAAGTGAAGACCTCTCCCGCAAACTCAAGAAAGTAACGATTCCTGTACCAGATATTTCCCTACACACGGCAAGCTCGTAGCAAGTCAAGCCTTCGGCCGCATGTATGCTCGTGTTATGATTCAGGATGAACTATATTTTGTAGAATTTGTCGTTCTATGCGTGCTTCGCATGACGTTATTCTGGGTTGGGACTTTCTTTCCGCACATCATGCTGTTGTCGACTGCGCTCGCGCGCAACTGGCTTTGTCTCCGTTCCGTGACACTACCATCGACCTCTCGGACCGTTCTCCTAAAGTGGTCGTCACCGCAGACGTAACTATCTCTTCTTTTTCTGCCGCCTTGGTGCCCGTCTTGTGACTCTGCCCCCGCCACGACAGCTCTTTTTACAACATCTGAAGATTGTGCGCGTCGACGGAAAATTATACTCCCGTTTGCAGTCGTCACACTCACCGATGGTTCCGCTGCCATTTATGCGTGTAATCCATTTCCCTGTCCTTCAACTCGCTTAGGCGGTGAATGTGTGGGGCATCTCGACACTCTTGACGTCATTAGTCTATTTGACTTACCTTCCGATAGATCGCCACTGCCTATCGGTGCCGTCACTTCTGCTACCACACCAGCCTCGGGTTCCCCCGATGTTTCTTGCATACTGTCGACGACGCGCTTATGCCCGCTCACCGCAGTGAAGTTGTTGAACTTCTTGAATGTTTCCGTGCTTCTTTTGACCTCGGCCAACCTTCCTTGGCGCGCACGTCAGCGGTTCTTCACCGCATTGACACCGGTCACCATGCTCCACTGCGCCAATGTCCATACCGTGTTTCCGCAGCCGAACGCCGTGTCATTGACGAACACGTGACGACATGCTGAAACGAGGTGTGATCCAGCCCTCCGACAGTCCTTGGGCGTCTCCGGTGCTGGTGCGGAAAAAAGCTGGCTCAATCAGGTTTGCGTCGATTACCGCCGACTCAAAAAGATTACCCGCAGGGATTTTAGCCCCTACCGTGCATCGATGACGCCTTGGATTGCCTACAGGGAGCTGAGTTCTTCTCTTCGCTAGATGTGCGCTCCGGGTACTGGCAAGTGCCGATGGCTGAAGCCGACCGTCCAAAAACATCTTTTGTAACTCCTGGTGCATTATACGAGTTCAATGTAATGCCTTTCGGCCTTTGCAACGCGCCTGCAACTTTCGAAAGAATGATGAATGCTATTCTCAGGGTCTTAAATGGCACACATGCCTTTGCTACTTAGACGACATTGTGGTCTTTTCTACCGATTTTGATACGCAACTCTCCCGCCTTGAGCAATTCTTGCCTGCTCACGCCAGCTGAGTTGCAACTCAATTTGAAAAAATGTCATTTAGGTGCCCATGAGCTTACGATCCTAGGCCACGTCTGCTCGAAAGAGGTAATTCTGCCTGATCTTGCCAAACTTCGCGCGTTGCTGAGTACCCCAAGCCCACTACTCTGATGGAACTACGGAGCTTCACCGGTTTGTCGTCCTATTTCCGGTTTTTTATCCTTACTTTTTCCTTGATCATCGCTCCCTTGACGCAGCTTCTTAATGGCGCATCAGACCTGTCGGCTTGGAACTCTGAGTGTGATGACTCATTTATGAGGCTCCGCCAGCTCCTCACGTCCCCTCCAGAACTGCGCCACTTCGACCACAATGCGCCTACTGAGATACATACGGATGCTAGCGGTGTCGGACTTGGCGCCATTCTCGCCCAATGCAAAGATGGCTTTGACGAGTACGTTGTCGCATATGCCAGGCGCCCTAACGAAGGCAGAGCAGAATCAAACTATTCTGTGACGGAAAAAGATGATTACGGCCGTCAGTTTGACTTGTGTCACTGATCACCGTGCCTTATTCTGGTTATCGTCCTTGAAAGATCCCAGTGGCCGCCTTGCTCGTGGGCCTTATGGGCTTCAAGATTATGACATACGTTCATTTATCGCTCTGGACGCAAACATTCAGATGCCGACGCCTATCCCGTTCCCGCTATCTCCTTCCTCTGTTTGCTCCTTAACTCCCACCTGCGATTTGTCAGCTGTTAGCTTCACGACATGTCGGCCGAGCCGCGTAAAGATCCCTGCATCTCTGTACTGCTGGACTTGCTGTCTCACCGCGCACCTGCGTCTCTCATGCGCCATGCGTCGTCAAGCACACAACTCCGCGACGACCTTGTGTATCGACGGAATAACCTCAGCGACGGCCGTCGATGGCGGCTCGTTATTCCCGTCATCTGCGCTCACACATCTGCGCCGCTTGATGATGCCGGCGTATTGAAAACGTATTCCCGTCTTCGTCTTCGATTCTACTGGAAGACATGTACAGATTCGTTCGCGAGTACGTCCGTTCATGCGCTGCGTGTCAACGCCGCAAACCCTCCTCAGAGTTCTGCAGGTCCCCTGCGACCTTTACCCTGCCCCCTCGACCATTCGACCGTGTGGAATTGATCTTTACGGCCCCCTTCCAAGCACTCCGGACGGTAACCGGTGGATCGTTGTTGCCGTAGACCACCTCACGCGATACGCCGAAACATCTGCGCTGCCGGCGTCCACCGCGAATAACGTCGCTTGCTTCCTTCTGCGCCACCTCATTCGCGACACTGTGCACTACCTGAATTATTAGTGGCCGTGGGCGCGTCTTTCTCTCCAATGTCATCGCGCCCTGCTAAAGGAGTGAAACATCATTCACCGTACCGATTCCGCCTACCAACCACAAACTAACTGCATGACTGAACGTTTCAGTCGCACGCTTGGCGACATGCTTGCGATGTGTGTGTCTGGCGATCACTCCAATTGGGGACCGGGTTCTTTCTTTTGTCACTTAAGGCCTAACCGCATGCACGCGATATTCAAGCGACAGCGACAAGCGACGCGACAGGCACACCCTGTCGCGCTGTCATGTCGCGGCGTGGAGCAACCACATGAACGCTACATCGCGAAAAAGAGTAGCGACGGATTTACATTGTTGTGCGAATAAATGGTATCGTGCGCACGTAAAGAAATCTCAATTGTATCAAAAGGTCAACGTTTTATCTAGACTTAGCTAAAACATGCTATCATCCCCAGTGGAAATCCGTCCCATGCCGCCAGCGTAAAATGCCGTGGCAGCCATGTGTTTGCGTAAAACTCAAAACACTTTCTCGGCTCTCGGTGGAATCTCAGCTAACAGCGTCAAAACAAACAACCGATCTCAATAATAACCGATCTGAATAAGAGAGCGCCGATACTTAGTCCTCAGCTAGCGATGAGGTGAAGCGATGACTGAATGTACTATTTATTTTTGCTGTCACAGCAGAGAGCAAGTTGCAAGACCGAATTCAGATCCAGCGGGCAGACTGATTGCTGCCATGTTGTTGCGCAATCGCTGTCCCCAGCGGATGTCGTCGCGCTGATTTACGGGTGACAGCGATATTTTCTGGCTGGCCAGAAACCGGCGACGTGACAAGCGACAGCGACGAATCGCCCCCCGCGACGGCAAAACCTGTCGCTCGTCGCCGTCGCTTGTCGCTAGAAAATCGCGTGCATGCGATTGGGCCTTTACGCCTATAACTCTGCCCCGCAAACTACCACCGGCTTCTCTCCTTTCTTTCTTCTCTATGGCCGTCCTGCCTCTTGGACACCATTCTCACCTACCGTCCTGATGCTTCTGAAGGGACACCTGTTTCAGAAGCGGCTGCTTATGCTGAAGAATGTCGCGAACTAGCCCGCTCGTTCACAACCCAAGATCAGTGGTGCCAAAAATCACGCCATGAAGCATCCGCTCCTAGTGCCCGCTATTCCCCCGGAATTGCTTGTTTGGCTTCGAGTCCCGGCCACTTCCCCGGCCAATCCACTAAGTTTTTGTTCAACTACCACGGTCCCTACCGCGTACTACAGCGAGCATCACCCGTAAACTATGTCATCGAGCCGCTTGCTCCGTCTTCTGATCGCCGTTGCCGAGAGCGCGAAATAGTTCATGGAGCGCGGCTTAAACCTTGTTACGACCCGCCGATGCTGTCTTTTTCCTAGGTCGCCAGGATGGTTTCTTTCTGCGCGGGGGGGGGGGGGGGGGGGGGTGATTGTACTGGAGATTAGCGGGGCCGGCACGGTGAAGTGTGAAAGAGGAAGTCGACGAACTAGTAGTGCGCGCTCGATCGGTTTTCTAGCTGAGACTGCTCCGTCTTGTACTTCGGTCAGACGCACTGTGGACTTACAAGAGCAACCCGTGACAATACATTTTTCAAGTAGGTGAACTCGTCTTGTGAGAGCAACACAGATTTTAATAAATTGTTGCCTAACGTTTGCATCTTGTATCAGCTAATCAATAAACCTATCGTTGTTTTGACTTTGCTTAGAGGCATACATAAGCTTCCTTATTCCTTACTAAATTCTCACTCCCACTTATACCCTCAACGACACACCTCTGGTAACTTCTTCATGTTGTAGATATCTCGGGATGCACATCACACACAACGTTTTTGGCATGTGTATGCTGAGTTTTCTATTTACCAATGCCAACCATATGTTTGGTTTTTTGCTCCGAAATTTTCTTCACGGGAAGCTTTTATTTTATAAATTCATGGTGGGGTCAATCTTCGAGTACACCAGTTCTCTCTGGAATTCAAGCTCTCGAAAGTGGCCAAAACCTTGCCGTCCGTGTTTTGTTACATACAATTACTTACGTGTAGGCAGTGCGTCTTCTATAAAATCATCGCTTGGTTTACCTTGTCGCGGTATGCGATCTCGCTTCAGTTTGTTTATTAGAATTTATTTTATTACTCCCGGTGCTTCAAGGACATATTTTTTAGCTCCCACCTACGTTTCTTCTCGCAGCGGCAACGTTTGAAGCTTTCTTGCTTATGAAAAGAGGAAAAAAAAAACTGGCCGCTTTTTTATGTAGAGCCTTCGGGCTTTGGCACTATACTAACATTATTAAGTAAATTTATATGGCGAACTTGAACGAGATCAATGTGCTCGCTTTTTGGGCTTCAATTAATGTTATGCGCTGCGTAAGGTATTGTCGCGAGGTTTCTTAGATACGGCTGCCGCTGCTTTGTGTCTATTCCTTTCTTTTCTGAAGGGGGAGGTTGTATTATTTAACTAGAACCAAGAAATCCATCGGGGCATGTTAGCAAGTGATGCTGTGCGCCGGACTACCCCCTTGCGCACACGTTGTCTTCCTCTACCGTTCTCCTGGGATACGTAGTGCAAACAAATAGTAAACAACATTCATTGCTCACTTTCAGTTGTTCTACAGGCCCATTTGTCATGTTTTACATTTCATTGATGAATTCTACAGCACTAATGAGAGGGTAGCAGTCGTCGTAATAAAGCTGAATAAGAGGTACAAATAAAGGTAGTACAAGTCTACGCCCCAACCTCTAGTCACGATGATGAAGAAATAGAATAGTTTTATGAAGGCGTTGAATTAGCAATAAGGAATGTGTAAACTCAGTATACTGTAGTGATGGGCGACTTCAGTGCAAAAATGGGGGGAAAGCAGGTTGGTGAGCAAGCAATTGGCAACTACGGCATCGATTCTCCAATGAAAGAGGAGAGATACTGGTAGAATTCGCGGAAAGGAATAGGTTCCGAATAACGAATACCTTCTTCAGCAAGCGCAGCAACAGGAAGTGGACCTGGAAAAGCCCTAATGGAGAAACAAGGAATGAAATAGATTTCATACTCTCTGCCGATCCAAGCATAGTGCAGGATGTAGAAGTGTTTCGTCAGGTAAAGTGCAGTGATCATAGGTTAGTGAGGTCTAGGATTTCTCTCAATTTGAAGAGAGAAAGAGTAAAATTAGTCAAGAGGAAACAGGCCATCCTAGAGGCAGCAAGGGTAAAATCAGACCAATTCAGGCTGGTGCTCGCAAACAAATATGCAGCTTTAGAAAAGGAAGATAAAGACAACATAGAGGTAAGGAATGAAACCGTAACTAGGTTGATCTCAGAAGCAGCAATTGAAGTGGGAGGTAAGGCACCAAGGCAACCAGTAGGTAAGTTCTCCCAAAAAACATAGGACCTAATAAAGAAACGACAAAACATAAAAATGTCCAACTCAAGAGATCAGATAGAATTCGCTGAAAAGTCGAAACTGATCAACAAGAAGAAAGTAAGGTATATTCGAAATTATAACGTGGGAAAGATTGAGGAAGCCGTAAACTATGGACGCAGCATTAAATCAGTAAGAAGAAAGCTTGGCACAGGACAAGGCAAGATGTATGCACTGAAAAATAAGCATGGTAATATTATCAGCAATTTCGATGACATAGTAAAAGCAGCGGAAGAATTCTGTACTGACCTGTACAGTGCCCAAAACAGCCAAGCTGCGTTCATTCGAAATAGGGATGAACCGGATGCAGAGGCTCCTTCTATAACTAGCGATGAAGTTACAAGGGCCTTGAAAGACATGACCAGGGAAAAGCTGCTGGAGAAGATGGAATAACTGTAGATTTAATCAAAGATGGAGGAGATACCATGCTTGAAAAGCTTGAGGCCCTTTAAACGCAATGCCTCACAACTTCAAGTGTACCCGAGAGCTGGAAGAACGCCAGCATTATACTAATCCATAAGAAGAGAGACGTTAAATAATTCAAAAATTATAGACCCATTAGCATGCTTTCAGTATTGTATAAAATATTCACCAAGATAATTTCCAATAGAATCAGGGCAACACTTGACGTCAGCCAACTAAGAGAACAGGCTGGCTTCAGGAAGGGATATTCTACGATGGATCATATCGACGTCATCAATCAGGTAATCGAGAAATCTGTAGAGTACAATCAACCTCTCTGTATGGCTTTCATAGATTATGAAAAGGCATTTGATTCAGTAGAGATACCAGCAGTCATAGAGGCATTGCGTAATCAAGGAGTACCGGAGGCATACGTGAATATCTTAGTAAATATCTGCAAGGATTCCACAGCTACCTTGGTTCTCCACAAGAAAAGTAGAAAGATACCTATCAAAAAAGGGGTCCGGCAAGGACACACAATCTCTCCAATGCTATTCACTGCATGCTTAGAAGAAGTATTCAAGCTCTTAGACTGGGAAGGCTTGGGAGTGAGGATCAACGGTGAACATCTCAGCAACCTTCGGTTTGCAGATGACGTTGTCCTATTTAGCAACAATGTAGACGAATTACAGCAAATGATTGAGGACCTCAATCGAGAAAGTGTAAGAATTGGGTTGAAGATGAATATGCACAAGATACAGATAATGTTCAATAGCCTGGCAAGGGAACAAGAATTCAGGATCGCCAGTCAGCCTCTAGAGTCTGTAAAGGAGTACGTTTATCTAGGTCAATTACTCACAGGGTAATTTACAGAAAGAAATTTACAGAAAAATAAAATTGGGTTGGAGGGCATATGGCAGGCATTGCCAAATCCTGACTGGTAGCTTACCACTGTCGTTGAAAAGAAAAGTGTACAATCATTGCATTCTACTGGTGCTAACATATGGGGTAGAAACTTGGAGGTTAACAAAAAATCTCGAGAACAAGTTAAGGACCGCACAAAGAGCGATGGAACGAAAAATCTTAGGATAACGTTAACAGACAGGAAGAGAGCGGTGTGTATCAGAGAACAAATGGGGATAGCCGATATTCTAGTTGACATTAACCGGAAGAAATGGAGCTACGTAGAATGGATAACTGGTGGAGTGTTAGGGTTACAGAATGGATACCAAGAGAAGGCAAGCGCAGTCGAGGTCGGCAGAAAACCAGATGGGATGATGAAGTTAGGAAATTGGCAGGCGCAAGTTGGAATACGCTAGTGCGAGACAGGGGTCATTGGAGATCGCAGGGAGAGGCCTTCGTCTTGCAGTGGACATAAAATATAGGCTGATGATGATGATATTTCAGCTATAATATATAATAAAATCAGCACAAGTGCTACTGCTCGTTCAGCCACAGCAGCTTCTGCAAAAAATAGAACAAATAAAAGAATAAAAAACGTGCGCGTGTCGTTCTTCACTACTATCAGACGAAGTGACGTCAAAACACCAAGAATGCGTCTCACTCTCCCCACGTTTTAGCTGCGTCCCCTCGCTTTGCAGTGTTGAAGGTATGCACGGTCTATTATGCACACAGCCGAGCCTGCGCTGCTTCTCAGAACCGGATGGTTGCACAAAGAAGCGTGAATGATGCCCTGTCAAATTTGATGCTCCCTGCGCGGGCCTCGCCCGCTGCCAAAAAAGCATGGTGACTCTCGGTCTCTGGGAAGACGAGGGAGCCGTACAGATCCTGCTTCTGCCTGTGAGCTGTCGTTACCCACATTGCCTTCACCATGTTTTGCTTGCGAAGCATGTATCAACTTGATCAGCAACGTGTTCAGTGCCAGCGGCTTAACCTTTGCCACTACAAGCTTGGTTCCACACTGCTATCGGGTGAAACTCGAACAACTAGCCAAACGTCGGAAAACTGCATTTACTGCGGAATATACTCAATTATCGCAACGTAAGTAGAATTGTCTTATTTTTTATCAAGTATGGTGTTTTCTTTTACGTGTATTTTGTTTTTTACGGAGATAATGTACGGCCACTTTTTACTACGTACCTAGACGGTGCTGCACTGCTTCAGCGTCAGCTGAAACGCACTGTCTGTTTGAAAACACACAGCATGGCACATTTCGACTGGTACACTCAAGAAGACCAAAGTCGGATTGTAGAAGACCAAAATTGGAAGAGCAAAGTGGGAATGTACTTCCTTACTCAGGAAGTACATTCTGCGAGCCGACTGGTGTTGAGAACTTCCTGCAGAACTATGATCTGTTGTGTTGTAGCTTGATTAGGTGTTTATCATGAAAGAATGCACCCTTTCTTTACTATCTCTGTTTTAAAAGCTTACGCATTGCCAAAGGCTAAGTACAGCTACCGGCAAGCACTTACGAGAAGTCTTGTGATGAAGGCAGAATTCATAATAATTGGCTAGTTAGAACAAAAAAATGTGGTTGATCCCTCTTATATAGGAATCGGTATAGAACACGAAAGTGAAACGTGTCTTCACAGAAGTAGTGTAATGTTTATTGCACATTGATATATAATGTCTATTGGTGTTTTGTGGCTAAAGCGCCCTTAGGCGTTGATGCACCCACGCTGACGCCTGGTGGCACGTCTCCTCCATCACGACTACCAACGTCGATGACCATGAGCAACCGTCGTGCATATGGAAGCTGCACTACGCTGCACACGCTAGCACAACGCGAAAGACGAAGCACGTAACTGACACACTAATACAACGCGCAAGACAAAGCACGTAACTGAATTGTCACCGAGTCAAATCAGCGCGTACAGCGCGTCGTAATTGCAGCCTCCGCGATCAACTTCAGAAACATTTTCAGAGCTAATTGCGGAGGCCACGCTCCGCTGTGCTGAGTACGGTGAACGCCACCTAGGTGGCGTTGGTAGTGCTTCTTGATGCCAGCGTCCCTTCGAATGCTGGCATCGAGGCGTCGTAGTGCTGAGACCACCGAAGCGTTCACTGTCGGTGCGCGTTAGTGTCATAATGCAGTACTTCTCTTTTCTGCTCGTAGGCGGCGGCACCGCCTTCGATTTCGATTTCCAAATTTTGCATGTTTGTGGAACTTTTTCTTCTGGTTTCTTTCTTTGTATTATGTTCGTGTACATTGTAAGCTGACGTATTTCCGTGACGGAAATACGTCAGTGAAGTCTTGGTGGACCCCGGCCTAAAACAATTTCGTGTTAAAATCGCATATTTTGATGCAGCGGCATTTCCTACCTAATTTCTGCGTATTTCTGCTTCTTTTTTCAGCTTCATCAACTTGTTTGAATGGAGGATTCATGTCTGTGGGAGGTTGCCTTCAATATAATGAACGCCATCATAGGACATGCGGTTCACTTGCCGTACAGCCTGCACGGGAAGAAAAGCAAGATGCTGTTTAACATCCGGCTATGCAGAGTGGGAAGAGGTGATACGCATTTAATTTCGCAGTTTTGTGCCCCTTTCTTATATTATGCACTGCTGGGAGTGTTGGGATAATATAGGTATATGCATTGTATGCAGATGGTGCCTGTGAGACACAGAGATCGACATCAATCCAGCGCAAGACTTCATAAGAATGTGGCTGCCAGGCGCCGTCGACTGCGCTAATAGCAGAAGGCGGCGTTACGCCGAAGCGGTTCAACCCATTCAGCATCTTCAAGTTCCCCTTTTGCGAGCCCAGCCTCAACCCCCCGTAGCGTCATAAACAAAGCTTTCGTGGGTGGCCCACAGGATTGGGGATATGAGCGACAATCTGTATCAACCTATTTTAAGACCAATAAAGAAATTATGTATCAATATTTGGCGATCTTATAGTATATCATAGCATCTTGCATCGAGCTACCGTGCAATGTTTGCAATGTTTGCGTAAAAAACGACATCGTCCACATGCATCACAATCTGCCGATATGGCCATGCCAGTGGATAATGCGGGACAATAAATTGACTAAAAGTGGCAGAGCCGGCAATTGAGCAATACCGGCGCTGCCAGTAGGCAAGGTGGGACACTAGAATGGCACTGAACGGCAGAGCCGGCTATCTACCTGTATTTGCGCTGCCACACGATGGTCGAAATAGGCACTTTAGTGGCATAGCCGCGCTGGGCCATTCCTGACGCGGGTAGCGCTGCCAGTTTCGGGCCTGTATTTGTGCTGTTGTTTGCCGTGATATTGCCGTTCTGGGGCCAGCCTGGTTGTGCTGCTGGGGTACAGTCACGCCAATAATACGTATCCAGACAATTTACAGCCTTAAGGCAAGTCATCTTTACTACGTTAAGGTGTTAATTACCTTTAACTGCGTTAAGTATAGAGGACTCCTGGAGCGGATTGAACGGGACCACGAAATGAATCACCATGTTTTCTGTTCTCGTGCATTTTATTCAAAAAATTCGCTACAACGCACAAACGCTGGTTGTCTACACGCCTTACTGATAATGGTAAAGAACAAAAATGACCCATAAAAGAGGTACGCCAACTGCCCTCAGTGATAATAGTCAATAAACCCCACGAGTTCGCTGTATCTCCGGACATGGCCAAACCTGCGCCAGCTTATCTGCATCTAGGCTTACGCGAGAAAGCGCGCCAGCGCATGTCTTTTGACTTTCGCAGTGTCAGTTTTTGGCAGGGAATCCACAAAGAAGACACCGCCATGGAGGTGCTTGTGCACGGCGAGATGGCCTGCGAGATAAGAGAAAAAAGTCAAAATGAAATAATTTTCTTGCAGCTATTTATCGCTTAAAGAATCGCGCGCCACTCCATTGCTGTGAAGGTGGATTACAAGCGAAGCAGTTTAGCACACGACATAGAGATGACACAGAATTTAGTTCAAAGGTATGAGCAAATTTTATCTCTCTTGAGCGGCGACGGCGGTCATCCGAAGAAAGACACACGCACACGCACTTTTATTTTGGTCAGCGGTCTTGATCTGCCACACACATTCGTGTGGAAGACTACCGCCTCCTCGGGGAGCCGGATGAAACTAGACACGCGCTACGGGACGGCCACGCCGGGAGAGCGAAGGGAAAATAGGCACGCAAGCGCTTGGAACGACGACAAAAGAGGGCGGTGCGAGCCTACAAATGGCCGACGCGAGTCGCACAGCGGCAAATCATTGAGAAACCCTTATTATCTACCTGAGAATCTACTGATTTTGAAAACGTTGCCTATTGATAACTAATCTACTGAAAATGCATATCCAAGTGATGAGGAGACCTATGAGCTTTTGCATCAGATTCGGGAGCAAACTTTTTGCACACGCAGATCTGTTGACACACACTAAACATGCCTAGAAACCTAGCCATAGACAGCTTCGCTGAAAAATATATATTTAAAGGGCGCAAAATAGCACCGTACACGTGTGCTGTAATAAGAAGTGAACCTAGCAAAACTCGATGTGTTGTAAGTAGAGTTACTCAATGAAGAGAAGGGAGTGGGCGGATTCCAGAGTTTGATATTTCTTATACGCGATAACTTTCAGTCATCTCTGTCCGCTACGCAGTGAAAAGTGTGGGACCGTACATGCTAAGGTGCACGTGCACTTTTGACAGCATAAGCTGTTGTGGGCTCATTCCAATAGCCGCTTCCGTTCGCGATGGTGTCCGCCGCCACCTGTGACCGTAACCGCCATCGCCAGAAATGCGAAAAAATGTCGCAGTTTCACCCGAAAGGCGAATCATCAATTGCGATAGCAAATTAGTAGAGAGCTATACGGAGTAAGGATAGTGGCTTTATAAACTTTGATATGCAGCAGCACCAGCAGCGCGCAGAACTGTTGTAGTCGCCGTCGGCGTTTTGCCCGCGTTCGCACCGAACGCGCGCGGCGTTGGTAACTGTTGCCGGTGCCTCTGGCGACGGCTCGGAGGTTATCGATGAGATACCTTTACAAGATTGGACAAGAACGGGACCCTGATTGCAGCGTCTGTCACAGTCCCGAGACAATAGACCACATACTTTGCGTGTGCCCTCAATATGCGGCGGAGCGAAGGACACTAAAGCATAGTGTTGACTGTTTGGACTCCCGCCCCTTTTCAGAAGCAAAGGTTTTAGGCGCGTGAAGAAGCATTGATCATGCCTAGCGCACCATAAGATCCCTTTTGAACTTTATGTGTGAGACGGGCCTAGATGGTCGTCTCTAGGACCTGTGCGGTGTGCAATGTGCGAAATGTGTTTGTGCGATGACGTTTTGTGTGGACAACACTACTCCTGCGTGTAATGTGTGAAAAGTGCACAACCGCGTATTGGACAACGTGTGTAAATAGTAGCTCATTGTACGATATCATAATCACCTGCCACCTACCTCTCCCTGTATCTCCCACTTCCCCTTACCCCTGTGAGGAGTAGCAGGCTAGAGACACGCTCTCCAGGCCGACCTCTCCTCCCTTCTCTTCATTAAAATCTACTCCTCCAGAACGGGACACTCGTCGAGCAGCGTCGGAAGTCTTTACCACCTTCTCGCCTCGCAACGTTTTTACATAAATACGCATTTGGTGCCGCAGATAAACGTTGCCTCCTCTCCCCCCCTCCCTGCCGTCCCCCCACGGCCTTTCGCGCGACTGAAGAAGTTGCGTTTGCTCTATATATAGGAGGAAAAAGAGGCTTAATTCTGCAGCCCTTCAGGGTGCACGGCGCTCTCTGTGACGTTCGCTCTCTGTGAAAGCGCACGTCCCTCGCGCGCTTTAACTCGCACATACAGTATACGGAGTGCGGCGACGATTTCATCGCCATTGGACGTCATACGGAACCTCACAGCGACGACGATGCCGACGGCAGAAATCCGCTTTTTGTGTCCATATAATTGCTCTCGCAATAAAAAGGACCCTGTTTCCGCCGTGATCAAACCCGCGCCCGCTGCCTGGGAGACAAATACTCTACCACTAAGCCACGCAAGCGCTTGCTGTCAAGCAGCTGAAAAATGCTCTATAAACGCGCCCTACGCAGGCACCCAGGCGCGGACGACGAGATGCGATTCAGAAGAGGCGCGGCTCCGCCAGTATGATGGCGCCATCTAGTTACGGTGCCTGCAAGCGCAGCGTGCCCGATATGCAAGTTGCATATAGCCGTTGCATGCTGCATGTAACTGAACCTGGTTAACTCAAGCAGGCTAGGTGACTATTTGTCAGCAGCTCGCTTCGAAGATTCCAATAAACAACCATTATCATCATCATCATCATCATCATCAACAACTGCAACGTACCGTGCCACGGGTCAAGGGATGTGAGATGGGCGCCACGTATTCTGCATACCTCTTCGGTACACGTTATGGCGTCTCCTCGCAAGGTACGAACCTCTGCTGAAGAAGCGAATCGTAGAGCTACGTGCGCGGCTACAACCAGGCATTTTCGGGCTTAGCAGACTGCTGTGCAGGGAGCATTACAAGCCGCAGCTCGCCGTTGACGCCGGGCGGACCGTTCAGAGGGTTCTCTTCAAAACGAGGCGAAGAGACTTTGATGCGAAGACCCTGTTGTGCGTCGTGCCGAAATTGGAGCTGCGCTTGAGCCGCTCCACCAGCTTAAGCTGTGACTGGGCTGCGTGTGCCGCGCAGGCCTGTGACTACTTGCTCCATCCCGCACCTTAACTTAGGTAGCAACAAAGGCCGTATTTATATGGAAGTGATTTGAGATCCCCGCATTGCACCTTGTGGCCTGTCAAAGCATGGCATGATGGAAAACAGTTTCAAACTACAGAAGGAAAAGGATCGTTGGTACACGCGTAGTGCGCGCCGACGGACTCGGTAACGGTGGCGGCCGTGCAAAGTGCTCTCGGGAAAGGAGGGAGCCGTCCGCCGTAGTTTTCTACGCCATTGCTCGTGCTTCTCTGTTTGATACACCTTTTCGAAGTGAAAAAAAACAACACCCGTCAAATGTTTGTGGTGGCCTAACCTCCAAGGCATGCGTAAGAGCAGTTGTTGTGCTTTGGTGTGCTGAAATAGCTGCATTAACTTCCAGGTATTTCTAATCACTTACCGCGAGGCCTTACATGACCGGGCGCAACGGTAGCAATTGACCGCCGCTTTCGGTCGGCAATTGCCTGTCATCACACTTTCCTTTGTCAACTCGGTGTTTGTCGCGCTCGATCATGTTTACATATGTAAGTGACAAATTTACACGTCCCACCCATGTTTTGGTTCGGTTTGTCCGCAATGCAACATGTGGGTTAAAGGCATTTCACCAAGGTTCTCAATGCCAGTTGCCGCTTCTTTACCATGCTGCTCTAGCTAGGGAAGGCCATACGAGTCCATCGTCTGGTGTGTTAAACCTACTCAGGCTTGCATGGACTTATTTTGCTGATTGTATGCGACCAAGCCGTCGCACCAGCTGTCACGCAGTTCATGTTCTTGAATCTGTTTTAAGCATGGCTTCGCGCATTTTAATTGTTGCAAGTTGCTTTATGTCGAACTAGTCTTGATTTCTTTTATTTACGAGGTTCCGCTTTGCCTTGCCTCGTTTTTAGGTGCCTTCGTTTTTAAGTATTTGTTTTTCGTTTGGAATGCTATAAATGTTTGATGGCAAACAGAAATCGAGCGAATTATTAAATTTTGCACTTTTTTGCCGCGAGTGGCGACAGTGAGGCGAAAGCTTACAAGCGGATACATTGTAGAGGGTCGCACGCACGAGGGAGTTCATACGGTGAGCAGTCGCCAGGGGCGCTGCAGTGCTATCCTTGATAGGGTGCCTTGATGCCCGCGCGCATCGAGGCACTCTAATCTTTGATAAAGTCAGTCATGACAATGATCTTTCCATTCCCTGACTATTAGGGGAATGGAAACGCAGCGCTACGGCATGGTTGTTTACCGCAGGTGCTTCACTGAGGCGCTTCACCTTCACTGAGGCGCTTTACATATAGCTTTACCAACTGAAACGACGGGAGCAACGGTTGTCACTGCAAAATAGCTGTGCGGTATTCTAGGGTCCGTAGTGACGCAGCACAGTGATAATGCGCCCGTTTATCTGCGTGCGGGAAGCCTCCGCGATGCATTGCAAAGAGCGCGCTGCCCAGTGACACAATTCATCACTTGCCCAGTGAAGATGCCTCCGTGCGCATGTATACGCAGAGTTTGAGTGTGTTGTTCTCTCCAATGTGCTTGCCGATTGCCTCTGCTGCTGAGCTAACAGCGATCGCAGATGGATATACGTAGTTAGGAAATTAAACTTCGAACGCAGGAAGGGGTTGCGACTATTTAGTGTGCCGTGCTTGTGATGAAGAAATGCCATCGCACTGGGTTCAAAAAAGCGAGCGTTTCTTGGCGCTGACCGTGTTTGCGACACTGCGGATCCGATACATCACCGATGACAAAGCAGCCATCTCAAACAACAGCTGCGATACCTTGACGTTGGAAAACACTACGCACTGCTCAGCATCGTCATCCACCACGGCTCATCGACGCCTTGCAAGCAGCTACAGTGTCGTTCCGATAATTATTTGCTGTGCGCTACGTCACTACAATGCAGACAATGACGCATGTTGTGGGGCCATCACAGCCTAAGAAGATAGATGCATAAGCAAGCGAAAGTCGCCGCTTTGTTTTTGATAGTGGTTCTGAGTACATCACCGATGACAGTGTACTGTGCGTATTTTCTGTCGGCGGTCAAGATTGTTGATGCCGCTCAGTTCCGCACCACGTCGCTGTTGCCGGAAAATAAGTTGGGCGTGGCCCAACCGTGGCGGGCACGCGCACAAAAGTTACATGCCTCGCGCGGGGCGTGATGTATGGTTTTGATTGACACGCGAACTCGGGCCAAACTCGTACATCGCGAAACCCCCCTCGAGTTGAACTCGGGAACATGGTGGCGGCAGCAGCAGCCTGTGTAATCGCATCCAGCGGCAGCAAGCGTCAATATGACCGTCTGGACCCGTTCACCTACATGTCTGACGTAGAGTTTTAGCGTCATTTTTGCCTTACCAAAACGTGAGTGCGCTGGCTGCGTGACGAGTTAGGCGAAGGCCGTCGTCTGCGGAGATAGGGTGGCGGGCAAATGATGCTTTCCCAGCGCAGACTGGTGTGACTAGGCTGCGGAGGAATAGTTCGTGCGATCGCTTCCGCTCTCTCCTGTTTCAAGCAAGCTCGTCCACCGCGCCCCAGCCCCAGGCCAGGTCCGCCGTCGTCATCGGAGTACTGGAGCACCTGCGAGCACCTGGGGTTCAACCCGGACCAACCAACCTGCGCAGGCGAAGTAGTCACATTATATTGGACGATTCAGAATGGACGCCGGGTAGCCTTCCGGTGCAACAGGTGCCGAAATCAGTTTTCGCAGGTACACGGTACCACTGCACTGCACGGGCAGAGAGGCGAAGGAAGTTACTGCGCCAACACGGACCGCCTCAGCCGTCCGAACGACCACCTCTTCAGGCAGCAAATGATTTGGCTCGCGTACTTGGTGAGCAAAAGCGTGGTTGTTGAAAGAGACCGTAGACTTGTTTCCTCTATGGGAGCGCGCCATCGCCGACTGGAGGAGCTACCCCCGTAAGGTCGCGAGGGACGAGCTGCTGGCGCGAGCTCCACTCGGCGGCCCCGGGAAGACAACGCAAATTGACGAGTGCCTTCTTCGCGGCGAGCAAAAGTGCAATCGAGGCCGCCTAATGACGGGCGACAACGTTCCGCCGAGCCGCCAAAATTACGGTGGTGTTAGAGATGGTGGCCCATGGGTCTTCGGCATGGTCTGCGTGACCTGAGGGGTGCTGCTACTTTTCAAGGTAGACCGACGAAAGGCGGCGACGCTAGGCGCCATTATTGCAGCCAATGTTCAACCGGGGACCATTATTCATAGTGACGAATTGGCCGCATACAACTGTATCCCAAATTTAGTGGATGCTAACGGGGCTATGCCTCAATCTGCATTGGGAGACAGTTAACCACAGCGTGCACTTTGTCGAAACCAACACGGGCGTTCACACGCAAAAAATAGAAATTTATTGTCAAAACGTGAAGCGCCACCTCGTCAGCAATGGGTACAGAGTAACTGCACTGATGCTGGAGTCCCACCTGGGATGGATGTGGTGGCACTCAAAGGCCACGTGAGCTGCAAAGACCCTTTCGTGCGTTTGTTAGAAGCCACGGATCGCTCTGGCTACCCAGTATAAAGATTCTTTCCTGCGGTTGTTAGAAGCCATCGCTCGGCGCTAGCCAGTATGAAGGTACATCACAATGTAAAAGAAATTAAAGCGTAGTTTTGTATCCTTGCATGAGTGTTTTCCGACATTCCTTAGTGTTTACACGGTAAGCGCGCGGCAAACCACTTCTGCGCTAGCCGACGCTCCCTTCGTCTCGCAGCCTTAGTTTAGCGCGAGCAACGAGCGATCTGTTGAAAGCCCAGTGTAAAAATCAGGCGCACACCAATCTGTGCTCGGAAATGGGAGCGAAAGCACGTAGCGATCCGCGCCAATCCAATCCAGAGGAAGAAAGAGGAGGGCGAGCGTGCCCTCGTGGTATAACGCGAAACGATTAAACTACAAATTAGTCTAATACACATTCAGTGCAGAACTTGTAAACTTTAAAACACCTATACCCTACGGTAATGTCACTAATATCATTGTACTAAATGCATTTATTTGAGAACTTGCTTGTGCCTCTAATGCACTCGGTGGAACGACAAACAAGTGAAAGAATGCACGACCATGCACCGACCGTATGATGACGTGAGCCCCAGTTTGTCAACCGCCCATATGGCAACGCCCAAGGGATGATGGCCACCCAGAGTGAATCTAGATAAACCAATGAAACTGGAGGTGTGCCGACGGACAAACTTTGTCTTGTTACCATTAGTTCTTTCATCTTGGGGCGTCGCCAGAGCTCGTGAAGATCCCGAGTTTCGCCAAACTCGGGGCATCCTGCATAGCACCCGTGATCACTACGGGAATTCTTGGACGTACAGAGCGGAATTGCATCGGCGGTGCAGCGATAACTCGCACTTTCATTCACCCGTGCGTTTGGTGACTTCGTTATATAGTGCAGGCATTTCCATTATTAAATACGTAATTACTCTTCCTGAGGCGACTTTGACGGCACTTATTCGGTGATGTCATGTGTATTCATATGTAGCACTATCACTACAATATAATAATGTGGCGACATCGAGTCGTGCGGGGTCGTACATATGAGTTATAAGTGTGCGCAACCGACGTGTGGCTATTATTTCCGTACAAAAATAGTATTACGGCAAGGGCACAATAAGGAAAAATTGACGGAGACGTAGCCTTAGTCAACAAAACTAAGCGGATACTTAAGACGAGCTACACTTCGTATAACTAGGCTTCGTTGCGCTTGTCTGAAGACCGCATCAGGCACGTACTATGCGAACTGGGTTGTCCCAAACTCTCGTAACATCGTATACACGTCCGCTATCATAGCGACCCGCACCTTTCCTGCGGCGTCCACGGCTGGAGTAGTGGTCTGGAACCTGAACGGAAAAAACACTGCTGCGGAGTGCATCCTGAGCGTACCTTTGAAAGTGCCCACTAGGTGGCGCCTCTATAGGCCGTGCACTATAGCCATACAGTAAACGTGAAGTAAGAAGATTACTCAAGTGCTATACACTTTTAGCTAAGGTGTTGATGATACCATTCATCCAATAAAGTAATGTGAAAGAAACGAACTTTCACCCCGGATAATCCCGTTACAAGTGAGGTTGAAGTCAAAACCTGCAACATATTTGGCGTCGCTGCTGGTAGAATACCCAAAGGAGACCACGATTTGATAAGGATCTCGCGTCTCAGGTTTATGCGCACAACATCATTTCTGGTAGAGCGCAGCCTCCCAATGTGGCGTGTTAGCATGATCAGTACGGTAGATATAACAGCGCCAGGGTGAGGTTGAGTAGAAGATGGCATAGAAGGCTTCCTTGACTATTTTGTGCATGCCGGCATGCAGGCCATTTTATGACTAAGGTAAACAAGATGTTTGTAAAACTTTCCATAAGGTAGCGAAGGAGGGCATCTGTTAGAGAAAATGAATGTCCTATCGTGGTAAAATCGGTCAAAACTATCTTCGTGGAATTTAGTGAGATGATTCCCACCTAATCGGTTAGCAGGTTTCTCATTGAAAGCCCCCAATCGCGTGAAAAATATTTCCAAAAGAACTTAGAGCATTAATTCCAAAACATTAGAGCATTGCGAAAGAAGCCCTCGTCTGCGCTTACTGAACTAATCTAGCTGCCATGGAACCTTGTGTAATGACTTGTAATACACGCTCGCATTTAGATATTTACAATTTTTGTCGGTTGTTACGGTTCCATTACCTGAACGTGTATGAGATACGGTGATTGTCATTGTGCCTCAAAGGGTTATGGCCCGTTCACAGTATACTATGATGGTTTAGCTCAGACGGTTGAAAATCACCATTTTATAGAGAGCACCACATGCATGGTCTAGAGGGTACCACTGCTTGCTTAAAAACGCAGCTCTTCTACTGTATATCTCTTGCAGCTCCGAAGTGCCCACCGAATCGTTCCTGCGTGTCCAGATGGGTTGAGCACCCGATTCTCAGAACGCCTGCGGCGTGCAAGAGGCCAGTGGCTAGACCATCTATGTCCATCACTCTTTTGATTCATGAGAATCAACCCAAGCGTGAAGCCGGCCTGAGACCATACCCATTTCGTGATCCCGGCAGGGAGGTACCTGTCATCTAGTCACGTCATATCAGTACTGAAAACAGCCTTCAGAAGCAATGGTCGAGCAAGGAAGTGAAAAGTGCACTTGTCGACTACTTTTCCTTATGGTTTCACGAAATCTGTGTACAAACGCTGTGTGTTTATTACGTTCACATCTAATAAACGTGCTCTCTATGTACGGCAAATCAGTTTTGCGGAAGCCCCCAAGATGCATGGAACGTTCGTGAAAGGAAATAATTTCACGCGCCCGACTGTCGCACGAAGGTACAATGAAAACCTATATGAGCTGGCTTCCTGGTTAGCTCAGATGGTAGGGCGACCGCATAGGAAAGGTGCTGGTTCCGACTGGGATCCCCGCAATAGGACGAATTTTTCATCAACTGTGAAGTTTTCTTTCTGAGAAAGAAGTATGGGTTTCCTTTGCAGCTTTCTCCTACAGTGGGATATACGAGATATGTCCCCTTTATTTTTCACTAAACAATGGATAGGGCTAGCACATTTATTTTGATATTTGATATGTGCTTTATTTCACCATTTTGGCACATCAATACAGACAAAAATGTACATAAATGGTGAGGATAGCAGGAAAAAAGCTGTTTTTTAGCAGCTTGACTAGCCCCGCCACCCCCTGCTTACAACGACAGCAACGGAAACAAGCTCACAGAGAACAATTTCAAGCAATGGCTTTTTTTCTTCAAGCTCATACAGACTAATTCAAAACAATTTTCATCATTAAAGCACAAAAATTCAAGATATCATAGTTAAAATAGCGTTTTTTGATAACGTGCGTAAACCTTCATCTGTTAGTTTAAACTTATTTAGTGTGCTCGGAAGACAATACTGTAATAGTTGCAGTCCATAATTTGTTCGCGGCCGGGGGATATACCAATAGTGGGTGTGTCTGGTTAAGCGTGAGGAGGGATTAAGAGTAAAATTTGCTAAAGTGCGAATGTGGCTGCCTTTCTGAATTGATTCGGACCTAATTCGGTTACACATGAGAATAATTGCGCGAGAACTCCCACCGCCACCACGTGATTGACTTTAGCTGATGGAAGAACATCCTGCTTGGTGACCGAATTCGGCGATCGATTAATTTGATACCAGCCTTGATATTTTTTGAATGCTAAGTTATCTTGAGTCCTTCAGTCACAAAAGTATTGTTTAAATGTTTCATTTGTTGTCCAGTTTTTCGCCATTGTTCATTCTTGACTGAGCACCAAATAAACACTGTTTCGCTCCTAAGCAGTATAGGAAAAGCGATGAAAGAGGTCTTTTAGCATTCGGCGCAGATTACTGGAAACCCTAGGAGACACAGCCGACCTTATTCATGGTAGCGCACTCACTTTCCACGGTAGCCTTCATACTCGTGGCGAGGAGCTCGGGATTCTTTGTACGACCTTCTTGCGTGAGCACTACGGCAGCCGCCGGAGCCTCTCCGTACTCAGGATGTGGAAGGCCAACCACGGATACCTCGGCGACGTCAGCGGAGTGTTCTCGTAAAAGCAGTTCTTCCAGTTCCGTAGGAGCCACCTGATTATCCATGCATTTGATGAGCTGCTTCAACCGCTCGACGATGTACAGCCGGCCGTCGTCGTCGTAGTAGCCAGCGTCACCTGCACATTTATAGAACGCTAGAGTTATCCATATTTCCAACACCGATGCAATAGAGCACGTTGCAGCGATACTTCCAAGTTTTAGTGGATGCTTAATTTCTCTTCATTAAGCATGTAATCAGTTTGTATCTGTGAGTGCACTGGGGCGTAACATAGCTCTAAATAGGTGATGTAGGATGGGAGCCCCTGTCCCGACACCGAAGTTGTTCTAAAGCTTCGCAGCGGCGCCGACATATGAACATTTTCTAACTAACCACCATTGCAATTATTCGGAGCACCCGCTTTTACCGGAAACATCGCAGCTGGTATCGTAGCACGAATTTTTTTATTATTGTTATTAATGGCTGCGCACGGGCGTGCAGCTTTATTTTTATATATTTTTATGCTCACGCCATGCTTCTCGAAGGACAAGGTCAAGCGGAAACCTACTTTGTATTAGCGCATATTCAAAATGCACAGTGATCTGGCAACACTGGCAGCGTCAGCCACCTTCCCCGAGTCACAGTCATGAAGGACGTGTGCGGCCTAGTGCAGCTCAGCGATCGTCGTCGATTGGCTATTCAGGACTCCATAAAATTCAATCCTCGCCTTCATCGTCCACTGATTAATGAAAAGCGAACTTCAATGTGCCGCTTCGAATCAACGAAGCCACGCCCGCCGGTTTTTTTTACCACTGAATATCGGTCCGAAAGGAATTCTAAAAAGGCTTACCACTGGGAAACCGAAACACTTGCGGACCCTCTTTTCGCGGCGACGTGTGCTTAAAATCTGAGCTTAGTACCTTAAAGAATTGCTCAAACGCTCTCGAGTTTTCGACTGAAGCCTGAAACAACCTGGCACATGCAGTAAAGCCCCGCATATTTGTTGCGTCGGAAAGAACGCGCCTATGATGTGAAAAAAATGACAGCAGATCCACGAGGTGAATGATGATGAGTGGGCGAAGCTCCGGAGGGAATCATCGGATCTCCCGCTTAAGGGGACGCTAGCACAAACGCGTTAGAAACGTGCAGTACTCTCTAGTAAGGGGGAGCGGCCACAGCGTCTTACGCAGCCATTTACACATGCCGGAACGTGCACCGCGTTTGCCGACGCCATCACATGACTGCTGAGAGAGTATACCCCCCGTATTCATAAACGCTCCTTGACTTGAACTTGACTTGCCACCGCTTTGGGCAGCGCGTTCGAAACGCGTTGAAGGTAAGGTGGAGAGGCCACAGCGTCTTACACCAGCTTCTTACACGGGCCGTAACGCGCTAGCACAAACGCGTTAGAAACGCGCTAGAAACGCGGCCTTTCGTTAATGTTGGGTATTTATAGCCATCGTGGTGCGTTTGTCCATGTCCGCTTCGTGGCGTAGTGGGCTAACGCCGCACGCTCGGAAGCGAGGGGTCCCTGGTTCGAATCCGCGCTACGGACACAACTTCGGAATTTTTTTCTAATTTTTCTCAGACTTGTTACACACTACTACTACTACTACGACGGGGACGGAACGGGTGCCGCCATAAGGAGCTTCGCCCCTAAAAACGAAGCTACGGTACATGTGCTGTTCCTCTAAAATGATGAAGTTCCACGCACCCCACGAATGCGCACTGTGGTTGCTGCGTTCGCGTTGGATTCTCGCTTCGAGCATGCAGACTGAAATTCTGCGAATCACGTCATACATGCCTGTCCCGTGAAGACGGAGCACAAACGTGATCGGCAAGTTGAGGGTCAGGGGTTTAATTCCATCTGGGCGCTGTTTTTCTGCCGTTCTCCGACTTTAAGTATCACCATGATGATGATGATAAGTGGTTCTTGAGGGAAAGGGAAAGGTTGGCGCTATCTTCTGCAGCCCTTGAGGGAGCACGGCTCAGCGCCAAATTTAAGTATAACCAAATGATCACCTCACAGATTATTGCACTTGCTATCTCTCACTTGCGTTCCCTGAACTGTTCTCGCGCTGTTATTGTCCTTCAGGTGTGATTAAGTATTGGCCACTTCGCTGATGACAGACGCTCTGGCGGAATAGCATCAGCAGCCCTACTAATGAGTGGTCAGGCGCACTAGCTTTACCGGTAGCTTACCGTTCCCTTAACGCCTTCCTGCATGCATTTCTTTCATACTTATATGGTTTTCATAAACGAGAACAAATTGCCGTTAGTGTTGGGAGGCGACCCTGTTGCAAAACTCAGTATGCAGTGCCCAGTACCATGCCTGATTATGGGCCCAGTGTCGCGCACTGGATACTGGGACGCTGGCAAGGTGCGGCCTACTGGGAGGCGCTGGGCGCGGGGTACTGGTGGAAATGTCGCTGTAGAGCGAGACATACGCGCTGCCTGGCTACCGTATATAGTTTTTAAAATACAGAAAGGAACAAAGAGCATTTTAATACAATAAAAATTGCAATTTGAAGGATTCAGTCCTCCGACCTACAGATTCCAAGCCCAGTGCTTTACCCCTACGCAGGGGCGGCTCCAGGTTTTTTTCAGGAGGGGGGATGGGGGGGTCAGCTTCTGTGAATCATGATGATGATAGTAGCCTTTCTTATTTACAAAAATTCCCCGTTTCTGCTCACGATAAACCCGCTTCTTATACAGCTAGTGCAACATTTGTAGCGAAGCCAGTTATCGGTTTCCCTGAAATTACAGGAAAAGGACGTTGCCCATCACAGCCATGTGCTGGGCGGCTGCGCCTGATAATTTATCTAAGTCTCTAAGTTTCGTTGGTTCATGTTCACGAATCAAAATAACTGGGCGGCTAGACTTCAACAACCACCCACTCGGCCAGACAACGGTTGTCATGCACCGAATCGAAACCGGCGACGCAAACCCTCATCGCCGTCCGTATCGCGTTTCTGCTGCTGAACGGGCGATTATACAAACAGAAGTCGACAAGATGGCGGCAAAAGACATTATAGAACCTTTGTCTAGCCCATGGGCATCTCCAGTTGTGCTCTTCAAGAAAAAGGACAGCACCTGGCATTTGTGGTCGATTACAGACATCTGAACAAGATCACTAAGAAGGGCGTATATCCGTTGCCACGGATAGATGATGCCCTCGACTGCCTCCACGCAGCGAGTTATTTTTCGTCCATCGACCTGCGGTGCAGCTATTGGCAGGTTGCCGTGGATCCTATGGACCGCAACAAGGCCAAATTTGTGACACCTGACGGGCTATATCAATTTAAAGTTATACCCTTCGGTCTATGGAATGCGCCAGCCACATTTGAGCGCATGATGGATTCGCTGCTTCGTGGCTTGAAATGCTCCACCTGCTTATGTTACCTGGATGAAATTATTGTTTTCTCAACGACATTTGCCAGCCATATTCAGAGCCTGTCGGCCATTCTCCAAGTGTTCCGCAGCGCCGGTCTTTAGCTTGACTCATCCAAGAGCCACTTCGGTCGCCGCGAAATAACAGTGCTCGGTCACCTTGTTAATGGTGCAAGAATCCGACCTAACCCAGAAAAAATTGGCGCCGTGCAGCATTTCCCTGTACCTTGCACAACCAAAGACGTTCGCTCCCTTCACTGGCTTATGTATGTTCCTACTTTCGTCGCATTTTCCAAAATTTCGCTGACATCGCCCGTCACCCCCCCCCCCCCCCATTGAACTTCTCAAGAAAGATACGCCTTTCTTCCGGGGCCACAGAGAATCTCATGCATTTTCTGCGCTTATCCGCCGTCTTCGACGGATACGCGCACTTCGACCCATCTGCTTTTACGGAAGTGCCGACGGATGCCAGTGGGTACGCAATCGGAGCCATTCTTGCCCGGCGCCAGCATGGTCGTGACTACGTCATAGCGTACGCCAGCCACCTGCTCTGTGCCCCGGAACGATATTACTCAATTACCGAGCGTGAATGCCTCGTGCTTGTTTGAGCCATGTCTTAAATATGGGCCGTACCTCTTTGGCCACCTCTTCAGGGTTGTGACTGACCACCGTGCGCTCTGCTGGCTTTCCTCGCTGAAAGATCCTACAGGCCATCTCGGACGCTGGGCTTTGCAATTACAAGAGTACTCGTTTTCCGTCATGCGCAAGTCTGGCAAATTACATCAGGATGCGGACTGCCTGTCCCGTCATCCCATGGATCCACCCGACAGCACCAACCTTGAAACGATGTGTGTTCTTTCTATATCTCAGTTTCTTAATTTCGGCCATGAATAGCGGCGTGATCCGGCGCAATGTTCCATCATCGACCGTCTCAGTTCCGGGGCTTCTGACCGAGTCGCTCCTGATGTTTACCTTACATAATGGCACTTTATACCGACATAGTGTATGCCCCGAAGGCCATGAGCACTTGCTGGTGGTGCCCACCCACATGCGTTCTACTGTGCTCCAGCAGCTTCACTACAAACCTACAGCAGGCCATCTTGGTGTAACGCGCACTTATGATCACGTGCGGCGGCGTTTCTTTTGGTCAGGGCTTTATCCGTACAGAAGTATCTTGGCAGCCGCGAACTGTGCCAGCGACGCAAGATACCACCAACGCTTCCCGCCGGCCTTCTTCAGCCTATCGTTGTCCCAGTCAAGCCGTTCTTCCGCGTCGGCCTCGATTTGCTCGGACCTTTCCGTACATCAGCATCAGGGAACAATCGGTTAGCTGTCACCACAGACTATGCCACGCGTTATGCTATTACGCGCGCACTTCCAAGTATCTGTGCTGCCGATATTGCTGACTTCCTTCTCCACGATGCGATTCTGCATCACGGAGCTCCTCGTCAACTGCTCAGAGATCGTGATCCTTACTTCTTGTCCCGTGTCATCGATGACCTTCTACAAAACACCGTCACCTCCGCCTATCACCTTCAGACAAACGGCCTCACTGAACGCCTGAATCGCACCATAACCGACATGATCTCCATGTACGTTTCCGCCGACCACCGCCACTGGGATTCTACATTACCCTTTGTTATCATCATCATCATCATCATCATCATCATCAGCCTATATTTATGTCCACTGCAGGACGAAGGCCTCTCCCTGCGATCTCCATTACCCCTGTCTTGCGCTAGCGTATTCCAACTTGCGCCTGCGAATTTCCTAACCTCATCATCCCACCTGACTTTCTGCCGTCCTCGACTGCGCTTCCCTTCTCTTGGTATCCATTCTGTAACCCTAATGCTCCACCGGTTATCCATCCTACGCATTACATGGCCTGCCCAGCTCCATTTCTTCCGCTTAATGTCAACTAGAATATCGTCTACCCCCTTTTGTTCTCTGATCCACTCCGCTCTCTTCCTGTCTCTTAAGGTTACTCCTGAGATTTTTCGTTCCATCGCTCTTTGTGCGGTCCTTAACTTGTTCTCGAGCTCCAAGTTTCTCCAAACCTCCAAGTTTCTGCCCCATATGTTAGAAGCGGTGGAATGCAATGATTGTACACTTTTCTTTTCAACGACAGTGGTAAGCTCCCAGTCCCTTTGTTATAATCGCCTATTATTCGTCACGCCATGATAAGGCAGGTTGTTCACCGTTTTTTCTTCTTTTTCGCCGAGAACCTAAACTAGCCTTGGATGCTTTACTGCCAGCCGCTCCACAACAACCATCGGAGTACGCGCCACATGCTATCGCAAGGGCGAGCGCTGCGCGTCATATCGCGTGCGACCGCCTTACGATGTCGCAGGTATCATAGAAGATCCGTTACGATTGCCGTCACAACGATGCATATTACGCTCCTGGATCCTTAGTGCTCCCCTGGTCGTCAACTCGACGCGTTGGTCTCTCAGCGAACCTTATACCCTACTACCGCGGTCCTTTTCGCGTTCTGCACCAAGTTACCGACGTGACGTATGAGATTGCACCGGCAAAGCCAGTGTTGCCATCTGCGCCGGTCCAGACTGACGTAGTTCACGTTGCTAGACTAAAGCGATAGAACCCGTCCGCTGATGCTGCACTCTGACCTGCCCGGATGGTGCGAGTGTTTCCGCCCAGAGGGGTAATGCGCCACCACAGAAGAAGACTTTGATTTTAGCCAAAAGGCCGAGAATTACAGCATTAGGCCGGTACCGATGAAGAAGAGGTAGAGGCTGATCACGGACGCTAAATCCGCCGTGGGCAGATCCTCGCCATCTTGGCTGGCTGCTGTTACGCCTGCGCTACTCGCCGTACTTGTAAATAGTTGTAATATCCTACAGCTCTAACCACAAATTGTTTAAAAGTACTTACCGATTGGTCGGCTGCAAATTCGTTGAGAATAAATACAAATACAACTAAAGCTGTAGTTTTAGAGCCCGTAACAACCTTTATTACGCTCCTTATCTTCATGTAATGATTGGATCGTCACCAATCCTGACGGTTACCACGGCAAAAGCTGAAATAATCTTCGAAGAACACCTTCGCTTGAATGCTCATATCGTCATGACAGTAAGCTTTCAATGCTAGGCATACTTTCAAGATTTCGCCACTTCATGCTGCATTACGTAAATAAGTACTTGATATATTTCACTGTTTTCGTCTATCTCTAACTAATGTCGCCTGGAATGGAGCGCGTCACCCTTTTAAAACCTAAATCGTCTGAGTTTAGAAACATTCGTAATCTTCAACAGGCGTGCCCACTCTCAGGATGTCCTGAGGGTACTTCGCCTCCTTCCAATTGTAGCATTATATAACACTACACTACACCGACGATACTATTCCAATCGGAACGCATTCCTAAGATAGACAACGTACTCATAATACACGTACTGCTCATTTATGTATGCAACATCCGATGAGAAGCTATGCCTAAGGAACATGGCGTTGCAATTTGCATATGCTGCTAAACAACTCGTGCGATGATTGACATGCCTAGTTGGTTATTTACAGTCGTATCGTGTACCAAATATTGTAAGGTCTTTTTCAAGCGAAGCTTGAATACGGTGGCCTGCGCCAGCCATGTAACGCTAAAAAAACGTTTAACCTTGCAGCGAAGCTGAGCGATCGTAGCCCAGCATTTTCCGGAACTGCGCGCAAACTTTTCATCTTATTACTCATGATGATGATAATTTATTTTCCCGCGTCTCGGACTTACGACGGTCACTGCGCGTTGCCTAGCGCAGCTTGCAGCAAATTATGTATTAAACCTCCTTGCTTGCAACACGGACACCGCGTTGCAATTCCGACACCGCGTTCCACCGCGTTGCAATGCCGACAACACGTTCCAGCAGACCCGCTCCGGAATGCGTGTCTTTCTCTCTCTCGCTCGCTCTCTTTTTCTTTATCTCTCTCCCGAGCAAAGCGCGCAAAACCTCTTCTTCACCTCGCAGAGCACGAGCGTGCGAACGCGCCAACTGTGGACGAAGATGACGACGCTCGAACGTAATCATATGGTTCGCATAAATGCAAGTTCTGCAAACGTGGCTTTCTCTTTTTTCGGGATAGCTCTCATCCGGTATTACGAGCTTTCTTGCAGGTTAACCGGGTTCATGTCCTGCCAGAATTGGCGGTGTCCTGAAATTCATTTTCTGGACCTTGTCTAAGGGGTTTATGGCGTGAAGTTTATTTTTCTATTTCTTTTTTGATTGCTCGCCTTTCTAAAGATTATTAGTTCACTTTGTCGCGAAAACATGTTTACAAAGATTTATTATCGATGTTGTTCCCACCACCGTTTTATCGATCCGTATACAACAGATTTTCAGGACATGATGTGCTTGCAAGAACGCAAAATGCCAGTTTCCCTTTCTGCAAAAACATTTTTTTACCAATTACACACTGAAACCTTGCTCATTAAAACATGGCTGCATAAAAAGAATGTTTTCGTTTCGTCAATCAACTGTCGTCTTTGTGACGTGCCTGAAACCATTGAACACTGTTTTATTGTTTTAAATATGCCATTTTATTTTGGGATGTTATCCATAAAAATTTCCAAAAATATTTCGATCTAAATTCTCACAGTATCCGATATCTTGTTTCTCCGTGTGATGATGAAACATTCGATATGTTTTCATTCATAGGCGTGCATTGCCTATGGAAAACTCGTATGCAAGACCGAAATGCAGAAAGAACAATTTCCTCAAGATCGCATTTCGCTCAGATGATCATGCACTTAAAGGACATTTACAACCAAGAAGAATGTCAGTCGGATTGGTATCCACTTTTGATTAGGTGTTTAACTTCACCTTTCAAGCTTTTGTTGTGATGGATGGTGGTGCTGTGTATGGCGTTTTCTTTATATGGACTGCTCGTTGGCGTCTGATTACTTATGTTCACCTGGTGCTCATGTTATTGTAAGTAGTTCCTGTACATACATTTCATTCATTGTAATAAATACCATGTTCAAAAATGAAGTGGCTGTATAGCCTAGTGGTTACGACGCTCGCCTTGGGACCGTGGGTACACGGGTTCGAGTACCGCCTCGGTGAGAAAGTTTATTTTCTTTTATTTCGTAATAGTTTCTTGATACGAACCACAAATTACGGCCGGCCTAACACAGCTTCGCTGTTAGAAACCCATCTGCTCTCAGAGCTGCACAGGTGGTCGGCACGCGCTCGTGCCACTTCTCCCGCGTTCGTCGTCGTCGTGTGCTTCCACAGCTGGCTGCGTTGCCGCTAATCATCCCAGTGTTGAATTTCCCTTCTGTTCTGTCGTCGTACCGGTAAAGGCCGTTTCACATGGTGCGATAATGCAGTGCGATTTTCGGCTGCGACCAACCGGTTGGTCGCAGCGTCGCAACGTCGCAGCGATTATATTGGCTCAACAACTCGAACCGTGCAACTAATTGAGTGGAGCCTTGGATTGCGCAATCGGTACGTAACATCAGCGCCGACACGCGAACAGTGCAAATAAAAACTCGTAGGTCAGATTCGGTTCTGTGATTTGTATGCGTTTGTTGACACGATACTTTGCTAATCTGGCGACGCTGTTTTTTAGGTTGGCTTCGGGTGCTGATAGTACGTACTTTTGCATGATTTTCCGTTATTCACACGCGCTGCGAGTTGGTAAATACTACAGGTGTGCCTCACGGGAAGGCATGGCCTTCGGATGTCGTCCCAATTTTCTGGTTCTGGAGACAACTCGCGATATACGAAAACGCCACAGTTTTAGCGCGGTATGCTTTTACGGACTGAACAATTAAAAAAATATGCAACTACGGACAAATGCTATGGTCAATAGGTCACGCTATACGCGCGACCATTTAGTTGCAGTCGGTTGGTTTGGGCTTTTATGCGCATTTTCCCCAATGAATTATCTCATTTCAAGGTTCTGTTACTTCCGCCGCGAGACGCAAAGCAAACGTGCAAACTGGATATCGTAATGAATGTTCTACAATAGCATATTTAACGCTTTGACTGGGAATAAACAGTATTGCCAATTAGTTTTCGAAACAATATTTAAGCAGTTTTTTTCTCATTTTCCTGATGCATAATTTTCTCCTCAATAAAAAAACCAAAAAAACCTTCAGTGTGTTGCAGACTTTGTATCCTTACTGCATCTGCATTAACCCTCACATTAAAAGGTAATTGCACATTTCGCTTACTTCAGTGCATCCAATTACTTTTGTTTATGCTGGTTGTAACATATCGCAGTACTCTAAGAAACTACTGAGCCATAAACATCCTTGCCTTTTCTTGCTTCTCTGTCTCTACTTCCTGTAAAACACATGCAATAATGCGAAAAGCAGGCAGACATCTGATTTTTATAAGTCTTAGATAACAGATTAAACAAAAGCAGATCAAAATGGTGCAGTGAAGTCAGCCGGTTGCATTCCTTCGTGTGAATGATAGTATCTTTTCAAATTTGGGTGGGTCTTGCATGTCCACAGCTCATGAAGTGTGCAGACTCATCACGAGGCGTAGGTATTGCCCATCAAGATGGAGGCAATGTTGCTAATGAGTCTCCACTTACTGCATAAACTCGTATAACCATTTCCCATCATTACTCAGTCGAGCTTGCTCAGAGTCATATTCACCAAAATTCTACTTATCCGAGCTTGCTCTGACTCATATTCACCAAAATTATACTCGGCTGAGCTTGATCTGACTAATATTCACAAAGATTCTACTCAGGCAAGCTTGCACCTAGTCATAATCACCAAATATTCACTTAGTCAAGCTTGATCTGACTTATATTCATCAAAATTCTACTCAGGTGAGCTTGCACTGCGTCATATTCACCAAAAATCTACTTGCCGAGGTTGCTTTGACTCATATTCACTAAAATTATACTCGGATGAGCTTTCCCTGACTACCACATGACAACATTCACTAAAAGTTTACTCAACTGTGCTTGCTCTTGCTCGTATTCTCGAAAATTCTACTCAGTCAGGCTCAAACGAACTCAGACTCATGGTTAGTTCGAAGTCTTAGTGAGCCGACGTTTGAGTGAGTTCACCGTGCTATGTATAGATTACATTATGTGACCTGTGCGGTGAATACGCAAACATCGCCTATGAGTACGTGTTGCATCGGGTGAAATAAGGACAACTGTAAACACTGCAGTTAGTTTTCTAGAGTTCAACTGACGGTTGTGTGAAAGCTTCGCCTCATATCGATTCAAGCAAGTGTATCGGATCTGCATCACATTTTTTGCCAATCCTGTTGGCTGTCCTGGCCATTACTGAGTGGCCACATTTTGTACATTTCAACACAAAGTTGAATAAATGACTGTAGTGCAATATATTAAAAAAGATGCTCGCATCACTGTACGTATAACAATCAGAACATGATACAAACACATGCACATAAGATGTGCACAAATGATAAATACATAAACAGATTAAATCAGCTAGCCACCACCTATTGAAAAAAAAAAGAAAAAGCACAGGACTACTTATAACCATTCCCCTTGCCATGTACATGGGCTATAGGAGAAACACACGTGCAACCTAGCAGTCACCTCGAGGTAGCAGCTATGGACGCTTTTGCATTCGCAGCTGGCCAATCAACCACTCAAGTGTGTTTAGTGTGCACTTGCACTTAGGCACACTTTTTATAGTCTTTATCTCAAAAATTTTATGTGGCTCCTCAAAATTTTGAGGATGTTTGGATTGTGAGGCTTGCAAAGGTAAATATTTTTATTCCATTTTCGTTCAAGGTGAAGGCTCACACAAAAGATTATAGCGATATTGTCAGTGCCCCTCACTTTGTCTCAGAACATTAGTCTGTAGTTGAGATTCTAGCAGCTTTTCAACAGCAAGAAAGGGAATCAGCTTCCCCTGTTTTCAGCATTGGGTTAATGCAGGCGATTCAGGGAGGCATAAAGTTTTGCTAATGCAATCGGTTCGGGAATACCAGATTAGACTGTAACTGGTCACTTTCCTTGCACTTTCTTATTTTGGTCAAATAACCTAGTTTGAAATGGCTCCAGTTAGCATGCTCTAACATTGGTCTAATATAGGTTAAGTACATGACTAGCTTAACAGACTGGGATGCTGACTTTCATTTCCAGGAAAGGAACCATAGTGCCTGCTCCAGTTGCGTATGTTTTGGTTATCTGTGGTTTTCAGCCTCTTTTAAGATAATGTGTTCAAGCAGGTAGAACCACATGTATGCTATTAGCGGATAGTTTCGATAGCTTCTTACTTCACACTTGCCACTATGAATACAAAATTTTAGCGTTCAATTTTGTTATTAAACAAACGTACTCCTAACAAGGTATTTTAATGTTAGCCGTGGGGCTACGCGGCTGCGCTACGTACTGCAGCATATTAAATTAAGCTTCTTGATAGAGATTCACAGCACACTAACAGTGCAAGAAACAGGACGAGAAAATAGACGAGGCCCATGTCTGTCAGCATGATACGATACTACGTACACAAGTGACTGCAGCTCCCAAAAAATGTGGTGTCGGCTTTTACGCCTTTCGAAATATCTAGAGAGCACTTGCATGAATAATTACAGCACTCGTACCGAGACGGACGAACCAGGCTGGCGCTAAGATAAACATTCACAACACAAATCCCATTGCACGTTCAGTAATTACACACAGATCATTTGCGGCTTCCTTCAGGGGCAGACGTTAACTTGTGGGTTGGTGCTTGCTGCTACGTTTGGTGCAAGAATATTGCTAGGAGCAGGAACCGCTTATGCGCAATCACGAGCAATACACACACATCCTTTTTTCAGAAGCTGACGTTAAGCACGGGTAGCGCGAGGGTGTCTGCGTTGGCATGACGACTTCGCTGCAGCCGAATTCCGAATACTGCATACGCGATGACAACAGCTATAGGGGCTTGTTGATAGGTCCTCTTGTAATTTGTTGTACCGCAGGAAGAACGACACAGGCATAAAACACACACGAGACAGCACACATCACTGAACGACCACCTGCGAACAGCTGTTTACGCCCGCCATTTCTCCTCGTATTGAACTTCACAAACCGCTGTTGCGCACTCCAAAACAAATTAAGCTTTGAAGCGTTTTTAAATTACAAAACGCCCGTACTACTTGGTCCTTAAAAAGAGAGGTCAATTATATTATAACGTGCATGTTTTTTTCATTACAATAAAAGAATTTATGCGGCGTGTGGGACAAAATCTGGCAGGAAGCAACGCTGGGCGTCGCATCAGTCGCATTGTTGACATCGCACCATGTGAAACGGTGGTTGCGAATTCCGAATCTGCGGAAATCGCACTGCAAAATCGCACCATGTGAAACAGCCTTAAGGCTGCGCTTACGGGGGTATGAGCCATTCATTCTCTTACTCGTACGTAACGGACAGATTAAGTTTTGAAGCAATTTCATAGAAATCCACCCAGAATGAACGCGCTCTGGAAAGGGCTCGTCGTGGACGTGCCGATTCTAGCGTGAGGGCTTTCGAGAGCCCAGGCGAAACGTCAGCGAAGAGCCGCGGACCCCGAGTTGCGGGAGCGCGATGTTGAGTTCAAACGTCAGCGTCCTCTATCTCTCCCGGAAGCCGACAACGGCGGTGCACGCCTGGGCAATGCTAGCGCCAATTTCCCTATCGCGACGTCCAGGTTTCAATGTTCCTGAACCGGAACTATGGAGCCAGCTGCAGTGCGCGTGATCGGTTGTGGTTCGAGCACAACGTGGTACTCGTCAGTGCAATTCGTTCGCAGGAACACCGAAGAAACACACGACAAACTTCGCTTACCCCCATTTCCTCGACAAAAGAAGGGTTACTAATTTTTAGCCTCACTTTATAAACGCTCATTAGTGCTATTATTATTCTTGTCTTCTTCTGTTTGTGCTCCTCTTGCAGAAATCCTGGCCATTGTCACGTCTTTGCACCAATATGTATGGAAAGTGCACAGAAGACCAATTGTTTGTATTGTAATGAAGAAGAAGAGCATCATGCAGAACTCCGCAGACGGACCGCCAGCGCTACGCAAATGGGTCTCGGGCTACACGTTGTTCCTGCTGTAACTGGCCTAGCCTACTCTGTTACGTCTAGCAGTCGGCGTTATTCGTGTCTTCCACAGCCGTGTCGGACTTTGTCATAATTGATGGAGGTTTTCTGGCTCTCTTGTAATCCTGGAATTGCGCAGCTGGACTCTCCCTGCCATCATGACCACCGACAGCACCACGAGCTCACCACCACCTGCTCCCCAGTCCTCCGTATGCCCCGGCACACTCCGTCAGCGGACCCTCCCATCTTCAGCGGCACTGACGACCACGACGTTGGAAGCTCTCATCTTATGAACGCGTCAATGTGAACAACCAATGGGATGGCATCATGTGATATCACCACCGTACCTTTTTTACCTCACCGGCAGTGCCCACTTGTAGTTTCAGAACTACGAAAGCGAAATCCCAAGCTGGGGTGCTATGCAGGATGCGCCGAGTTTCTCGTTCGCACGAGTTTCACCCGAGTTTGCTCGATGGCAGTCAGTGAACGGAGATAGCAAGGAGCGTGCAAGAACAGCAGGCAAAAAGAAATGTCGAGATAAAGCCGCGTATGACAACATGAGCGCACCCTGCGCGGCACAGTGATTCCGTGCTTCAAGCACAGAAGACTGCGCAGCAAAACGCGCCAGCGCCGCGTATTGTTATCAACGTATTATCACCAATTAGCAATACCGTGACTGTACCGCTGTCTATCTGCACACTTGCTGTGAGCCACTTGCCACGCCTTTCTAGGGCGCGTAAAGGGCGTGCCTCCTCTTTCGAGCATTATCTTTCTATCCTCCGTCGAATGCGAACAGGGCACATATGGTGCATTGTTGCGCCTACACTTTCCCTCATTCGATTACGTTCAAATACAACAAATAAAACAAGAAACACTTTATTTCTTGAAGTATCTGTTTTTCGTTTCGAATGCCATAAATGTTTGATAACAAACAGAGATCGAGCGAATTATTAAATTTTGCACTTTTTTGCCGCGAGTGGCGACAGTGAGGCGAAAGCTTACACGCGGATACATTTTAGAGCGTCGCACGCACGAGGGAGTTCATACGGTGAGCAGTCGCCAGGGGCACTGCAGTGCTTTCCTTGACAGGATGCCTTGATGCCCGCGCGCATCGAGACACTCTAATCATTGATAAAGTCAGTCATGACAGTGATCTTTCCATTTCCTGACTATTAGGGGAATGGCCACGCAGCGCTACGGCATGGTTGTTCACCGCAGGTGCTTCACTTAGGAGGCTATTAAGGCCGCCGCTTTACCAACTGAAACGACGGGAGCAACGGCTGTCACTGCAAAATGGCTGTGCGGTATTCTAGGGTCCGTAGTGACGCAGCACAGTGAAAATGCGCCCGTTTATCTGCGAGCGGGAAGCCTCCGCGATGCATTGCAAAGAAGAGCGCGCTGCCCAGTGACATAATTCATCGCTTGTCATCGCTTTCCCAGTGAAGGTGCCTCCGTTCGCATGTATACGCAGAGTTTGAGTGTGTGGTTCTCTCCAATGTGCTTGCCGATTGCCTCTGCTGCTGAGCTAACAGTGATTGCAGATAGATATAGTAACGACAGCGCAGCAATCGCATTTTGGCGGGTGATGGCTCCTGTGTGCAGTTAGGAAATTAAACTTCGAACGCAAGAAAGGGTTGCAACTATTTAGTGTGCCGTGCTTGTGATGAAGAAATGTCATCGCACTGGGTATTAAAAAGCAAGCGTTTCTCGGCACTGACCGTGTTTGCGACACTGCAGATCCGATACACCACCGATGACAGAGCAGCCATCTCAAACAACAGCTGCGATACCTTCACGTTGCAAAACACTACGCACTGCTCAGCATCGTCATCCACCACGGCGCATCGACGCCTTGCAAGCAGCTACAGTGTCGTTCCGATAATTATTTGCTGTGCGCTACGTCGCTACAGTGCAGACAATGAACCATGTTGTGGGGCCATCACAGCCTAAGAAAATAGATGCATGAGCCAGCGAAAGTCGCCGCTTTGTTTTTGATAGTAGTTCTCAGTTACAGTGCATCACCGATGACAGTGCGCTGTGCGTATTTTCTGTCGGCGGTCAAGATTGTTGATGCCTCTCAGTTCCGCACCACGTCGCTGTTGCCGGAAAATAAGTTGGGCGTGGCCCAACCGTGGCGGGCGCGCGCACGAGAGTTACATGCCTCGCGCGGGGCGTGACGTGTGGTTTTGATTGACACGCGAACTCGGGCCAAACTCGTACATCGCGAAACCCCCCTCGAGTTGAACTCGGGAACATGGTGGCGGCAGCAGCAGCCTGTGCAATCGCATCCAACGGCAGCAAGCGTCAATATGACCATCTGGACCCGTTCACCTACATGTCCCACGTAGAGTTTCAACGTCATTTTTGCCTTTCCAAAACGTGAGTGCGCTGGCTGTGTGACGAGTTAGGCGAAGGCCGTCGTCTGCGGAGGTAGGGTGGCGGGCAAATTATGGTTTCCCAGCGTAGACTGGTGTGACTAGGCTGCGGAGGAATAGTTCGTGCTATCGCTTCGGCTCTCTCCTGTTTCAAGCAAGCTCGTCCACCGCGCCCCAGCCCCAGGCCAGGTCCGGCGTCGTCATTGGCGTACTGGAGCACCTGCGAGCACCTGGGGTTCAACCCGGACCAGCCAACCTGAGCAGGCGAAGTTGTCACATTATATTGGAAGACTCAGAATGGACGCCGGGCTGCCTTCCGGTGCAACAGGTGCCGAAATCAGTTGTGGCAGGTACACGGTACCGCTGCACGGCACGGGCAGAGAGGCGAAGGAAGTTACTGCGCCAACACGGACCGCCTCGGCCGTCCGAACGACCACCTCTCCAGGCGGCAAATGATTTGGCTCACGTACTGCGTGAGCAAAAGCGTAGACATATGGATGTTGAAAGACACCGTAGACTTGTTTTCTCTATCGGAGCACGCCATCGCCGACTGGAGGAGCTACCCCCGTAAGGTCTCGAGGGACGAGCTGCTGGCGCGAGCTCCACTCGGTGGCCCCGGGAAGACAGCGCAAATTGACGAGTGCCTTCTTCGCGGCGAGCAAAAGTACAATCGAGGCCGCCTAATGTCGGGCGAAAACTTTTTGCCGAGCCGCCAAAATTACGGCGGTGTGAAACGTGATGGCCCATGGGTCTTCGGCATGTTCCGCGCGACCAGAGGGGTGCTGCGACTTTCAAGGTCGACCGAAGAAAGGCGGCGACGCTAGGCGCCATTATTGCAGCCAATCCTCAACCGGGGACCATTATTCATAGTGACGAATTGGCCGCATACAACTGTATCCCAAATTCAGTGGATGCTAACGGGGCTATGCCTCAATCTGCATTGAGAGACAGTTAACCACAGCGTGCACTTAGTGGAAACCAACACGGGCGTTCACACGCAAAAAATAGAAAGTTATTGTCAAAAAGTGAAGCGCCACCTCGTCAGCAGTGGGTACAGAGTAACTGCACTGATGCTGGAGTCCCACTTGGGATGATGTGGTGGCACTCAATGGCCACGTGCGCTGCAAAAACCGTTTCTTGCGTTTGTTAGAAGCCACGGATCGCTGGGGCTACCCAGTATAAAGACTCTTTCCTGCGGTTGTTAGAAGCCATCGCTCGGCGCTAGCCAGTATGAAGGTGCGTCACAATGTAAAAGAAAATAAAGCGTAGTTTTTTTATCCTTGCATGAGTGTTTTTCGACATTCCTGAGTGCTTACACGGTAAGCGCGCGGCAAACCACTTCTGCGCTAGCCGACGCTCCCTTCGTCTCGAAGCCTTACTTTAGCGCGAGCAACGAGCGATCTGTTGAAAGCCCGGTGTAAAAATCAGGCGCACACCAATCTGTGCTCGGAAATGGGAGCGCAAGCACGTTGCGAGCCGCGCCAATCCAATCCAGAGGAAGAAAGAGGAGGGCGAGCGTGCCCTCGTGGTATAACGCGAAACGATTGAACTACAAATTAGTCTAATACACATTCAGTGTACAATTTGTAAACTTTAAAACACCTATACCCTACGGTAATGTGACTAATATCATTGTACTAAATGCATTTATTTGATAACTTGCTTGTGCCTCTAATGCACTCGGTGGAACGACAAACAAGTGAAAGAATGCACGACCATACACCGACCGTATGATCACATGAGCCCCAGTTTGTCGACCGCCCATATGGCAACGCCCAAGGGATAATGGCCACCCAGAGTGAATCTAGATAAACCAATGAAACTGGAGGTGTGCCGACGGACAAACTTTGTCTTGTTACCATTAGTTCTTTCATCTTGGGGCGTCGCCAGAGCTCGTGAAGATCCCGAGTTTCGCCAAACTCGGGGCATCCTGCATAGCACCCCTGGACTGTGTTCAAGACAAAGTTTAGCGAGGTCTTTGGCCGCCTTGCTGTTCGAAAGCTTCATGCCAAACAGCGTCTGCAGTCGTGCTCTGAGCAACCTGGTGAAACTATTGCCAGCTATATCGAAGATGTCATCGATTGCTGTAAATGGGTCCATGCATCAATGACCAAGAGCTTAATATAATCAAGCACATATTGAAGGGTATCGACGAGGACACGTTTCAGATGCTGATTTAGAAGAGCCCTCTACTGTTGCCCGTGTTATTGAGCTGTGCCAAGGCTACGAATAGCTCCGCCGTGATGTAATGACGGAGAAGTGCGCCCTGCAGAGCTCCGCAGCCTGATTGCCAGTGCTAAGCAAGTGGGGCTCGGGCTAGACGCTGTTACTGGTGTGACTGGCTAAGCCTACGCTGTTGCATTTTCCAGTCGGCGTCATTCGTGTCGTCCACAGCCGTGTCGGACTTCTTTGCCATAGTATTTGTTTCTAGTCAAGCCTGTATGATGGCTTTTGTCAAAGCTCCCAAGCATCGTAGTGATGTAAACAAATTTTTGATTTGATTTGATATAGTACGGCATCTAGATTTTAAGCCAAGAACTTAAAAAATACGACACCGTAATGAAATCCCACAACGATTACTAAAGCGAACGCACCTGCAATTCAACAGCGCGCCGCTTGCTGAAGCAGCAACAGCTTGAAGTTAGATTGCGCGGGCGTCGTCTGTCTATATGCAGTTGGTGAAATATTGTGAAGATGCGCCGCGCGACGTGGGACCGACGTTGTACGTACTATTTCTTCTGTTCTTTATTTCTTTTTGTTTCATAACCTGCTGTGAGAGATTTTGTTGAGCTGTCTTAACTTTGAAGGAAAACAATGGCATTAATAAATGCTCCTTCTCAACGCCTATGCTAACGTGTGAAAGCGTTTCCCTTTCAGTGCGAATTCAAAAGAAAAGTTTCGTGAACACACTGCTGTCACCTCATAGGTTTCCTTCCTTTGTGTGCAAAGTGGTAAGAGCCGTAGTGGTGCAGCCCATGACGTGTGTTTCTATTTGTTTTTTTATTCCGCTGGCAAAATATTTGCAGCCCGCTATAATTGCTAAAACGCTTAAATATATCTGAGTGCTAGTATATAAAACAGCAGTAAGTGTCGTCACCTAAAAATCAAACAAAAATTGACACGCGCATACACGCTGAACAGGTTCCAAAACAACTCTGTGCGGGAACAGATGTTGTTCATGAGCGCTAAATTAAATTAAGCGACCGTATGAAAGAAAAAAATACACTATTTTTTTGCCTTCCTTTGACGGTGGGGAGTTTTGTAGACACCTCAATAAACAAACAAACTTGAGGGGCAAGATGGAAAACGTCATCTTCGTTGCCCAGTGCTTAACTCGCGATTTTTATTTTATTCGGTAATTCTGTTATGCCCATTGTGAAAAAGTAAGAAGCCAAGCTTCTCCCGGGCGTTTTCACGCATCTCTTGCTTTGCATAGAGCAGCGAAGAACAGCGGAAGGACACCAGAGGACAACGCTGAAAGCAGCATCTATTCTTGTTGGTATGCTGTCGAGCGAGCAGTTTCGTATTGCGGTACTTTCTGCAGACAGACAGACAGACAAGAAAATTTATTTAGTCTTAAGGGACTACTTTGTCGTAGTAGCGGGCAGCACCCGCACCGGGGCGGAAGACCGTGATCTTCCGCCCCGTCGAAGGCCCTTTGAGACAGCCAGAAGCTGGATTAAAAGGTCGTCGCTCTTGACAGCTTCTTCCCAGTCTTCTTGCCTGTTGAAAGGTGAGTGGTGCAACGCATAACATTTCCACAGCATATGGTTCAAGGGGGACCGTTCCTCGCCGCAATCTTGGCAGCGGGGATCCACACCCGAAGCCAAGTGGCTCAGCCTGGATCGATACGGAAAGGAGCCCGTCTGCAGCATTCACCGGGGCCGGGGGTCTGCCGAGATTCGAGTGAGGAGCCGGGAACTGCCTGCGTCCCAGCTTGTAGTGAGCAGTGATGTCGTGGAAAGTAAGCAGCGGGTCCGTGCTCCGGTCGGTCCCCTACGAAACCGGGCCTCTTGGATCGGCGCGGTCGACGAGATATCCCGCCTGGTCGTGGGCCAGCTCATTGCGGTTGATCGAGACGGGAGAGACGTTCCGGCACATGTGAGCCGGGAACCAAGTGGTGACGCAGCGGGCCGTGTCTGCCTTGCGGGACCTCAGCACCGCCGCAGCTTCTGCCGAGACCGAACCGGCGAGAAAGGCCATCGCCGCCGACCTGGAGTTCGTGAAGATCTGGGTGCGCCCGGGATCGCACAGAGCCAGCGCCACTGCGACTTGCTCTGCGACGGACGCCGTCGAGTGTCGGATAGACGCGGCATTTAGGATCTTGCTTTGGGGGTCAACCACCATGGCCGCATACGAGTTTCATCCGGGATACTGCGCCACGTCGACAAAGGACGCGAGTTCTGGGTTCTGCAGGGCAGTCTTGATGAGTGCTCGGGCCCTGGCTGCTCGCTGGGCCTCGTTGTGTTATCGGTGAACGTTCCTCGGGAATGTGGAGACTCGAAAGGCGACCCTTTCTTCCTGGTGGAGGGGGACGGCGCACGACTCCGTGGCCATGACGGCCAGGCCCACCATCTCGAGTATTCGGCGGTCGGCCTTGGTGGCAGACAGGCAAATGATCTGCGCCTTTTTCTGTGCTTCTACGACTCCGCTCAGTGTGTCGTGGACTGCGAGCTGCATCAGATTCCACGTTCTAGTCGTCACGGGGATGCCGAGCACTCGTTTAATGCTTTTCCTGATGAGTGCGTCCACCCAGTTCTCCTCCTACCGCGACCAGTTTAGCGCGGGAACCACGCAGTTGACATGGCTAATGAGGAAGGCGCGGTAGATCCTTAGAAGGTTGGATTCACTGATCAAATCCCTCCGGCTCATCACTCGCGAGACGAGCCTGAGCATGTTCTCGGTCTTCGCGCTCAGGCGCATGATCGTTTGCACGTTGCTGCCCTTTGCGCTGATGGCCAGTCCGAGCAACCTGAGAAAATCCAACCTCGGGATACTCTGACCCGTCTTCGTTCTGAGTCGATAAGTATTTGATCCAGTGGTGTCGCAGACTTCTTCAATTTTTTTTCAATATTGAAATTTTTGAACAATTTCAATATCCCCTGTTACAGCGCCCAACCGATTGGCATGACTTGCCTACTGGAAGTAATGCACAGAACAAAACGCAATGGAGGGGAAGTTGTTTTGTCATGGCTTGCACATAATGTCAGAGTACACAATGACCAGATTGAGCGGCCAGAATAGCACAGAAAAACGAGAAGAATTGCCGAAGAAGCTGGATCGGCCAAGGTGGACACGCCGAAAAAACGTCAGCTTCCAATGGCTTCAATCTCGGTAGGCAAATTCTTCATGCCAACATTCTCCCCATATGGCCTAGAAGCTCCCGAGATTGCATGCCGAATCCGTACTTGTCTGAATTTAACTGGACCGTGGCCTTGAAATCGGTTGAAAAGAAGCTGAGTTTGTTCAAGGGGAGCTCCTTTTGTTTAGCTGGCAACCAGGTTGACATAAGCGAACACAAACTGCATCCTATGGTCAAAAACGCCAAGAAACCATTGAAATGTCTGCGCAACGTTTTTGAAGCCCATTGAAATTCCGTAAAATTAAAATAATATGAACTAAGTTATAATGTCTTGGTAATATCTTCTTCGAGCAAATGAATCTGATGATAGGATTTTGCCAGGTCAATTTTGGAAGCACTTTGCTCCGTGAAAACTAGCAGAACACTCCTCAATATTTGGAAGCGAGTTCTATGAGGGATCATGGCTGCTTTCAGGGAAGAGTTATCTCCGTATGCTAGCCAATCGCCACTCTTTTTCAGCAAAATGTGAAGGGGTGAATATTTAACAATGGGTGAGCAATACCAATCCCTAGCAAGTGTTCAAAGTAGTGTTTGGTTATGGTAAACTTCTAGAACTCTTGCGACATAACGGGGTGATGCATGACATGGTGAGCCTCGAGTCACGATAGGGTGTTTAACGTTAAGTTGAACGCCAACAGGTTTATTCCAGTCGAGTGAAGTACTAAGGGAGGAAAACTCACTCAGCAGTGAGGTGTAGGGCCCTGCAACATAATGTTGCACCGTGAACGCGAGTGGTGCAAGAGAACGCTGACGCATGTGCCGTCCATGTATGTCTCTGTTGATCATCGCGATCGGGATGCCAGCCTAGCTTACGTTACATTCGTATACAATTCGTTCTGTCATGACAGAGCCGGTCATTCGCCGTTATTCCTTATCTATGGCCTCCACCCGGCGTTGCCAGTCGACGCACTGCTTCCTTCGGCTCCTTGAGTTCCCAATAAATGTGCCCGCGACGTCGCTGCACGAACCCAAATGGCTCACCAAGTCGCTCATGCGCGGCTCGGTGCTTCGAATGTGTGCGAGAAAGAACGCTACGACAACCGGCACCGTGACGTCGACTATCCTTCTGGAACTCTAGCTGATTCTACTGCGGTCGCCCTGTCGTCGCCAAGGCCGGAGCGAGAAGCTCATCAGCTGCTACACGGGGCACTACAAGGTTATTCGAAAGGTCAACGACGTTAACTACGTGATCACATCTCTGTATCCTTAATCGTCATCTCCTACTCCACTTCCGGGAGTGACACGGAAGTGACACATACGACACGTCACTCGGAAGTCACACCTACGTGTCACTTCCTAGTGACGTATATAGTGCACGTGTCGCGGCTAAAGCTTTACCACTCCACTAGTGCACCGCAAACTTAGCAGCCACCGTGACGGTGCATAGTCCGCCGGGGAGTGACGTTGCGCGGATCTTGCGCATGAACGCGACAACAGTGCCTTGAACGCAAAGAGGACGAGGTGGTGAAGAAGCGCTGCAGGAGCTGGTAGTCGGCTTGGCTGCTATATCCCATTGTATAAATTGCATAAATACACACTTTTGATTTTCCATGACGTACGCGTAAACCCAGCATCAATATGTTTTATGTAATGATAATTATGAAAGGCGGTACATAACCAGTGACACATACCCATTGACCCAAGCTGGCATCAAAGAGGTTTCTTGACGTGTGGCACGTACCTAATGGCAAATACCATGCTTCACAAGTCGGCCTCAAAGATGTGCACGGAAGAGCGGTACATACACAACGGTACAATCCCAGTGGCTTAAGTTGGCGTAAGTAGGCTCATTGAAAAGCGGCAGATACAAATTGGCGAATACCCTGCTACCGCAGTTGGCGTCCCAGACGTTCATAGAAGAGCCACCCATGCCACACATTTGTCACGTGCAATCAGCTTGTGTCACCTCTTGTGACGAGTTTTTGGGATGCGTGTGCTAACAGCGACTGCGCTTTGATTGGTGCTGCATGTAGGAGGGCAGATCGGCATGGCGACTACAGGGAGGAACTATAAACGGCAGAGTCATAGTAGCCAGATGTAAACAGCGTAAACGGACACCAAAGAAAGCCTTATTTCACCTGTATCAGAAAATTACCCTTAAACAACACTAAAGACACCACTGTTACCGCGAGAAGGCGCTTTGCAAGCTACAAGTAGGGCAAGAAGGAAAGACGTATGGTTGACACCACCTTGAAGTTCCCGCACCAGCACTTTGTGACGTCATGTACTTTGACGGTGTCTGTTAGAGCTAATCTCTTCTTTATCGGTAAAAATGTACTACATTGATTTCTAAAGCAGTCCAGGACAGAACGTGGCAAGTCTCGGAAAGGTGTAGTGCAGCCACAACGTCCGAAATACGTAAAAATACTTTAAAATTCATGACGTCACACTGACTTACCACCATGAGAGTTTTGGCTCAACATTCAAATATTGAATTTGTACCTTCATTTTTGCTTCTATGATTCTACGTGTCATCCCGAATTAACGACACCAGAGTTTTCTAACTCTATTATTTTCAGGAGCGCAAGCTTTCAATAGAGTCTAACCTGATTATTTGTTCCGCTTTTGTGTCCGTTTAAAGTAAGACAAACGCGCCAAAGTGACTTTTGGTACTGAGGCATCGTACGCGCCTCTTCTTTAGAAACAATCGGCGAGCACGAAGGATTGCGCTTGTGGGAATGGTAGCGAAGGCACGTGACCTAGCACGGTGGTGGCGTAGTCGTTTAACAAATGCCAGTTTGGATCTCAGAAACAAATACGGCAGTGTGTTTATTGCGGGCTGGCAGGTGGACGTAACAGATGCAGTATTCGGTAGGTGTGTCGCAACCTCGTTAATGAACGTGACGGCAAACGCGTTCTTACCTGACTTGCACCAACCCTCTTCATCAAAAAGCTCGCCAGATTCCTTGGGCCGCTTGTAATAGCCCCGGGTCATACATGGTGTGTTGTAGCAGATCTCGCCTATCTTGTGTGCACCAAGTTTCTGGCCCGTGACCAAATCCACCACCTGAAAATATTGCGTGTTTTTTAAGGCGTACAGAATTCTGTATACCTTAAAATACGGTAACGATTTCCGAGTAGAATTTGTTACTACCAGAATTCGTTGGCCGCAAGACTACGCATTTATTTTATGAATGTTTGTGCCACTCGCAATAATGCGAACAAAGGCGCTGCGGGTAATGTCTGAAATAAACAAAAAATCTTTAAGATCGTTTGTAATCGCCTAAATTGCCTATATAATAGCACAATCACAATCCATGCACTGGATAATTCGAAGAGGCGCACATTACTTTGGCAAAAATAGGAATGCTCAATTGTATAATTATCAAAATTTAGGCGATTACGTTTTTGCCAATTAGTTTACTCCCCCTATTGCTACTTACTAATTGTAGCAGGTGAACATCCAATGCATACGCACTTGGAGGAAATTCTGAGGATTGTACCGATTTCCAAATTTGTGCCGTCAAACTTGTAAAATTGCAATTTTTGCCGCTTACGTTCTTAAGAAAACACCATTTATGCATTCAAGCACGAAATTAGCTGGAATGTGAATGTATTTCATCCGACATTTCGAAAAGCAATATCTCGGAACTGGCGTCATACAGGTAATCCGTTCCAAGTGTATTTAATGCCTGGTGAACTCGCCGGCTACAATTCCCAAATGGCAAAACGAACCGTAAAGCAATTTGTTAAACATGTAATTAGAGCAGTTCTGCTTCATTCGTAGACTACGCATTTTGATATTCTTTTTCAAATAATGCACGCAACTTTGTGTAATCCAGATCAATGATAGGAATTGTGCAATCTGCCACAGTCGATCTTTGAAAATACTGCGTAGTTTAAAAAGCATCCGCATAAAAGCCACAACCGAAAATCAGGAGGAAGCGACTAGTGTCCTATATTCGCAATATTTAGCGAGTACCCCACAGCCAGTTCAACATTATACAGGATGGATGTAGCTCAATGTTGGCCAAACATAACCGAGTCTCTACACGCAGCTGGTAACCATGTAAATAAGTCGCAATTTCGCCCAAAAGGTGAAGCATCAATTGCGATAGAGCAAATTAGTAGAGAGGTATACGCAGTAAGGATAGTAGTTTTATCGGCTGCATAAACTTGGACGCATTCGCTTACTAACAGAATTAACAACCATGGTGTCAGCGCGCACAAGCAAACATGAATATATCACACTCGATGACCGCGGACAACTACTGTGAAAATGCTGGCGTGAAAATGTTCTCCGTGAAAGCGTGCCTATGAGAAGTAGAAGTAAATTAAACTAGAAGTGTCTGTTCAAATCGTGCCTATTTGTTCCAGTCAATCCGTACTATTCATAACGCGACGACTGCGCCAAAAGTGATCTACCAGTTGAGGCAGCTCACGCACTGAAACACTTTCGGCAAGGACACCCATAGCAGCCTCGAAGAGTCGAAGAAAATGGGTGGCATGCTCTCGCCATTTCCTACCTTAAACCTCCGTGTAACGGATGCCAGCAGCATTGGCCAAGTGTGAGCCAAGTGGGTTGGCAGGTTCGAAAATTTCTAGTTTGCGTATAGCATCAGTGAAGATACCCGCGAGAAGGCACTACGTCACAACGCCGATGAGGCATGTGTATGCTGCAGCAAAAATCCGGAGACCACTCAGTACAGCCTAATGAAGTGCGAAGGGACCCAGTAAGAACCATAGGTAGCTTAGCCCTTCCAGAAGCGCTTGGATTTGATTGGACGGAAGTATCAACCGGGCAGCAGTCGAGAAAAGCAGGATACGTTTAGAGTATTGGCGGAAAAAAAGAAGGGAAGAAATTGATACGCGATAATCTGTCACAGCCATAGCTATCGGAACAAGGTAGACGGAGAAGTTTTGAAGGAAAAAAAACAAGGTTATGGAGGTGCATACAAAAATGCTAGAATGAGAAACATGTATATATAGCATACCAAGATTAAATCATGTAGGCTAGGTGACTATAAAGTCAGCGCTGCGTTTCAAATGAATGCCAATAAATCATCTTCATCGTCATCATCCGAAGAAAACAGCCGAAGGATCCTTTTCTGACGGCTTCGTGGCACCAGCCGTGGGCAGTCGAACGCATGGTGTGCAGACACCGACGCCGGAGCAAAACATGGCGCTCACTTGGCGTAGCGCCTTAGCTTTATTTTCGCTGTTTACGGTTTCGCCAGTTGACGCGAAATGTCGGTGAGCCAGTCTATGCTTCTCATGCGAGGCTTCCACAACTTTCTAGTCATTCCAACTTCGGAGATGTAGGCCTAGAAATAAAAAAACCAACTCATCATAGCAACATCATCCTCTAAAATACGAAAATACGCCATGCTTCACAGAGTTCACGTGCCAGGCATCCTCAAGTAGAGACGCATGTTCAACGACGTCGAGCGCGAGGTAGCTGAAATTCAAAGTAAACACAATACCCAGTCTCTTACTACGGGGAACTGAAATTATCGTGTCTGTTGTTGGTGAGACGGACTTTCAGAACTACAGCCCGAATACGCAGCCAAAGAAGCATCCTTGTAGGTTTTCTCGTACAACGCAATGTCTCCACTTCAGATTATCGGTAAATTGTCTGTCAATAGAATTCACAAAGGCAAAAGAGCAAAATAATATAACTTTGTCATTCCTGGAGACTGGCGTGAAAGAAATATCTCACACAAACAGAAGAAGGCCTAGTCTTTCGAAGAACTTCCTTATTTCTGCCAATCAATCTTCATCAACGTGCCAGTCAGCTTGCGCACCGAATTCATCCACGCATCGTTAAAACCAAAGTTCCCAGAAAAGCTCTGGTTTCCCGGCATGGGCCACCTCGCACGCACAAGATTGAAGAGCTGTTTTCCATGGGAAGTTTCCGTGCCACAGCAAATTCAACCACCACTTGATCTCCCAGTAGAACTATATGGACCATGAGAGAAATTCTCAGTCGACTTTCGTGGTCCGTTCCCAGATGGCAAGTATGCCATAGTCGTAATAGGTAATTTTTCATGGTACCCCATGGTGGAAATCAACAACTCAACGAGCGCGCAAAGCGTTATCCCTGCTCTTCCAGGAATCTGCACTCAGTGTACACTTTTATGAGTTGATATGCTGCTTCTGCCAAATTAAACAAATCAGGGGCTGTGGACAGGGTCAAGCTGCGTGTGAGCAGCTTTTTTCCCTCCGTCCTCCCATCCAATATGTATGATGGCAAATAAACTTATTATTAATATTATTATTACAGTTCTGCATTACACATCAAGTAAGAACAGACTCCGGGGCCCCGTTTCACATCACAGAGTTAAAAAACATTTGCACAGCATATTGGCTTCAGACACCACGAGACCCCACTGTTGTGGCCACAGGCCATAGGAGAAGTGGAATGATTTATGAGCCCGGCAAAGAAACATGTCCACACCGGCGAACTTGAATACAGAAACAGGGCAGTTGAATTGGACATGTTCCTGATGTCATATCCGTCTACAAAACAAGTAGGAACAGCACGAAGGCCACATGAACTGTTCTTTGGCAAACCCTTCAAGAGACTCTTCCCGTACTACTCCTCACTAACTCCTGTGAAATCTCACTCCAGAAATATTAGGGGGTATTCTGTAAATGTCCATCTAGCGGACATGTCCATTTCGTCTGATGCTAAAGTTCTGATTGGCTGGGCTGGGTACACATGAAAAGGAGACAGGCGCCCCCAGCCAATTAGAAATTCCGCAGAGGATGAAATGGTTATGTCCATTAGGTGGACACGCAGAATACCCCTCCTACAGTGATCTGAACTCCAGAAGAAACTTGCAGTAGAAATGGTCTACCACATCATTTCCACACCGGTGATCGTGTCTTATGCACACAACTGCAAGGCAACACGTCCGCACCATTCTGCGACCAAATTCTCCACACAATCATCGGCACCCACGGATCACAAATTGAAGTCGCCAGGCGCAACAAAGATATTGTGCTCAAAATATTTTTTTTCAAAGATACGTCGAATGTCCCAGGGGCTCCGCCAGAAAATGTAACATATCTCCGGACATCACCATCATCTTGTTTCCACGGTCGCACTTTATTGTACACTACAGCCATGCCAGCAGGCAACCCCGGTTCATTTCTTTGTCGAGGACAGGTCCAATTAGCCCGTGCTACCATCAGCGAGACTGCAGACCACCAAGGCGCATTCCAGATTATAAAATGTGAACTTTGCTTGCACTTATTTGTTTCTCAGTGAGCTAAATGTATTATCCTACATTGGATAGATGTAGACAAGTCTCTAAAGCCAGTTCACAGCTATGCTGAGTGAATGTAGTTTTATATTCACTATATGTAACTGAGTATGCACACGCTGTTAGCAACCGTGTAAGAAAAACGATGACGTATTAAAGTAACCGCGTTCGTTGTAATGGTGACTCAAATCGGGTCAATCCGTAGCTTTCAAGACACGACAGAGAGCTTCTTCAGATATTAATCTTGTTCACGTTCCAATGCAATGCACTTTCTGAATACCAGCACTTCACCAGAAATCAGGCGCTAAGGCATATGTCCGTAAAATATTTAAAATGGGAGCTCTGTCTACTTGCGATATTTACAGTCTTGCAATAGGTTCTATTTTGCCGTATTTTGCCATTCACGGAAAGTCAATGGTGTAGTTGATTTTCGCTGCACCTCATTTCGTCCTGGCAGCGCATGGTAAAAAACCGACAGCGCACGATGTCAGGAGATGGCGTGCTCTGCTGGTTGAACCAACCCGTTCCTGCATACCTCATCGATCACAAATCGAAATGCTTGCCAATCGTGAGATTGTGGCTGAACAGGTTGACTTGAGTACTGTTAGAGTCATATAGGAAGAGGCAAAGTCGCTTACATGAGTTTTGATGTCTGTGATTCACTGGATGCTCCTACTTAAGCTTTGTGACACAAAAGGCGAGCCCAAACTGCCGCTGTATGGTGAGCCACGAATGTATGTCGGGCTGCTTTTGTTTAGGACGCAAAGTCTATAGTTTAAAGCAAATGATGCAATATGTGTGAGGTTAGGGTTTCACATTATAATGTGCCTTTGGCAAACCCTAAAGCAGATGATGGGCAATACAGTGCGACTGATTAGTATCCATGGAGCAGCAGTCGCGAGGATTGTGTCAAGTAATATGTTGCTGTAAAATCCACTCGATGGGAAAAATCCCGTCTTATGTGTGTAAAATGAAACCTCTTATTGATGCCTAAGCTCAGGTATTGGGTTCCCTCGCGAGAACGAACCTTGTGCGAGCATACCTCGATTCCTATTTGACATAAACAGTGAGATTGCTTCTTTCTCCGCATGTCAAACACATGAATTATTCATAACCCGACAATCTCATGGCGCTTATGTTTAGGCGAGGTTCACAGATGGCCAGAAGAAGGAACTAGCTAAGAAATACAAATTCTTGAAAATCGAAAATTTGTGATTTAGGACGTTTGGCATTCGACTGAAAACTTGAGTTGCTGATTACCATTTCCGGAAAAAGCCGCAGTGGAATTGTAACTTTTAGCGTTACGGCATTGGCATAATGGCTCCATTCCAAACTTATCAAAATGTGGCCGTCTGCGACCTCTATTTTAGCCCGGGAAATTTCTGGAGGTGTCGTTTTATAAACATATCGCAATCGTCCGTTGCGTAGGTAAAGTAATGAAAAAGAAGCTAGTTACACATATATAATGGTACATCAACACCACAACACATACCGGTGTCCCAGTGAACTTGGAAACCTTGGACCAAGATTAAAGGAAAAGAAAGAAAGCAAAAGCTCTAGAGAAATCGTACCGACTGCATAGTAGCCGTAGACGTGTGTACTTACAGCTAGTATTTTTTGCTTCACGGAGTATTAATTATTTGCGTTTAATTAGTCATTTACTTATTATTGCTTGAAGCGCAAACATATCAATTACGAAGTGTAGGGCACCTCAAATAACCTCCGAATCAAGCATTTGTTTCGTGCTCAGCTCTGCCTCGTTGGTTTTTCCGGAAAAAAAAACGCGCGAAACATGCAAAGTACGAAAAAATTGGAGGGCGTTTAAGCTTCGCCTTCAAGAGTGGAACGCGATAGCGTTATCGGGCCCAGTTCGAGTACCGTTATCGGGCCCCGTTTTAAGCTGGCTTTCCCACTGCAACGAAGAACGTGGGAAAGTCAGCTTACAACGACCAAGATTACACCGATCCCCTTAAAGTCGGCTTCACTGTTAAACAGAAATGCATTGCTGGGAAGGTGTTTTTCCAGGGGCAATATAGTTGCGGTATATTAAAGGTGAAGGCGCTAGCACCTTTTTTATTCTTTTATTAATTGATTGTTGTTCACGCGCGCGCGTCTCCAAAACGCATTGGTGATGTCCCACTTTCACCTGCCGAGGACGCGAGCGCCGTCTGCATATCATGTTTGCAAGTAAACTACCCGAGCGCGCAGCTGTAGGTCTGGAAAATGGGTTTGTGTTTGAGTTTCCTCGTAAGAGAATTATGTTTTCTCGTACAGTCAGATTACAATCTGACGCCACTATACATGTAGGTTGTGGTTAAGTCGTACTTTACTGTTTTCCTGACGGATTTCACTGAGAGGAATTCAATTTTTGTTCACCAAAACCTTGCACCTTACGGAGGGCCTGCGCGGTTGGGGTGGTTCAGGAAGATTTTCTCGGCCACGGACGCCGACATTGCACGCCGACGCCGCACGCAGACGCCGCACGCAGACGACGACGCCGGATTTCCTGCGACACGGGGCCCTTAACGCTGTCGCGTTAAGCGAATAGCCACGGATGCACGGCTTCACTAGCCGCGGCAGCTCCATACAAGGCTTCACGCTATGGGATGGTCGCGAGAACACGCAGCTCATCGGGCCTCTTCGATTTTATACTTCTGGCTACCCGCGGGCTGCCAGAGCCATCCAGAGCGCCTTCGTTTTATTGCGATAGCAATTTTGTGGACACTCCAAGCGTATTTCTGTAGTTGGCGTCGCCGTCGTCGCCGTGAGGTTCCGTGTTAAGTCCAAGGGCGATAAAAAGGTCGCCGCGTGCCGTATGCGGTATGTACGAGTGAAAGCGTGCTAGGGAAGCGCGCATTCACGGAGAGCGAACGCACGGGAGGGGAGGCGACGTTTTGGGAGGGGAGGCAAGGTTCGGGAGGGGAGGCGACGTTTAGCTGTGGCACCAAATGCGTATCTTGCGACCGCATGCAAGGCGGACTGGCGAAACAATCCCACGCGAAAGGAGGAAAGCGGGAAGGAAGCGCTAGAGCGAGGGGGAGCGGCTTCTACTGAGCCAGCAACTGCGTACTCGTACTTTGCGCGGCTGCGGGCTGTCGTGCGTACCGTTTCTTGAAAGCGATCTCCGCACCGCTCTTACGTTTGTATGCGCGGTGCTTTCGCCGCTCAGTTTCCGCTGAAACGATAGAGCGCAGGAACCTACGCTCGCTACTGCGGCCGCGCTTGCTCATGCCAGCATTTTCACAGTGGTTTTCTGCGGCCATCGAGTGTGATTTACTCATGTTTGCTTGTGCGCACTGCCACCATGCTTCTTAATTCTGTTAGTAAGCGAATGTGTCCAAGTTTATGCAGCCGATAGAACTAATAGCCTTACTCCGTATAGACACGGCCGCTGGATAAAAACAAGAAGGTGCGGCCTGCTGCGTCGCGTCGCCGTCAATGGGCGAGCACGTCTTGGCTAAGTTGACAGTTGCGGCTGCTGTTTTATTGCGATAGCCATTATATGAACACTTCAACCGGATTTCTGCCGTCGGCGTCGCAGTCGCCGTCGCCGTTGCCGTCGCCGCGAGGTTCGCTATAGATAAAATCTTCGCCGCGCGCCGTATGCCCGAGCGGAAGCGTGCGGGGACGCGCGCTATCACGGAGAGCGAACGCACTCAATCATCCACGCGCAAGCAAGGAAGCGGGAAGCCAGCGCCGGAGGGAGCGCGGGGGAGGGGCGCACTTTTACACTGCCAACAACCGCGCTCGTCGCTCGCTCGCACCGTCGCTTATCTCCACACGGCTCTGACCTTAATGCGCCGTGCATTCGCCGCTCAGTTTCCGTTGAAGCGATAGACCGCACCTACCTTCGCCCGCTGCTGCGGCGTATGCGCTTGCTGCCAGCGTTTTGACAGTCGTTGTCTGCAGTCATTCAGTGTGATCTATTCATGTTTGTTTGTGCGCGCTCACACCACGCTTGTTCAATCAGTAATAGTCGGGCCACATTTTCCAACGCACGCTACACATGCAATGCTGCCCGGGTCGGCAGTGCAGCGCTACAGGTGTGTCCCTTTGCACGCGCTGCCCACGGGAAGCGCTTCTCATCAACACCACCGTTTCACACGCGCCTTCTCGTGGTCATCGAGTCTCTCTTCATGTCGGTCTACTTACGCTGCAGCACACCTGCTTACTTAATCAGCTCATGTTTACTACAATTTATATTGCTACCATAGCCGCTCACCTTACTTCGTATGACATTGCTGTGTTGCTATCGCATTCATTGCTTCGCCCTTAGGGCGAAACTGTGAATTTTTTTTTTGCTGAGGGCGCCACTGCTACGGTACGCAAGGCAGACGCCGCTTCGTGCTACAATGTGCTTGCCTCAGGATTTATGCGTGTTGGTGTGCTTTTACGTGCGCATTCTCGTGTGCTTTTTTGTGTGATCGTGTGTGTTAGTGCTTGAGTACGGTTCTGTGGTGTGTGTGTGCGTCGCAGACTGTTTTTTCTAGCGGTGTGATGCCGAGAAGCTGTTGTGTGCTGCTGTGCAACTCGAACGCGAAAAGAGACGCTACCGTGAAGTACCACGAAATGCTCCTGCGATCTACAGCGTCGGGAAGCGTTGCTGAAGAATATTTTTCGCCAAAAGTCGTCAGGGAAAGGAAGCAAGTGGGAGCCAAGCGACAGGTCGCTGGTGTGCTCATAAACATTTTACTGAGAATGACTATAAAAAGAACACGAAGATTGAGCTTGTGCTTCCGACAGCAATCCCGACTGTGTTTCCCGTTTATCCGGGGTACATGCAAAAAAAGAATTCGCTTCCCAGGAAACTTTCTTTTTCGAGCCCAGGAAAAACAGCGGCCGCAACTGTCAACTCAGCCGAGACGCGCTCGCCAACTGGCAGCGACGTGACGCAGCAGGCCGCGTCTCTTTTTTTGTGTGTGTAAAAGAACCACGAATGGATTGATCAACTCCGAGCTGTCCAGAATGCCCACGATCCGGTGGTGAGGCTTGGCCTTCCCATCCCAGCATGGGAGCGGCCCGCAGTCTTGCCCCTATAAAAACGGGGTGAAGGTTCTTCCGACTACCTACCTACCTAGTGGCCGTGCCACTACCAGCGCAGAGAGAATATTGAAACGTGCGAGCGGAGGCCGGTTGATGAGAAGAGCAAAGGTGGGCTGGATCGGATGCGGCGCCGTGGACTGTTTTCGCTGAGCGATAAAACACGATCCATCGTTTTGAAGTCGTCTTGAAGAAACGCGTAAACTCACTCCCGATTATAGACCACATCTTTTAATTTCATGTGAGTCGAGCGGGCAGCCTTCATAGAGAGCATCGAGGCCCACTCTACAAAAGATTGGCACTCCTAGGGCAGACTTTTGACATATGTGGGGTAATCGGCACTTCTAATAACGATTTTAATCTTCAACCTGTAATGTGCAACTATAAAACACGTTATTTATGGCCTGATTAGAGTCACTGTCGCGCGTACAAACGCGGCTGTGGAAACACTTCTCCCTGAACGGCTGTACCCGAGCAGTGGCGCCAGAGCGGGCGCGAGGAGAACTAGGCCCGAGACGCCGTTTTGGTGCCACGCAACGGGCCGCACCTGTTTTTTTTAAAATCCAGCGGCAGTGGTATAGCTCTCTACTAATTTGCTATTGAAATTGATGCTTCGCCTTTCGGGCGAAACTGCGACTATTTTCTCGGGTTGCTCGGACCGCCGCGTGACACACTTCCGCCCCATGGCTGGACGGTTCATGCTACCCGCGGACTGCCAGAACCAGCCAGGACGATTTTGGTCTGGCTGTTCTCTGAAAGTTCTCTGCCTAGCAGACGACAAAAAGTCATCGCATATCCACGAAGTGAATGATGATGAGTGGGCGAAGCACCGGGGGATCATTCGGGTAAACCACAGCTACGGACGAGAGGGAGGAGGTGTTTATTATACATAAGGAAGAGACGCTTAATTCTGCAGCCCATAAGGGAGCACGGCGCAGCGTCGTAGGGGATAGGGGGAGTAGGAGGTAAAGAAAAAGAGAAGAGAGATAGTTCAGGGGGCTCGTCCGCACATGGGTAGGTAGCAGAGGCGGCAGGGACCGGCAAGGGCAGGTACGCTCAGCGGTATGCTGCTATCCCACTCGCCTCCACGAACTCCACGAGGCTGTGTAGTGCGGGGAGATGGTAGCGGGATGGGAACAGCAGGTTGGCCAGTGAGTCAGCAGGAAGTCCCTGCAGTCTATAGGCTCGGGTGACCTTCGAACGTTCCTGTGCTAGGGCTGGACAGGCGCAGAGGAGGTGTTCGAGTGTCTCGGGGTCACCGCATCGTTGGCACGAGGGGGAGGCGCTGCGGCCTTTGGCATGAAGCCTGGCTGCTGTCCATATGCAGCCAGTCCGGAGTCGCAGCAGGGTAGCTCTGTCTCGCCTGGTGAGGCCAGACTCGGGGAGCAGCTTAGGTCCCTTGCCATTTGCCACCCTCGGGTCGGGGTGGATCGCCAGTAGAAGCTGCTTCAGTCGTGGCCTCGAGTAGTCTGAAGCCGCCACTGATCGAGTGAATGTGACTCCTGGGTGGTGGGCAGCTTTAGCGAGGGTGTCCGCCTCCTCGTTACCAGCTATGCCCACATGGGAGGGTAGCCAGTGAAAGGAGACGGACACTCCAGAGGAGGCGAGCGCCGAGAACTTCGCGGTCAAGAGGGACCCTGTCAGTCCAGCTCGATGGCAGTTGGAAAGGGACTGCAGCGCCGGTTTGCTGTCGCATAGCACAGCAACCGGCCGTGCAGGAGGGTCCTCAGCCAGGAGGTCAGCCGCCAGGTGAAGCCCCGCCAGCTCCGCCGCTGTCGAACTCGCTGGGAACGGCAGACGGCATTGCCTGCTGATGGCTCTGGCAGGGATGACGCACGCCGCTGCTGCTGACCCATCCGGCATCACAGAACCGTCGGTGAACACTTGCAGCCGACCCTCCATTCCTGGAGTTTGCAGGATGCTGCCTGCTGCAGAGCGGTCACAGGTGTCCCACGCTTTGTAGCCCCATCGAGGGAGAGGTGGACCTCCGGTGGCCGGTGGTGTGGTGGTGGTGAGGGAACCGCCACTGGTGGGTGAGTCACCATCTGCTCGTAGAGAAGGCAGAGCCCTCCCATCCGTGACGATGGTAGGCTGCGAAGCCGTTCTAGGAGGGCCCTGCCATCAGGTGTCCGGTGTAGCCGGTCCAGGTGTCCCAGCGCTCGCTGGAGCATTCGGAGAGAGAGAGGCCACTCGTTGGTCTCGGCGAGTGTTGCTGCTACTGGGGAATACTTGGGGAGCCCCAGAATGGCCCTCACGGCACCCCTGTGCAGTCCCTCCAGTTGGCATCTCCTGACTGGAGACAGGTTCACCAATGGGAGGGCGTAGAGGAGAGCAGATGTTGAGAGAGAAAGAGAGCGCGCGTCGGGAACGAGTGAGAAAGAGAGCGCGCGTCCGGAACGAACGCCCTTGTGCAATGCAGCGCCCCTAGCTACGGACGAGAAAGAGAGCGCGCGTGGGGAACGAACGCCCTTGTGCACCGCAGAGCCCCTAGCTACGGACGAGATAGAAAAACGCCGGAAGCGTTCTCCGGAAGCCAGAAGCTGGCTTCCGGTTCCGGTTTCCAGAAGCCGGAGTTTGGCGTACTTATACTATATATATATATATATAGCTATATACATATACATGCGTATACATACAGACATAGCGGTCTCCATGCCAACCAGAGCTACGGAGTACGAGGGACAAGGCTTGGCCTAGAGTGTACTAGAATATGGTCATTGTGTAGTACACTCTAGCTCGGCCCTAAGGTGCTTCGCCCCTAAAACAGGCGATGAGCGCTCGCCGCCATCTATGTGGAGAATTGACGGATTGCAGCGCGGTTTTTTCAGGACTTTTACCTCACTCAGCCAACTGGCTTGCGTCGAACGCTAGCGCGCCGCCCCCGCTGACGTTGTTTTGGACTCCGTCTCAGTGAGCGCTCACGTACTCGTCGGCGCGATTCTCGACGTCGGCGCCATGTCCGGATCGCTGAATGCGTTAGTTCTAGCGCTATCTTACTAGGATTCTAATGCTGCGTACCGCCTTGCGAGGCGGTGCCTTACGAGTGGCGGCGAACCATTTGAAGCTTTCTTTTTTGTGTGTGTGTATCTGTGTGAACCGTGAATGCTTCTTCCCCAGCCGTGAACAACGCGCGCCGCGCGGCGCTGTCACCGTGGGCTCGGACAAACATGTTTGCAGGGTATTTTCATCGTGTCCCGCGCAAGTTGTCCGCGAAGTTGTAGACGCTCATTCCCAGACATTGCGGTGGGTTGTCGGTTCATCTTTCTCTGGTGGTATCCCTTTTCACATCGCTCGCGTATATGCGGCGATATCTTTTTTCTGCAGTTAGCGAAGGCGTCGCAGCTGGCCCGTGTTCGCTCCTTCTCTCCGTCGTATGCTTGGGTGGCACCTCTAAAACGATGTGTTCTAGCTATATTAATTAGGCCATTGATGTTAAAGGAATGCACTGGTTAAGATGAGTAATAGCCACACGTACATTAGCTTAATTATTGCTCTCATGATCGACCATTACTATTTTTCGTGTGAAGCTTTTCGCTGGTCACAGGCGGCGTGCCTTTTCATGCGCCAGCCGCATCCTCAGCTCCTTCGGCACAGGAGCAGAATTAAGAGGTGCAACATCAGCCGAAACAAATTTTCTGAAATCAAATTCAAGCATGTCGGCACGAAACTTTACGCGTATAAGACGTGCCCGCTTTTTCGTGTCTTGTCAAATAACTCCAAATGTCGCCGGAGGCCGACCTCCCCGAGGCACCCTCGAGCGATCGTTTTTTTTTTTTTTTTGCGATTTTGCGTCTTGGCATCGGACGCGTCGCAGGCTGTTGCGCTGTGCAAAGTGAGATGTCCAATCACGCGAAATCTCGCAAAGTGATCGTTTTCCCGAATGCAGCTATATATTTTCAAGCTGGCAACACTTAAATGGACCGACTACGCGAAGTGCTCCGGCCACACCGGCCGCTGCCATGCTGGTAGCATGTTACGTTTACGCCGCGGCCAGCTGCCCGGGTGTTCGATTTTGCAAACTTCGGGCAGCTTCGGGTTGTCTTGGGATCCCAGCTCACGTGACTTCCTATCAGGACCTGAATTATAGCTGGCTCCCAGCGGGCTGCCAGAACTCCGAAAATCGAAGAAGCCCGCTGACGCATTGATAAGCTTCAACCTGTTGTCGCTGGCTTTACTCAACAATAAAATATAACAAAAACACAGACGTTTCGCCACCTATGCGGGTGGCATCGTCAGTACTCAAATGGCAACAAATGGGAAAATACATTCTATTTATGTATGATACTGCCGTAAACATGTGGCAGGGGGCGATGGTTGGAATTGAATGCAGATCGATTGCGACGGATTGCAGATCGATTGCGACGTGCTAACGTGGCTGCATTACCAAAATAAAACATGTGTCCTTTTGTTAGGTCACCCTGGTGACCACGTCAGCGCGTTAGCGGTTGTCTGCGCGCCGCGATTGGCGTAGCCATCTTTAATAAAACTCTTTGACGGTACGGTGATCACGACTGTATACGTTCCCCCTCCAACGCCTACGAAACACATCGAAACGTTCATGATAGACATGTTCGGTTGGGTGATGCCCAACGACGATACGCCCATTCTCATCGTGGGGGCAACATTCACTACAGCAGACCCACCATAGTCGGAGCTTTGCTGGCTTCCATCTTCACAGTAGTGGAAGGGCTCTGAATTTTTCTTGGGACACTAGACGAGGGAATTCGATTACTCTGTACCACCCAAAAGGAAAAGTCGAAGCGTTCGCAGCATTCGACCCATAATGTCGCACAATTTAATGGACTCCACCCCTGATATTGTGCAATCGCACCAACATATGATGCAATGACGAATCAGTCGGAAAAGAACGGTCGAATATTTTCCCACGCCAGTCGCTGGCCTTGGTTCCTTGCATCAAATAGTCGGCTCTTCGTGACAGTCAACTTGTAGCGATTTGTCGAACCTGACCTTGATGGAGCTTGCCGATTTCAGAGAATGCAGCCGTTACTGACATCCCGAAGGGAGCTTCTTTTGTTTGCCCTTCAGCAGTCAGCGCCGGGCCCCGCCATCGTCTAGGTGGGCGCTAGTGATTTAGTCACTTCGTAGAAAGTACACCAAGAATCACCTCCTTCTCCCTTAGTGCGCAACGTCACCCACGCCTCAACCAAACAGCTATCTTACTCTCCTAGGGGATTGGCCAAAAATTGGGGCGTAAGCAATATGCCATAGAAAGAGCCGAGAGGGCATTGTGGCTCCTTGGTATGTTTGAGATGGCCCCAATGAACAGGACCCGGTCGCTTTTGCATTTCGCCCCCATCGAAGTGCGGCCGCCGCGGCGGGGATTTGCTCCCGCGACCTCCTGCTTAGCAGCGCAACACCATGGCCACTAAGCCACACGGCGGCTCATGCGAAGTATGACTTTTCGTCATACTGCAGTGCAGTGAACGCCTCTCGTCAAGTAAACCGCAAGGTACGGATGCCCTACTTTACATCAGATATTTTTGCAGGCATCAAGAATTAGCCATCGCCGCGCCAATACCGTCGCTAGCACGAGTAACGCGCGCTGGAGACTGACGATTGAGAAAATGCTTTATCCAAGAAAATATTCTTGCATACGGTTTCAGATTGTCGAAAAGCGTTTACCAGACCTGGAGGCATCACGCTATACAACGCGAAAAACCACAGCCTTCGTGCAATGTCAGGGACGCTTTCGGCCTCGACTTCGACACGCACTATGCAAAGACAAGGGGAATGTCTCCAATACTGTTACTAAAGTGATTACTCGAGAACATTGTCAATTAACCAAAACTTGGATTTGCTCGGATGTGGGCCACGACGACTAATTACCTTTACGGCCAGGTTCTACGGGTTGTTTTAGTGGCCAAAAACCACTCTGCCTTTCTTATCGTGACGCACCGTATTTTCTTGTCGGCTCATCAAAGGTTCACTTACAGCGATTCCCACAGTGGGTAGAATGTTGCGCGAGGTTCTTTATTTATTTTTTCAAGCAAAATTAAATTATTTCGCGGGGTTTTTCGATGGCGCAGCAGTGCCGAGTCGATGACTGCGCACTTTTCGCGTGAAATCAGTTCCCGTACAACACGCCCGACCTGGAACCTAGACTGCGTCTCACCTCTGAGGAAGGCGATGGTTGCGCCACTTGAACTCACGCATTAGCACCGTGTGTAGGCACGCCCGTCTGCGACTTGCGTCGTGGGAGCTTCCGTTCATTTCATTATTAGTTCTCTATAACTGTCATACATCCGCAATTGATTCGCCAACCATCGATGCAACGCTAACCCTAGTTGGCACGGATTAATTAGCAAGAGCATAACGCGACACCTCACCTTCAGCATCACCATGGTGTTAGGAACACCGGTGTCAGATCCAGTACGAGTCCCGCTGGTCTTTGGTTGAGCCGTGATTACGGAACATGACTCAGTCATACCGTACATGTTGAGCATACACTCCAGTTCATCATGGAAGGCTTCACGCGCCGCATCAGCCGCTGCTGTCGACAGCACGCTCCCTGTTAATATGATGCGCTTCACGCTTGGCATTCGTCGTCCAGTGTGTCGCATTTCGCACACCAGAGCTTGTAGCCTGGTGGTGAATAAGAAGAGCACCGTAACCTGCACGACGATCAACGTGGTTAAACGAGATACGCAGTAGACAAGAATTATGGGCAACAGATCAGGAGGGCGGGAGAAGTAGGTGTGTATGCTTACAGTAAGACATTTCGGTTTTTTATAGCTTATCAAGAGAGTTTTCATCCACATTTCAGCAGCCACAATTTTCTTCAGGGCTTTTTCATCCCTTTGTACTCATTGCGGATATCCTAGGCTCACATTTCACGATGGGGGAAAGTTAAGTTTGTTCTTTGTCCTTGAAGTCCATGAAAGTCTCTTCAACGTGTTTATCGGCGTTGATGAAGCAGGAGGCAGGTTGGAGGTAACAAAACTTGAAGATATATTGCAGCGAAAATATTTACACAGTCAAATGCAGAGTTAGCAAAACAACACTGATGCAAAACACACAAGTAAACAGCGCCTTACTCTTCCACTTTTTCTTAAGTTAGAGCCTAGGACAACTGTCACTACATACGACCAACCAAGTCTCACTGTTCTACCACTAAGTGGTTACGGACCAGACTAGCGTTGCATCGTACGGAGTCTTACTGATCTATCAGGTTTAGTGATTACAGCCTAGACTGAGGCACAAGCACCTCGTCTCGATTGTTATAGGTGAAATAGACGAAGAAAAAGGGCGGTAGGACCGTTGGCCCATCCCACGGAAGCAGTTGCCAATGAGAGCTGAAAGTTTGTTAAGCCACAACTCAAAGGGATGGGCTTACAATTAAAAGAAACGTATTGGAAAACAACCCTGTTTTCCTTCTTTCCGCAACTCCGTTTCCCTCTGCTATTTCCACGTGGTCAGTGACGGCCTCTGCAAACACGCCAGGCACGCACGATTTATTGCTAGGCCATCTCAAACCTCGGTGGCGTTTCTAGCCAGCAAGGGGCTCGGGGGCTGGTGTCACAACAATGCGTACCGCAGTCCCCCCCCTCAAGCTTTTTCCGCGTGGAAAAATAATGACCGTTGGCGGCATTCGGACCCGGTGTTTTCCAGACGACGTTCTTCGAACGCGATCCTCGCATGCGCGCTGCGCCTCTATGGCGCGCACTGCAAGCTGACACTCGACACCACGCGGGCTTTTCTCAGCGCTCAAAACAAGATACACGTGGTTGCCGCCCGGACGCGTAGGGGAGTGGACCCCCGCTCCGTACGCACAACACATGGTCAACAATGCTAGGCCATAAATCTCGGCGCCGTCTCTAGCCCGCAGGGGACTCGGAGGCCGGCGCCACAACACCGCGTACAGCCGTTCCACTCGAGGTTTGTCCGCGTTGCCTATTATGACCATCGGCGGAATGCCAACCCAGTGTGCGCAAGACCGCGTTCTCCGAATCCGTTCGTTCTCCGCATCCGCACCGCGCCCCCCCCCCCCCCCCCCCCGGCGCGCGCCGCGGCTCGTCACCCGACACGACGCGGGCCGTTCGACCCCTCAAAAACAGAAACGGCTGCTGCCCGGACGCGCTGCATGGGGAGTGACCGCCTCCCTATTCATAAAACACGTGGGCAAGTTGCGGCACTGTGACAATATATACAAAACAATCATGCAGCCCTACACCGCCCATTCTGTATGTTCGATAGAAGCGCGGCCTAACAGGGGAACAGGGGAACTTACGGGCAGATGTATTACCGGCCAAAGAAGTAAACGCACCACGGCGTCGGGCCACACCGCAGCGCTGCTATCTCGCTCCGCGTAAAATCCCTATATAAGAAAAGTACCGCCATCCTTTGACAAATGCCGCTTCTCTCTCTCCCGTATCTCCGATTGGACGATGATAGCGCGCGCTTTTCACTTCTTTATATTTTCTTTTTTTTCAGCCTCAGAGCCATGTTGAAAGTCCTCTGCGCAGCCGCAATCGCCGGCGGCGGCGGCGGCGCGCGCCCGGCCTGAAAGCTTCAACGTGGACTTTCTAGGTGCGTCACCGTCGACTTGGCTTTCGCAAGCAAAAAGGAAAGGAAAAAATGTCACAGTTTCGCCCTAAGGGCGAAGCAATGAATGCGATAGCAACACAGCAATGTCATACGAAGTAAGGTGAGCGGCTTTGGTAGCAATACGAAATGTAGCAAGCATGAGCTGATTAAGTAAGCATGTGTGCTGCGGCGTAAGTAGACCGACATGAAGAGAGACTCGATGACCACGAGAAGGCGCGTGTGAAACGGTGGTGTTGATGAAAAGCGCTTCCCGTGGGCAGCGCGTGCGAAGGGACACACCTGTAGTGCTGCACTGCCGATCCGGGCAGCATTGCATGTGCAGCGTGCGTTGGAAAATATGGCCCGACTATTACTAACTGAATGAACAAGGGTGGTGTGAGCGCGCACAAACAAACATGAATAGACCACACTGAATGACTCCAGACAACGGCTGTCAAAACGCTGGCAGCGAGCCCATACGCCGCAGCGGGCGAAGGTAGGTGCGGTCTATCGCTTCAACGGAAACTGAGCGGCGAATGCACGGCGCATAAAGGTCAGAGCCGTGCGGAGATAAGAGGCGAGCGACGAGCGCGCAAGCGCTTTAGGAGAGGAGGCGGCAGAGGAAAGAGTAGATGGCGGTACTTTTCTTATATAGGGATTTTAGCTCCGCGCTCTCACGGTGAGAGTACCCCGAGTGACGTTAAACTTCGCCCTTACCCTCGCGCGTGGCCTTGTCACGCTTGATATATTTTGAATGCATCGCTCGGTTGGTCTGCTGCTGATGTTGCGACGAAGGGGACCGCGCATAGCCGGTAGTCCAGCACATTGTGCTGTTGCGCAGTAGCGGACGGCCGCAGGGCATCCGACCGCGGCACTGTGAAGAAACGAAGACCCGTTCTCATTTTTGTTTTGCTTATATTATCCTTGCCTTTGGTACTAGTGCCTGTCGCCTGCGCCTACTGCTGCTCGATGTTAAACAACATCGCGCAAGTGCCGCAATGGCGGCTACGGTGACGCGCGCTCTTTCACGCCGGCGCGATAAGTTTACGGCACCGAGCTTTGCTGCGGGCGCGGCTTCTCGGACGAGATCGCTTTTCCGGCATTGTCTCCCGCAGTGGGTTTAATATTGTCACCCAGCTAGTACAGCTAGAATAGTTGACCAGCAACAGATAGGCAAAAAAAAAACACACGTCAGCCTTTAATAATGGCTGGACCTCGGAGAGCGCGCGCGCAACAACGAACTTCGTTGTTCTCGCCTCAAGGGGCCAGTGTCACCACGTGCCAACTTATTTCGCGTCATTGCTCCCCTCTCAAAAGCGACCGACGCGGTCGTTTCAAGGGCATGGGGCGAGCAATATGGGCAAGAGTGCCAACATGGAAATAAAAGAAAAAACATACAGGAATGTACACAATGCTGAAGCGGTTTGTGAGGGTTGCTTATCCCTCGCGTGCGTAGTACGGCTTCATCCGTACTACGTGGACGACTTCAGCACGGGGACGGTGTCGGTTCGAACTAGGATCAGAGCTTTGAGGCACCACCTCATAGTTCACATCACTGAGGCGGCGTACAACTTCGTAGGGGCCGAAATAGCGGCGTAACAATTTCTCCGAGAGCCCACGGTGTCGGGTAGGTGTCCACACCCACACGCGGTCGCCTGGTGAGTACTGGACGTTCCGTCGGGTCCGGCTGCTGGGTGAGGATGCGATTCCGAGCAAGCTGGCAATCTTCCTCTGCTTTTTCGACGAACTCTTCAGTGGTGTCATTCCTTGTGGTTCCGTGGTCTACCGTGAGCATGGCGTCTAAGGGGGTTGTGACACGACGTCCGTAAACGAGCTCGAATGGTGTAAACTCGGTGGTCTCCTGCACAGCGGTATTGTAAGCAAACGTCACGTATGACAAAATTTCATCCCCTGTCTTGTGTTCCACATCAATGTACAGTCGGGCGCGATATGAAGGTGATCGCGCGAGCGTCGACCGGCCAAGCGTACCAGGGCCCTGGCGGCACGTTTAGGAAATATAAAAATCAAGATTTCACGCTCTTCTCTCCTTCGTTAGCTGTTTCATGCTGCGACAATCACTCCCATGGCGAACTCACCGCTCTTTCTCTCTATTTTTACCTTCCCAGTTGTTGCGATCAATCATAACTTGGTGGGCTCTTATCTTTCAGGATGATAACAACGTTGGTGGGAAAGTTCTACTAAAGGCGATCCTTGGCTTCGCTTCATTTATTTGATGTGCGATGTTTTACAAAAATAGGCATTGCGTCATTTCACTGATTTCTACAACCAATGAAATTTCGTAAAGGGTTTACGCTGAAGAGTATAACTGCTGCGATGCTGATGCGACCCCGAATCTCATTTCGCAAGAAAATGGTCCCCGCCTCCGTCCCCGCCTTTGCTTGAAGCCAGTAAAGAAAAAAAATCACTGAAAAAGCACTTTCCTCGGGCGGGAGTGACCGCTGCTTAGGGAACAGCAAAAAGAGTGAGGGAGACATGCCTAGTACTTCCCTCTCCTCAAAACTGAATTCTGGGCCTTGGCGCTGTTCTCGCTCTTGGTCGACGCTCGCGCGATCACCTTCATATCGCGCCCGACTGTACATGGATAGCATGTCGGCCAATGTTCTGTTCAGGCGCTCTGTTAAGACGTTAGTCTGGGCATGATAGGCTGTGGTCCTTCGGTGGTCAGTATGCGTCAGCGTGACGACTTGTTGCAACAACTCCACTGTAAATGCTGCACCGCGATCAGTAATGAGCACAGCGGGTGCACCGTGACGAAGCACGATGTTGTGGACGAAGAAGCTGGCGACTTCAGCAGCAGTTCCCCGCGGCACAGCTTTTGTCTCAGCATAGCGAGTTAAATAATCACTTGCCACGATTATCCACTTGTTTTGCGAAGAAGACGTGGGGAACGGACTAAGAAGGTTCATTCCCACTTGCGGGAACGGCGCCGGAGGCGGATCCAAAGGCTTAAGGAGGCCGGCAGGCTTGACGGGTGGGACTTTAAGCCTCTGACAGTCACGGCACGTTCGCACATAGCGCTGAACCGACAAAAATAGGTGTGGCCAATAGTATTTCTGCCGTATGCGCGCTAATGTCCTCGCGAAGCCTAAGTGGCCGGCACAGGGATCGTCATGACAGGCCTGTAAAACTTCCTCGCGCAGCACCCTCGGAACGACGAGAAGGAACGTTTCTTGGCTGTTCTCGAAATTTTTCTTGTACAGGACATCGTTCCGCAGGCAGTACGATGTCAATCCTCGTGAAAGTGGGCGTGGGACAACAACGTCAGGTCCATCGAGATATCGGATGACTGCAAGCAGTTCAGAGTCTGCACGTTGCTAGTCAGCCATGCGCACCACGTCGACGACACCAAGAAACGGCAAATCTAGCTCCAAGTCGGAGGATGTCAAGGGAATTGGAGAACGTGACAAGCAGTCAGCGTCGCTATGCTTACGGCCCGATCTGTAGACAACAGTCATGTCGTATTCCTGGAGGCGGAGGCTCCAACGAGCGAGGCGACCTGACGGGTCTCGTAGATTGGCAAGCCAGCAGAGCGAATGGTGGTCACTGATCGCTCGAAATGGCCGGCCGTATAAGTAAGGTCGGAACTTGCTGATGGACTACACGACTGCTAAACATGCTTTTTCGGTGGTTGATGTTGTTGCTGTTGTTGGGTTTAATGGCTCATAAGCAGCTAAGGCTATCATGCGCCAAACACAGGATATAATTGTTCCGAAAAGTTGCATCACCTCAGCGAGTCCTTGTCTGGGCAAGGACCGCTAGGGTCCCAACAATTTAAAGAAAGACCTCGACCTTCTTCTCGGGGATGAGAAGGTGGGTGAGGTGTAGCAGAATGTGTAGCGAAGCACGCGGTGAGAATTCAGAGTTTTTCGAGAATACCTGCTTCCTTTAAAAAGTTAAAAACATATGATATATCAAGAAGCGCATGTTCGCCTAACAACAAAGCGGGGTGAAAAGGAATGTGTTCCTTGTAAAATGGACTAAAATATTTTTTCTCAGTGTTTCAAGTTTTCTGGATGAAAATAAGACGTGATTCACTGTTAGTTCGTCACCACATGTTTCACATTGGGGCTTGTCTTGCTTTGTTAGTATGAAGTTGTGTGTGAGGTGTGTACGTCCTATGCGAAGGCGGCATAGAATCACTTCTTTGAACCGTTCCTTGTGTGCGCAAGATCGCCATTCGCCTAACACGGGCTTTACCAAGCGTAGTTTGTTATTTAGTTCATTGTTCCAAGCAGACTGCCATTTTCCCCTTAGTTTACAATGCATGAACTTCATGCAGTCTTTAGGAGGTATATTTACTTTCTTGATTTGCTTGTATTGAGCTTGTGCTGCGCATACATCTGCTCTCTCATTGCTGTTAATTCCGACGTGGCTCGGAACCCAGCATAACTTAAGGTTCTGTCCTTGTGTGGTGGCTTTTATTACATTGTGTATAATGTACCCCAGTAGCGGTGTGACTGAATTTCTGGAGTGAAGAGCTTTGAGTACACTTAGGGAGTCTGTGTATATAATACTATTTGTGATGTTTTCCTTTAAAATTTTTTTCTACGGCAATGAAAATGGCGTAACATTCAGCAGTGAAGATAGATGTACACTGCGGAAGTCTAACGGTTACTTCCCAGTTCCCTTGGACTACTGCACTTCCAACATGGCCAGTCGTTTTCGAGCCATCAGTATAAAAGCTTGTGAAATTGCTGTATTTTTTCCTCTAGTGCGAGGAATTCCTGAATAATCTGCAGGGGTGGAGTCTGCGCTTTACGGAATTGTGTTACCGTGAGATCGCAAGCTGTGGAGAAGTTGAACCACGGGGGTAGTGAATCATGTCTGTGGGCAATGTCAGGTAATGTGTCGGCTATGCCCAGATTCTGACAGATCTCTTCAAATCGCAAGAGCAGTGGTTTAATAGTTTGTGGTTTGTTGTTGAATATTCGTCTAGAAGGGCATTTTGTTACAAGTGGATAGCAAATGTGTTTTGGTGGAGATCGTACCTTCAGAATATATGCACAGGTCAGAGCGGCTCTTCTGCTTTCTAGAGATGGTTCATTTGTTTCAACATAAAGGCTGGCTATATGAGATGTTCTGTATGCACCACATGAGAGACGCAAGCCTGAGTTGTGCACTGGATCTAATTTCTTTAAGTATGACGGTCTTGCTGAACTGTACACAATACAGCCATAGTCTAAGGAGGAACGTACTAAAGAGCGGTAAATGTGCAGAAGGCATGTTCTATCAGACCCCCAGTGTTTTCGTGACAGTACTTTGATTATATTCAGCGATTGCGAAGCTTTCTTTTTGAGGTTGTTTATATGTGGTAAGAATGTGAGCTTTTTGTCAAAAGTTACGCCTAAAAATTTTTCTTCTTTCTTTACTGGGAATATGGTTTCATTTAGGTGTAAGGTGGGGTCAACCTGTAGGCCTCTTTTGAGTGAGAAAAGATCAGCGACTTTTTTTGTGGAGAAAACTTAAATCCGTTTCTGTCTGCCCAGATCGCGAGTTTGTTCAATGCGAGTTGTATCTGCCTCTCACATGTTGGCAAGCAGGAGGATGTGCATGCTATTTGAAGGTCATCGACATATACGGAATACATAATGGACCTTGGAATAATTTTTATGGAGTTGATTTTTACTGTGAAGAGGGTCGTACTTAAAATGCAACCCTGCGGCACTCCATTCTCCTGGATAAACTTCCTTGAGAGAGTTGTACCCAGGCGTACATGAAATGAACGGTCGGACAGGAAATCTTTCAGGCAGTTCAGCATCCTACCGCGGATACCAAGGTCTGCTAGATCGCGGAGAATCCCAAACCTCCAGGTGGTATCGTAAGCCTTCTCTATATCAAAGAAGACGGGGTAGCATTCGCACACAAACAACAAACAGTGTTGTTTGTGTGCGAATGCTTCTCGAACGGTGTTTTCTAGGCGGACGAGATGGCCAGTTGTTGAACAGGCTTTTTTAAATGCACATTGGTGGATGTCAAGGAGTTCACGTGATTCGAGAATAAACATCAGCCTAATATTCAGAATACTTTCAAATGATTTTGCGAGACAACTTGGGATAACTATGGGCCTATAACTGCCAGGATTGGTTGGTGGTTTTGCCGGTTTCAGAAACGGTACAATCACGGCTTTTTTCCAAGCTTCCGGCATTTTGCCTGGTACCCATATTTTGTTAAAGAATTGCAGAAGTGCTTCTACGGCAGCTTCTGAGAGGTGAGCCAGTATTTCATAATGTATTTCATCAGGGCCGGGTGCTGTCTGTTTACCGGCGGACAGTACTTTTTGGATTTCCTGAAGCGCGATCTGTATATTATAAGACTCGTTTGCACTGCCACTTGTAGGAAGCCGTTGTTTTTATGCTGTATGTTTGTACTTCAAAAACGAGTCTGTGTAGTGTGAAGAACTCGAAACTTCAGAGAAATGTGGCCCTAGTATGTCTGCCTGTTCGCCTATGCTTGTTTGTGTGCCGGGAGCTGTTAGAAATGGGATTGTGAAGGTGGAAAAGCTGCGATTTAGTTTATGAACTTGTTCCCACATTTTTTTTGGATGTGATTGAACTGTTGATGGATGATAAGTAGTTTTTCCAAGAAGTTTTCTCAGCATCGCGACGAATGCGGCGCGCGTTGGCTTTCGCCTTTTTAAAGTTTACAAGATTTTCCTGTGTTGGGTATCTGCGGAAGATCCCCCAAAATTTGTTTTGTTTCTTTTTTGCTTCCCTGCATTCTTTTGTATACCAGGCTTTATGATTATGTTGTACCACTCCTGAAGACTGAGGAATAGCCAGCTGCGCAGCAGTGATGATACAGGTAGTGAACAATTCGTTTAGGTCGTCGACATTGAGATGACATGAGAAAACTTTATCCAGGCTGGCCTGTTCTCGAAACAGTGTCCAGTTGGCTAAGTGCAGCTTCCAACGGCGTGGTTTGCTTGGGATGATCTGTGGTGAGGATGATAAGCTAATTTTTACAGGAAGGTTTTACAGGAAATGAGTTTAGGATATCTTTTATGTCACTGTAGTTTTTGATGAGTTCACGGCAGTTCCAATGTATCAGGAATGCCATGTTTAATTATTTTGTGGAAATGTGACTAGAAACAATTATGTTCCTAGGCTTTGAGGACCCGTTATCAGGGTTTTTTTCCTTTTTTCTTTTTTTTTCGAGAGAATTGTGCCGCCGCGGTAGCGGGGGCGAGATGGTAGTGGTCTCCATTGCCTCTCCCTAGGCGCTGGAGCTCCGCGAAACCGCGGGTGTGCATGTTACAGGCCTCTCCCGTGTGGGAGGAGCCTTGTGGGTTGCTGACTGAGGGGCCGGAGGGCCCAGTTTGGGAGTTGGCAGGGCAGCTTGCGCTGTATCTACCTGGGGCGTGGGTGGCTCTGCCGGAGGCCTGGTGACCGTGGCCTGGGCAGGCGCCGAAAGCTGGTGCGGTGCTACGCCCCGTCGCACCGCATCAGCGAAGGAGAAAGTGTTTCTTAACGCAATACGCCTTCTTGGCTCTTTGAATGAAATGTTCTCGTTGGTTTTCAATGTAATGATCTCTTTTTCTTTTTTCCAGGACGGACACCCCCTGGAGTATGCGGCATGTTCTCCTTCACAGTTTGCACAATGTGGCGCAGCGTCACAGTTTTCGGAAACGTGTTCCTTCGAAGCGCATTTCGCGCAAGTTTTGCGGCCCCAGCAACTCTGTGAGCCATGGCCGAACCTCTGACAACTGAAGCATCTGCGGGGGTTGGGAATGTAGGGTCTTACATCTATTTTCAAGTAGCCGACTTCTATTGATTCAGGGAGTGTGTTGCTGTTGAACGTGAGGATAAGGTGTTTCGTGTCCATTTCCTTGTTTTCCTTCCTGATTTTGATTCGGTGAACGTCTATGACATCTTGGTCGGCGAGCCCTTCGAGCATTTCTTTTTCTGTTATGTGTACGAAGTCGATTTTTTATATTACACCGCGGACAGTGTTGAGGGATCGGTGGGATGTGACGGAGACAGGAATGTCCCCAATGGACACAATGTTTGACAGCTTTGAGTATTGGACATTGTCTCGGAGTTCAAGCAGCAAATCGCCACTGGACATTTTGGAAAGCTTGTAGCCAGGGCCTAGGGCTTCTGTCAAGGACTTGGATACTGTGAATGGTGACAAGATTCTTGCTGGCTTTTCTTCTGCGTTACTATGCACTACATGATATTTTGGGAAGTTCACTTTCCTTTTCTGGAAAAATTCAGCTGCTTCGTTCCGCCCTCTTTTGTTAGAGGGGCGATCATTTTGGAGGAAAGGAGGAGCCATATAAAGTTGTGTTGTTCGACCACGGTGCCAGCCACCCACCATGGAGCCCAACGAGGGGACGGGACAGGAACTTGCGAGTAAGTCCTACCCTCGCCAGCTGTACACCGCGACTATAACCTAATCCGACATAACCAAGACAGGTTAGCCACACAAGGTTAACCCTTGCCACCTACGAAAATCAGAAGTGAATAGAAGATAAAAGAAGACAGGACAGGTATAAAAGAAGAGAGTAAAGAAAAAGGCGCGAGGAGGAAGAGGACAGGAAAAGGTGACTGCCGATTTCCCCTGGGTGGGTCAGCCCGGGGGTACCATCTATGTGAAGCAGAGGCCAAAGAGGTGTGTCGCCTCCGCCAGGGGGCCGTAAAGGACCGAACACCCGGCATCGGCTCAACCCCCAGGATCCCCTTTTCCCCAGACACGGCCAAGCCGCGCACGTTACACGCGGAGGGTCCAAACCTCATGTGCTCGGGTCTTTTCGTAGGTTGAACAATTAGCTTCTGCTTTTGTGAGACTACGGCTCGCGTACGCAATTACACGTTCTGCGACGTCTTGCCATTGAACCAGAATAGTCCCGAGTCCTACGTTGCTTGCGTCTGTGTGAATTTCAGCTGCCGCGGTGTCATCAAAATGCGCCAGCACTGGAGCGGATTGAAGGCGTTTGCGCAATTCGGTGAAGGCCTGCTCTTGGTCTTCCGTCCACGCAAAGGGCACATCTTGTAGCGTCAGCCTCGTGAGAGGTTCAGCAATCCTCGAGAAGCCTTCAACGAAACGGCGGTAGTAAGCGCAGAGACCCAGGAACCGCTGAACAGCTTTCTTGTCTTTAGGGTGAGGAAACTCGGCAACGGCAGCGAGCTTTTCTGGGTCTGGTCGTACTCCTTGGGAGCTGACCACGTGGCCTAAAAACTTGAGTTCTGGGAAGCCAAAATAACATTTTTCAGGCTTTATGGTGAGGTTTGCCTTGCGTATTGCGGTAAGGACACTTCGTAGTCGGGTGAGATGTTCATCGAACATGCTGGAAAACACAACAACGTCGTCTATGTACACTAGACACGTCTGCCACTTTACTCCGAAGAGTACAGTGTCCATCATTCGTTGAAACGTAGCAGGAGCGGAACAGAGACTGAAAGGCAGCAATTTAAATTCGTATAGCCCGTCGGGAGTCACGAAGGCGTTTTAGGGGCGAAGCTCCTTATAGCGGCACCCGTTCGTCCCCGTCGTAGTAGGTAGCCACGTCTAGTTTTATGAATTGCTCAATAGATGGCGTTGTGTGTCCGTATATGTATGTATACCCATATATACATATATATGTATACGTATAGTATAACCGGAAGCCGTCTTCCGCTTCCGGTTCCACTTCCGGTTCCGGTTCCGGAAGCCAGCTTCCGGCTTCCGGAGAACGCTTCCGGCGTTTTATGAAAAAAACTGACAGCAGATCCACGAGGTGAATGATGATGAGTGGACGAAGCTCCGGAGGGAATCATCGGATCTCCCGCTTAAGGGGACGCTAGCACAAACGCGTTAGAAACGTGCAGTACTCTCTAGTAAGGGGGAGCGGCCACAGCGTCTTACGCAGCCATTTACACATGCCGGAACGTGCACCGCGTTTGCCGACGCCATCACATGACTGCTGAGAGAGTATACCCCCCCCCCCCCCCTGTATTCATAAACGCTCCTCGACTTGAACTTGACTTGCCACCGCTTTGGGCAGCGCGTTCGAAACGCGTTGAACGTAAGGTGGAGAGGCCACAGCGTCTTACACCAGCTTCTTACACGGGCTGTAACGCGCTAGCACAAACGCGTTAGAAACGCGCTAGAAACGCGACCTTTCGTTAATGTTGGGTATTTATAGCCATCGTGGTGCGTTTGTCCATGTCCGCTTCGTGGCGTAGTGGGCTAACGCCGCGCGCTCGGAAGCGAGGGGTCCCTGGTTCAATTCCGCGCTACAGACACAACTTCGGAATTTTTTTCTCATTTTTCTCAGACTAGTTACACACTACTACTACTACTACGACGGGGACGGAACGGGTGCCACCATAAGGAGCTTCGCCCCTAAAAAAAATTCCGACAGTTGTGTCCGTAGCGCGGAATCGAACAAGGGACCCCTCGCTTCCGCACGCGCGGCGCTAACCACTACGCCACGAAGCGCACATAGACACACGCACCACGATGGCAATAAATACCCAACATTAACGAAAGGCCGCGTTTCTAGCGCGTTTCTAACGCGTTTGTGCTAGCGCGTTACGGCACGTGTAAGAAGCTGGTGTAAGACGCTGTGGCCTCTCCGCCTTACCTTCAACTCGTTTCGAACGCGCTGCCCAAGGCGGTGGCAAGTCAAGTTCAAGTCGAGGAGCGTTTATGAATACGGGGGGTATACTTTCTCGGCAGTCATGTGATGGCGTCGGCAAACGCGGTGCACGTTCCAGCATGTGTAAATGGCTGCGTAAGACGCTGTGGCCACTCCCCCTTACTAGAGAGTACTGCACGTTTCTAACGCGTTTGTGCTAGCGTCCCCTTAAGCGGGAGATCCGATGATTCCCTCCGGAGCTTCGCCCACTCATCATCATTCACCCCATGGATATGCTGTGATTTTTTTAGGGGCGAAGTTTCTAAGAGTGTGGGTCTGTCCCTCCTCTGTAGTATGTAGTAGTAGTAGGTAGCCACGTCTACTTTTATGAAAAAAAATTCCGAAAGTTGTGTCCGTAGTGCGGAATCGAACCAGGGACCCCTCGCTTCCGAACGCTCGGCGCTAACTACTACGCCACGAAGCGCACATGGACACACGCACCACGATGACAATAAATGCCCAACATCAACGCCTCCTAAATAGTCTTTTTAGGAGGCGTTGCCAACATTAACGAAAGACCGCGTTTCTAACGCGTTTGTGCTAGCGCGTTACGGCCCGTGTAAGAAGCTGGTGTAAGACGCTGTGGCCTCTCCGCCTTACCCCCGTATTCATAAACGCTCCTCGACTTGAACTTGACTTGCCACCGCCTTGGGCAGCGCGTTCGAAACGCGTTGAAGGCGGTGGCAAGTCAAGTTCAAGTCGAGGAGCGTTTATGAATACGGGGGTTATACTCTCTCAGCAGTCATGTGATGGCGTCGGAAAACGGGGTGCACGTTCCGGCATGTGTACACGGCTGCGTAAGACGCTGTGGCCTCTCCCCTTTACTAGAGAGTACTGCACGTTTCTAACGCGTTTGTGCTAGCGTCCCCTTAAGCGGGAGATGGTGCAATTATAATGAAGGGCGCTGTTATAAAATAGGAATGACGTCACACATGGCGCGTGTCATTGGTGGAAGTCAATCGTTCGATTTAGTGCGGCGAGACTGGGCGAATTACACCGAAGATTCACGGTTTACCGATGATTCCCTCCGGAGCTTCGCCCACTCATCATCATTCACCCCGTGGATATGCGGTGTTTTTTTCACGGTCACGCTCGTCCACTTCGATTTGCCAGTACCCTGACTTTAGGTCTAACGAAGTAAAGAACTCAGCATGACGCAGACGGTCCAATGCGTCATCGCTCCGTCGCAGGGGGTAAACGTCGCGTTTCGTGACTCGGTTAAGCCGTCTGTAGTCAACGCGGAAGCGGAGCGTGTTGTCTTTCTTTTTTACTAGTACGACAGGCGACGCCCACGGACTTGTCGACGGCTGGATGACGTCATCATTGAGCATTTCTTCAAATTGACACTTAATCGCCTCCCGCTCCATAGGTGACACGCGGTACGGGTGCTGACGAACAGGCCGCGCCGACTCCTCTAACTATCCGATGTTGCCTAATGGAGGTGCGCTGGACTTTAGATTCTGTGAAAAAACAGCCAGAGAATTCTGTCACTAAGCCCAGTTGCTGATCCTTCTGTACATCTGCTAAGTCAGCATTAATGTGGACGCGGGTACTCAGGCTGGCGTGAGTTGTTGCATCCGGTGAAGTCACTTGTAACGTGCCGACGTCGGAGAAGCCAGCAATTTCGTTCAGAAAGGCCGCAGCTGTACCTTGGGGGGCGTGTTGATACTCATGGCTGAAGTTTGTCAACAAAACTTGCGAGCACTTATTATGTATTCGAACAAGGCCCCGGGCGATGCAGATGTGTCTTTCGAGCAACAGCGGGATATTTGCCTCGGCAATACCCTCATAGTCGTCGAATGCATCGCAGGTTACGAGGGTCAATACACTGCTCCTTGGCGGCACCGTGATGTTCTCGTCGACAATCCCCAAGGCGTTGACATACGTGTCGTCAGTGCTGCTCCCTGCTAAGGCCTGCGTCTTTGAAAACGTTACCAGCGACTTTTGCAAGTTTATCACGGCTCCATTAGCCTGCAGAAAGTCCATTCCCAGAATTAGGTCCCTCGAACAGCTTGGGAGGATAACGAAATCTCCGAGGTACGTAAACCCACGAATGCTCACTCGCGCTGTGCATCTTCCTACCGGGGTTAGCAGATGGCCTCCTTCAGTGCGAATCTGCGACCCAGTCCACTCGGTAGAAACTTTCTTCAGCTTGCAGGCAAGGTCCATGCTCATAACTGAGGTGTCCGCTCCAGTGTCGATTAACGCTGTTAACGTCGTCGTCTACGGTGACGGGAATGGTCGACGTTATTACCTCTCGTACGGTGTTTGACTGCGTCTGTACGTCTGCGTCGTTCTGTATTCGTCGTTGTCGTCGTAGTGGAGGATCTTGCGTACAGTCGACGTCACCGGCCTTACCTACGGAGGTCGCTGAGCTCAGTTTTCCCGAGCCGCCGCGCTAGGCGAGCGGCGTCTGAGAGCGCTGCGAGAGAAGGTTTGGCTTGGTGATGGTGACCTGTAACGAGCAGGAGACGACGAACGGGGCTCGTGCCATCGTTGATCACCATTGCCACGATTCGCGACGAAACTCTATTTCCGGCGGCCGCTCACCAGGTCGTGGACGAGGTTCATTCGGCGAGAATCCTTGGAGCCCCACTTGACGATAAGGACACATTCTGTAGATGTGCCCGGCTTCGCCACAATGGTAACAAAGGGGCTTGTAATCTGCGGTGCGCCAGACGTCGCTCTTCCTAGTTCTTGCTTCAGCGATGTGCGGTGTGCTGCGAGGCCTGAAGCTAACGTCCACTTGCTGAGAGGGGTGTACCATGCTCTACGCACTTGAGGGTAGTGGACGGCGTACTGCTTGTGCGTAACTCATTTCAAGACGCGGTCTCTGCTGTGGTGCCTCGTACTGTTCAGGAACATGGACGGCCTGTCGGACCTTGGCGCGCACCATTTCCGCAATGGAAAGTTGTCCGACAGAAGCAGCGGTCGTCTGCATCATCTGCAGTTCCTCCTTGATGACAGCCCTGATGAGTTCTCGCAAGGCGCCGACGTCACTGCCGAGGGTAACGGCAGAGAGCTCCCTTGAAATCACAGCGTCGCGGTTGTATTGCCTGGCCCGCTGTTGAAGGGCCTTTTCCATGGTGGTGGCTTCGTCGTGGAACTCTGCCGCTGTCGTCGGCGGATTTCAAATGAGGCCAGCAAAGATTTCCTCTTTGACGCCGCGCATTAGGTGGCGCACCTTCTTTGCTTCAGTCATAGTGGGGTCCGCACGTCTGAAGAGCCGATGCATGTCTTCTACGTACGCCGTCACTCGCTCATTCAGGCCTTGAATTCTCGACTCCATTGCTCACTCCGCCCTCTCCTTCCTGTCCGCCCTGGCGAAGGCATTGATGAACTTCCGACGAAATTCTTCCCATGACGTCAGTGTCGCCTCGTGGTTCTCAAACCGTATTTTAGCGGAATCTTCAAGAGCGAAGTGCACGTAGCGAAGCTTACGCTCGTGGGTCCAGTCGTTGACGTTGGCGACCCGGTCAAAATGGTCAAGCCAGTCGTCGGTGTCCTCTGAAGCACTCCCGTGGAAATGATTCGGCGTCCGGATATCATTGACGACCACGTGCGATGCTGCAGTAGCGGCAGGAGGTGGATGGTTCGTCATGCTACTTCGTTCGGGTAGCAGAACGTGCTGTGGCTGGAGTCCCTGGAGACGTCGGCTGGTACGTACGTGCACAGGGGTAAGCTCGGCCGAACTACTCGCCGGGCTTTGGTCTAGGGTACGCTCCAGAGATCTTAACATCGACCGTACCCAGCACTTCCACCAGAAATGTCACACAGCTAGTACAGCTAGAACAGTTGGCCAGCAACAGATAGGCAAAAAAACACACGTCAGCCTTTAATAATGGCTGGACCATTATTAAAGGCTCGCCTCAAGGGGCCAATGTCGCCACGTGCCAACTTATTCCGCGTCAATATTTATATCAGCGACGCCTCTATATACTGGATTAATTGGCTACTACAGTACGTAGTCATTAAGAAACTTTCTTTAAAAAAGTACCCTCCGGAAGAGAGGATTCGGCAGATGAATCGGAAGAACTAGTCAGTCATGAAAGTTTATTCGCGGAGAAAGAGAGAGAGAGAACTTATTTGAAAGGAAGAGAGGTCGGCCTGAGCGAGCATGCTCTGGCCTGCCACTCTGCACAGGAGAAAAAGGAGGACAAAAAAAAGTGATGAAGATAATGAGGGCAGAAAGGATGCATATATACACAAACAGTGCTTTCCTTAAAGCCTTGTGTCTAGTCCGGTGGTCTTCAAGTCTCTGGACAGGACGTCTTCCTCATGCTAAAAGACGAGGTCCTCAGCCCTCCCCCGGGCAGCCTAGACAGAATCCTGCTCGCCCTTGACGTTCAAAAGGCCTTTGACACCATATCTCACTCCGCCATACTAGAAGGCCTTGAGGACGTCGGATGCGGAAAAGAACATTTCATTACATTCAGGACTTTCTGCGTGAGCGCACTGCAACAATTGCGCTCGGAGCGTCACGGTCACTCCCATATGAACTGCCGGGCCGCGGCACGCCTCAAGGTGCAATTTTGTCTCCGCTCCTATTCAATATTGGAATGCGCAAGCTCGCCCTACAGTTACAGGAAGACGAAGATCTCGGCGTGGCAATTTACGCCGACGACATTACGCTCTGGGCGACCAAAGGCTCATACAGGGACAGACAAAACACACTTCAGCAAGCCCTAGACACGGTCCAATCATACACAAAACATGCCGGCATGAAATGCGCACCGAGCAAATCAGAATACATCCGTATTCGACCACCCAGAACCCAAGCCAACAGAGCTCCGCCGTTGAAACTACTTCTAGACGGAGAACCCATCCGAAAAGTCCAGCAGCTACGAGTGCTCGGAATGCATATACAGGAAACGGGCAGTGCCGGCATCGCCCTGTCCAAACTAAAGCGCACGGTTCGCAGTGTTACTAGCCTCATTAACAGAATAGCACGTAGCAGAGAGGGAATAACGGAGACAGACACCATGAAATTAGTACAGGCCTTCGTCATAAGCAGGATCACTTACGCTCTTCCTTTCCAAGCGGCCCGACAAACTGACATCGACCAAGCAAATCGACTGCTCCGGATTGCCTGCTAGGCGGCACTCGGCCTGCCCGAAAACACGAGCACTGACCGTCTCACGGAGCTGGGCATGATGAACACATACGAAGAACTCGCCGCGGCCACACTCATTGCCCAGCGCGAAAGACTAAACGCAACAGCCCAGGGGCGCTCCGTGCTAACACGACTACGATACCCTCTAACGCCACAGTTCTGTGGAGACGAGACCATACTTATGCCACCTGATCTACGAACAAGAATTCATGTCAACCCCATCCCACGTCACATGAACCCTCACTACCACGTGAAACGGCGACAAGTCCGAGCAGCCATCCTGCGCAAAAGGCAGGAGGATGCAGACACATACGTTACTGACGCGGGCTTATACCCCAGAGGTGAGACAGAGACTCCTACTTATGTGGCTGTCGCGACAAACCGGGGGAGACCGATCGTAGCAGCGTCCGTACGCACGACTTCAAGTGCCACGGCGGAATCCGCGGCCATAGCCCTAGCCATCCGAGACGCTGAGGCCAAGAGCCAGTCGGCTTATATACTCACAGACTCGCAAGACGCCTGCCGGCTCTTCCTTCGGGGAGTTCTACCGGCCGGGGTCCTTCGCATACTAGGACCAAGCCTCCAAATGGACCACGGGATAACCTGGTGTCCCGCGCACACCGGAGTGGAAGGCAACGATCGGGCTGATCGTCTGGCTCGAGGTATAACAGGCCGAGCCGCGATACATACCGCTCGAACGGACGCCTCTCCGACACCCAGCAGCCCACCGAGAGACATACTTGAGGCACAACGACTAGGAAGACGAACCAAAGCTCCACCTCACCCCAAGCTAAACAGGCGACAGGCGAGGGACTGGCGCCGAATACAGACAAACACCTACCCACATTTACATAGACTGCACAAAATATTTCCTAACAAACACAGCGACAGATGTCCATGGTGCGACTCCACCCCGACACTAGAACACATCACTTATCAATGCACGCAGCGTCCGACAGACGCCGTCTCGCCGCTACTTGACGATACACTTAGCAATTGGTCGTGGGAGGCGCGACTCTCCGAACTGGACTTGGGAAGCCAATTGGCGACCCTCGACCAGGCCCGGCGCGCCGCAATAGCCAGTGGGGCTCTGGAAGAGGGGCTCCACCCACAGTGACCAAGCACGGTCTTAATTTAAATAAAGTTGTTTCTCTCTCTCTCAAGTAGTCCAGGACAGCCCTTGTTGCTATTGATGCTACTGTACAGTCACACATGGCGGACAAAATAGTACTTTCGGACAATGTCTGTCTTCCAATGCCTGCTGTCGTCGAAGCCAGTATCTTCCGCTGTGATGCGTAGAGAGGGCAGTCGCAAAACAGATGTTGGAGAGTCTCCGACACTTGGCAGCGTTCACAGTTCGGGCTGTCCGTACGGCTAATCAGATGTGCATAGCGTCGACTGAAGGCGACGCCCAGGTGCATCCGGTGAAGCATGCTTGCTTGACATCGCTTGACTTTAGCTGAGTCGAAAAGTCCTCTCAGCTTCTATTTCCCGCACACGCCTGTACCGATGGTCTGGTTGAGCCCAGTATTGTGCTGCCCAATCTCGCATGCGCGTGGTCAACAAAGAGTTTACATCGCTCCGCGAGTAATGAATCTTTACTTCGATGGCTGCAGGAATAGCGGTTCTTGCTTCCGCATCAGATAGTTCGTTGCCGGCTAAGCCGCAGTGACTAGGTACCTATTGGAAGGTAATTGAGTAATCGTTCCTCTGAGCAAGTTCAAATATTTGTATGATGTCTAATGCTAGCATGTAGTACTGGCCTCGCCTAGACAGAGAATCGATAGATTGCAGCGCTGATCTTGCGTCAGAAAGAATAGTCTATGTACGTGGTGTCAAGTAGGAGACAAAAGGGGCAGCTTCACGTATTGTGACAAGCTCTGCAGCTGTTGAAGACGATTTGTGGTCCAATTTTTATTGGCGGGATGTGTCCAGCTGAGGGATCACAAAGGCCGCGGTGGAGGCGCATGAGGTAACCGATCCGTCTGTGTATATGTGCACAGAGCCGTCTAAAGCCCAGCCAAATGGGCCAAGGTGAGTTGTTTAAGGCCAGCGGAAGGGATACGCGACTTCTTCTAAATCCCAGGCATGTGAAGGCGCACCTTTGGTCTATGCAGTATCCACAGTGGCACTTCAGAGATCATGGTAGCCGCGAAGTCTGAGGCTATGATATGCCTGTGAGAGAGAGAGAGAGAGAACTTTATTGAGAACCAGCAGTATAGTCGACTTGGCCTAGGCCTCCCACGATGGAAGCCGAAGTCTGGCCTCTCGCCGCTTCGTAGGCCTGCTGGGTAGCCCAGAATTGGTCATCGAGATGGGAGCTGCGCAGGGCAGCGTGCCATCTCGACGAGAGGGTCACGGTATTAAGGTCTGGCTACTGATGTTTGCACTCCCATAGCATGTGGAGGAGTGCTGCTGATTGAGTTTTATAGATCTTGCACGTGTGGCTTGGGTAGATGTCGGGGTGTATGATGTCATAGCGTCTGAGGGAGGGGTATGTATTGGTCTGTAACAGGCGAAGGGTGGTTGCCTGTGCTCTGTTTAACTTGCGGTGAGGGGTGGGAAAGGTTCTTCTTTTGAGCTAAAATGACTTGACAAGGTCGTTGTACCTTGTAGTAGTGAGGCATTTTCAGTAGTTGCAGCTTGGGCGGTTTTCTTGAATTGAAGACAAGGGATGGTGTGTGTGTGGAGTCAGCAGTAGGAGGTGAACTCGAAGTGGCTCACAGGACATGTAAACTTGAATTGGATAGGCCCGTGATTCCTCTATTGTGCCGGAAGTCGATGCACACCACGGCAGGCCTAGGCATGTTCGTAGAGCTCGGGCCTGAAGGCTTTCTATTAAGCGAAGACAAGTTATAAGTATATTGGAAAGCACAGGCATGCTGTATCGTAGGTAGCCCTCAAACAACGCCTGATATAGCTGCAAAGTACTTTTTATGCGAAGCTTTATAGGCTCACAAGTGTCGGCGGTGGTGTCACGCTGAAAAGTGGGCCGATACTAGCGGTAATGCAGAAAAGGTCCAAGCTCAGTGGCACTTGCCAGGGACGAAAAAGAAAGAAAGAGCGAGAGAAATTAAAAAAGAAAGAGAGAAAGAAAGAAACAGGGAAAGAGAGATATGAATAAATAGATAGAGAGAAAGAAATAAAGAGAGAGTCGACCAAGCGCATCAAGAATGGATTCGTGAAGTACGTTATCGTAAGCGCCTTTTATGTCCTAAACAATTGCACCCACTGAATCGCCGACGTTGTTTTTCCTGTTCAACGTATGATACGAGGTCGATAACACCGTCTATAGATGACCGTCCCCTGCGGAATCCATTAATAAAATCTGGCAAGGTGCCATTTTGTTACCAAGAGCCATTCCAATGTTGTCAGCACCATGCGTTCCATTTGCCGACGCAGCTGGCTAGGGCGATAGGCCAAAAGCGATGTCGGTGAGGTGGATGCGCCTACAAGTAAATGGCAGTAATCTTCAGCCACTTCCACTACATTGGGACCTTGCTTTAGTGCCACGGCTCGAAAAGGACGAAGGCGAGAAATAGATAAGTCTGATGGTGACTTTGTCTTCCTGCACTTTCGTTCAGCGCGGCGATGGATTCTAGATTTCACATAAATTCTATCGCTTGTAGAAAGCATACAATCTTCTTGCAGCATCTTCTTGCAGCTGTCGTCCCAGGCACTCTCGCGTCAATTGTAGTTCACTGTGCTCGTGTCAAACACATAAATAGAGAATTTACACAAACACATTGGTCAACCTGGTAATATTTTGCGGAACCCCAGACAATTCTGCATAGCCAGCTGCCTTCAATATGCTTCGCATAACCTCGATTCCGACAGGGCGTGGGATGTGCACATTTTTTTTCAGGGATAGCGGAAAGCGGCTGATCGTGCTTTAGTATTGCCTGCCGTATGCTCTGCACTCCTGGCTTCGTGAATTTTCTTCTCATGAGCAGCGTCCCCTGAGGGTAATTGACCTTGGTAACTGTGCTCTGGCACAGACTCTATGGGCTGATTCCCAAACATGAATTCTTGTTCTCTTGATAGGCTCTTGAACAAAGTAGTGAACACCTTTGTCTTCTTCCTATTAATCTTCAGCCCTACTCTTGCGCTTTCTAGCCTAAGGCCCTCAATCATTTCTTGCAGTTGACCCCCACCGTTGTCGAAGAGGACAATGTCACCTGGAAACTGTAGGTTGCTGAGATATTCCCATTTAGCATCATTTGTAATCCTTCTGAGTCGAATAGCTTGAATGCTACTTCGAAGCATGCAATCATCGGCATATAAAAAATTGTCGCCTTGCCTGACCCCTTGATCAGTATTTTTGCGCGCTTCATGAGGATTATTAAGGTGGCCTTTGGAGTCTATGAATATTTGCTTAGGTATTCACCTATGCTTATATTCAGTCCGCGAATTATGGAGGCATATTAGGAATATTCTAATAAAACAGTTGTTTCGCCCGAAACATAAATGGAAGAAATTCTTACATTGTACTTGTCGATGGCGCCCATAATTTCTACACAGTTGAAACTGACCGGCGTTATAACGTTCATCGTGCCGTTCAGCATAAATATCACATCGTAAAGCATGCCCGACTGGTGCGTAATTGGGTTTTGGGCTAGGAATACATCTTCCTCTCCAAGTGGCACAACGAACCTGGAAAAAGAAAACAACATTGTAAAACCCATCTCACGAAAATGTCGATGGCGATGCATTTATCATTGAATCAATATATAGACACAACGTACTGCCTCCGCCGAAACAAATTCTGTATCAGGCGTGTACTGCAGCGGGTCTCCACTTTGGCGCCTCCCTAGAGCCGACAAGGGTAGCTATGTGGTTTTGTTGGTGATTCATGCGGGGCACTTTTGATGCAGCGCGAAACGCTACACGGACACAAGAGGGCACAAGTAAGTAGCGCTGTGTGTTGTCTTTTAAATGGGAAGCATTTTTTGACGAACATTTGCTACTTTGACAGTATCTATCTAGCTATCTAGCCGCCTACGTATTGGAGCTCTCAAGGTCGTATCGTTAACTTGGTATTTACCAAAATTGGCGTACTATGACAAAAGTGTATGACGAACATAAATGATAGGGCATGACATGACTATCATGACATGTGTATCATGTAGGTCAAGAAACAGCTGCCTACGTCTTGGTGCTCTCATGGTCGTTTCGTTAACTTTGTAGGTACCAAAATTGGCATAGTATGACAACAGTGTATGGCGAACATATCATGACATGAATTTTATGACATGTATGTCATGTAGGTCATGAAACAGCCGGCTAAGGTGACATGACCCACCGAAAAAACATTAACACTCAAAAACCACTGCAATGGGTTCTGACGTTGGTACTAAGTGAAGGAAACATTAAACGATGATACTATAAATCATAGTCATGAGCATGACAAAGCAAAAATGACAATGACTAAGCGAAAAAAGATTCACGCTCAAAAACCACTAAAAGGGGTTCTGACGTGGGTACTAAGTGAAGGAAACACTGAAGGATGGTGCTAGAAGTCATAGTCATGAGCATGACTCAGCAAAAATTACAATGACTCAGCAAAAAAGATTAACACTTAAGAACCACTGCAATGGGTTCGGCTGTGGTACTAAGTGAAGGAAAAGGCAAAATATCAATGGTTGAAATCATAGTCATGAGCATGGCTAAGGTTTTCGCCTAAAGGTCTCGTCGGCATTGCTAAAGGGACTCTTGAGGACTCATGACGTGAATGTCATGAATTTTCGTCTCATGTAGGTCATGAAAAAGCCGCCTACGTCTTGGTGCTCTCATGGTCGTTTTGTTAACTTGATAGGGTCCCCGCACACTGCTTCGCATAGCATCGATTCCCACAGGGGGTGGGATCTACCGGCTTATTTTACTTGTGCCTTCTTGTGTCCATGTTACGTTTCGCGATGCATCAAAAGTGTTCCCTAAGAGCACTCGGCGCCATCTACAGCCGCCAAGCCTGCGGGTGGCCTCCGAAATGCATGGGGCGCCGGTACGTGCGAACGCTTAGAAGCACGTCGTGCATTATCCGGGCTCCTTTCACACGTCTCTTTCTGGTGACACTGCGGAGAAGTCCGCGCGTGGATTTCGAGGTCAGAAGGGTGGCGAGCCGGTGCCTGCGAACTCTGAGAATTGTTTATCCGCTTGCCGCACACCCAGTGACACATAGCCTAAGTTGGGGAGAGGTTAACCTAAGAACGGTACATAACAAGTGCATTCTCTCGCTAAAGCGTTGGCGTGAAACACGTTCATTAAAGAGCCGCACATACCCAGTCAATTTGTGGCGCAGCATGCTGCGGCTTCGGGTAGCTGTCCTTGAGGAACCCTTGTGACGTGGGTTCAATTCTGCTCAGCACCGCAGAATTTTAAGGGACCTTTTTGTCATTTTAGGGGAGCACATTCCCGGTGGCACATACTAGATTGGCGTCAAAGACGTTCATTGAAGTTGGCATCAGAGGCGCATTAAAGACCAGGACAGATCGAGTTGCACATACCCAGTGTTCATAACATACATACATACATACATACATACATGCATACATACATGCATACATACATACATACATACATACATACATACACACACACACACACACACACACACACACACACACACACACACACACACACACACACGTGCATACATACCAAGTTGGCGTCATAGAGTTTCGCTAAACAGCAGTGTCTACCCAGCTCTGTATCCACAATGATTCATGCAGGCGTGAAAGAGATTCGTTAAAAGGCAGAACGTGTGCACACATTGCCGCTGACTTAGTCACCCATGTTGGTCCGACGGTTGATTTCGAACACTCTTCCCTCAGAACAGTAGCTCGATATGCGCTACCCATTCAGGCATGGACGATGCAGTGACCCAGGTAGAGGGGAAAATGGTTAGACGCAAAACGTACGTAGATATATAGCTCCCAGAAAGTGGGTGAACAACATTAATGCTGACGCAATAAAAAGAAGAAACCTACGGAATAATCGGAAGTTTATTACGTGCTTCTCTGCGTCGAAAAGCCAAACTGACAATCACCGGACCACCGGTTGTCGCTAGTTTCATTGTCCGGCTTTAATTCATAAAATGATGACAATATTAGTGCAGATTCGAATAACTTTATCTGTGGTAGAGTGTGCTTTTCCATTCGGTCCATTAAATCAGAAGCTCTCAGCAAGGTCACAAACGTTAAACTTCAATTTTTTCGGTTGACCTAAAGAACATCAACTTTCGGTCATGTATTCTGCAAAATTTTCTACTGACAAACGTAGTTGTTGTTCCACTTCTCGAGGACTGCATTTCACCCACTGACAAGTTAAAGTTACCTCTCAGAGCAGGACACCCCTGCATGATTGGAACATATTCGAATGTTATCGATGGTTCTATCAGTTGTGTGTTATCACCGAAGCTTTTGTAATGTGATTGTATGCACGACGCGAATTGTGCAGTGCTTTCTAAAGATACGCAGGCACCAGTGATTACTCTGCAACCTTCGATGACTCATGTGTAAAAGCCGAGGCGCTTGACCCGCGGATCAGATTTGAGCGATCGTCGACTGTGTTCGCCGCTATCATTGTGCTTCGGGTGTCACTTGCTTTTGTGGGCACAAGTTCGCCCAATAAAAACTTAGTCTCGTCATTCACAGCTTTGCTACTGTGTTCTTGACGATCACTACAACGTTACATCTGGTGGAAGTGCTTGTGCGTTCATGTACCGTACGCCCCCGCAAAGCCGTGATCCAAGCCCGAACCCCCAGGACGACAAGAACAACGTTGCGAAGGGCTAGCAAGGTAGCGGCAGGGTGCAGGGACTGCCCCCGGAGCACGGATGTTTGCCTGAGACGACCAGGAAGGTCGTGGCCAAGTCAACAAGCACTAAGCAGTCCCCCATCGTGCTTCAACAACCCAAGGAGCCGCCTACCTTTCGCTAATCTTCGTCGGAGGATACGGAATCATGGCTCGAGACTTTCGAAAGAATCTCCGCCTTCAACAACTGGAGCTCTGAGGATAAGCTATGCCACGTGTACTTCTTGTAAGATGCCGTGAGGAGATTGTTCGAGAGCCGGGAGTCCACGCTTACAATGTGGGACCTGTTCCGCAGTAACTTCCTTGGCATCCTTCACCAGCGTTGTCCAGAAATAAAGGGCCGAAGTTCTGTTTATAACCCGAGTGCAGCTATCTAACGAGAACGTTGTCATCTTTACGGAAGAAATGAACCGTCTATTGCACCACGCAGACCCAGAAATGTGCGAGGAGAAAGTTCGCCTACTCATGCGTGGTGTGGAGCAAGGACTTTTCGCCGGAATGATACGAAGCCCACCGAAGACCATCGAAGAGTTTCTTAGCGAGGCCAACAACAGCGATAAAACACTGTAAACGTGGAACCGACAAGTCAACCGCCGCGCAATCTCAACAAACTGTGCCAGAGATCAATCAATAGGCACCGACGACCGGCGCGAGACCATCAGAGCGGTCGTGCAGGAGGAGCGTCAGAAGTTTCTCCCTTCAACACAGCCTCAAGTAACTTCGATTGCCGACGTCGTTCGCGAGGAACCCGCCGTGGTTGCTTAGTGGCTATGGTGTTCGACAGCTAAGCATGAGGCCGCGGGATTAACTCCCGGCCACGGCGGCCGTTATTCGATGGGGGCGAAATTCGAAAACACCCGTGTACTTAGATTTAGGTGCACGTTAAAGAACCCCTGGTGGTGTCCCCCACTACGGCGTCCCTCATAATCAGATTGTGGGTTTCGCAAGTAAAACCACATAACTTCATTTAATTAATTTTTCGTGCGCGAGGAGATCCAACAGTTTCTCGGAGTCCCTCAATCGCCGTAGCCTCAGCCGGAAGCGATGACATACGCTGCCGTAGCCCGCCGTCACATTCCCTCTACGCGCCTGCGCCAGGGCCTAGTAAAGCCGCAGTTCCGTCGTCCATCGCCGCGGCCGCCAGTACGGCAACCAGTCGCCCCGCGCAGCATGCAAAGGCAGACTGATATTTGTCGCGCTCCGACGATCGTCCGCTCTGCTATCACTGCGGAGTAGCGGGCCACGTCAACCGCCGGTGCCCATACCGTGGGATCGGCCGATCAGGGTTCGCCGTCAGCGCAACACGACCACAGCTTGGCGAGTGGCCACGTGACATCCCTGACTAACAATAATTTGGTTTTATTCGCGCAAGGCCCAGATATGGCCAAAGAGCGCCATGACATATGGTGGCGGTTTTTCAATGTATTATAAATAGTGGTCTATGAGTTATAAATGGTTGATGTAAAGTGGCTGTAAAAATGCCTGAAAGCAAGTCGCTGTAAATTGCGTAAAATATATTGAGATTAAAATAATGACAATGAGTAATAATTAGAGTATTGAATAAAAAAATTCCGTTACGAACTAATTATATACTAAAACGTACACAATAGCAATTGTGCCGCAAGTGGTTCTTTGAAGTCAAGGGCTTAGAGGCACCGTGCTGTAAAAAATATTTTGCACTGCAGCTGCCGCCTGCAAGACGGCCAGGGTATCTGTGCTACAGATACCCTGGCCAGATGATTTGTAAAGTGTTTACGTCAGCTAAAAACTTTAAGACTTCATTACAATCAAAACGCGGCTCATGGCTAAGAAAGAATGCTGGGTGAAGAGGGATATGCTCACGATATGCGAGATAAAAGTACGTTTTACGCTGAACTTCTATTTCAGAGCACTGTACAAGAACATGGAGGACTGTAAGAATGTCGCCACACCTATCACATTTTGGAGGATCACTTCCAGAAAGGTGGTAAGAGTGTGTGCCATAGGGATGACCTATTCTTAACCTGCAAAGACGAACTGCCTTGTGTCTTGCTGTTTTCTCGCACATCCATTTCCCTATTCTTGGTTTAGTCATATGTAGCTTGTTTGAAACTTTGCTGCCCCACTGCCTTTTCCAAGATCTGCCTAGATGGCGCAAGAAAAGCTTTAAGTCTGTGGGAGGGATAGCTATGCTTCTGTCTGTATATTCAAAAACTACTGACGTGGCACTTTCGTCTGCAGCTATAGTGCCTTTTATGCCTCTATGGCCAGTTACCCAGCGTACTATGATTACTTGGTTGCCCAGGTAAGCTGAGCATAACCCGCTGTAGAGTTCGTTAAAAACTGAATTCTTCTGTTTTCGTAGATTCATTAGAGCTCTAACGACGCTCAATGAGTCTGTGAACACAATTGCTTTGGTAACATTCATTAGGTAACATCATTAGTTTAACTGCCGAGGGGATTCCGTATGCTTCAGCTTTAAAAATACTTGTATGTGGATTTGATGCACCAGACGTTGAAAAAGACGGTCCTAGAGCTGCGTAAGCAACACCAGTAGGAGATTTGGAAGCGTCTGTGTAAAATTCTGCACACGAGTACTTCGCCTGAAGCTCGAGAAAGTGCGAACGGTATATGAGTCTCAGGCGCGTGCTTGGAAATCTCTATAAAAGAGACATCTCAGTCAATAGTCTGCCACTCCCAAGGTGGTGGAAGCCGGCTGGGAGCCGTTAAGACATTTTATGGAAGTATTATGCCTGTTTCTTTAGCCAACGCTTCTACACGCAGGGACAAAGGAGTCCTCACAAACCGCCGGTTTCGATAAAGCCTGGCAGCGGATATGTCGCTCATAGTGGAATGGCATGGGTGCTCTACATCTGCCTTTACCTTCAGGGAGTAAGGTAAACTTAAATACGCTCTTTGGATATGCAGGGACCATTCGTCCGACTCAACATACAGGCCTTCTACAGGGCTAGTCCTGAAGGCGCCAGTGGCAAGTCGAATGACCAGATGGTGAACGCGGTTTAACATCTTTAAATCACTAGGTGGTGTAGTGTGATAAACTATGACTCCGTAGTCAAGGCGTGACCGTTCCAGGCTTTTGTATAAGTTACGAAGGCATCTCCTGTCGCTTCTCCATGAAGTGCGTGACAAGAGCTTCAGCAGATTCATAGCCTTTAGGTACATTGTTTTCAGGTACTTCAGATGCGCGACAAAACTTAACTTAGAATCTAAGATGAGGCCTAAAAATTTATATTCATGTCTCACAGATAGCCGTTCTCCATTAAGGTCAATAACGGGGTCTGGTTGTATACCTCTTTTATTCGAGAAGAGGAGGCACGTGCCTTTTCGTGGGTTTAGTCTAAATCCATTCTCGTACGCCCATTTGGAAATTTTGTTGAGGCCAAGCTGCACCTGTCGCTCGCAGATAGCAAGATTACAAGATTTGTAACCGATTTGCACATCATCCACGTACACAGAATAAAACATTGTGCGTGGTATGACACTATGGAGAGAGTTGATTTTTACAACAGTGTGCAACTCAGCACACTTTCCTGTGGTGCACCATTCTCTTGGGTAATTGGACGAGATAAGATGTTACCAACTCGTACACGGAATGTGAGGTTCGAAAGATTACTTTGAATCACGTTCAGCAAGTTAATTAGTTAATCGTAGATTTTTGTGGCGCAAGGGCAACTGTGGCCAAAGAGCGCCAAACACAAGGTTGATGGTCGACTCAGGTTAGTAAGCAGTAAAAGAGAAGGATAAAAAACAGTGGTGTATAGGGCCTAAAATAATTGAGTAATGATTACATTTGATGATTATGGGCAAAGCGTATGAGATTTACAAGGTCACGCAGCCTCAGCAACAGTCCTTGTCAGGGCAAGGAGTGCGGAGCGCCTGACATGTAAGATAAAAAAATCTCAGCCATTTTCCTCGGGAATGAGACACGGCTGAGTTCAATGGAAATATGAAATTGCACGTAGGAAACCTACACTAGCTAAAAACTTAAAAACTCTTTTTAGTGAAAACATTTGGTAGTCGCCGAGAAAGAAGGATGGGTGCGGAGCGGAGGTATTTGATTTCTGTACAGTTCTTGGAAGTGACGTCTCCTGTCTGGTTCAAGCCCCTTGCACATGATTAGAATATGAATGACGGACAGTCGATCACCACATTTTGGACAGTGCGGTGCTGGAGAACTGTTTAACAGATGTGAATGTGTTGCATGTGTGCGTCCTATTATAAGCCTGCATAGTGCAACCTCTTTATATCTGTCGCGTTTTTCGGTAGCATATCTTCCTATTATGGGGTTTATTGTGCGCAGTTTGTTTTCAATTGCTCCATCCCATTCTTCTTGCCATTGCCGATGGATTCTGTTTCTAATCTGTGGCCTGAGGTCCTCGTAGGGTATACTATCTATGTCAATAGAATTACGGAGAGCAGCTGACTGCGCAAGTCTGTCAGCTACCTCATTGCCAGCTATGTTGCAGTGCCCCGGTACCCAGCATAGCGTGATTTTAAGTTTGGATTTGTGAGCCGACATGAGACATTTTAGAAGGAAAGTAGTTACTAGATTTTTGTGCTTTTTACCGGATGACAACGCAGTCACCGCACTGAGGGAGTCTGTGTATATGATGGAGGCTGGTTGTGTCTTCTGTAGGATGTGCCTTACGGCAAGGTGGATGCCACAGCATTCTGCGGTAAATATGCTTGTATGTTCGTTCATTGTTTTCGATTCGGAGAATTGAGGCCCATTTACAGTACATGCGACAGTTGAGGACTTAGAGGCATCAGTGTAATACTCGGCACAACTGTATTTTGCCTGCAAGTACACAAAGTTCTGATTTATTGCGAGCGGATACCCATGTTTGCCCACCTCAAGAAATCACATATCACAGTTAACAGCATGCATTTCCCACGGCGCAATGGTGTCTTTATTAGGGACCACCTGGAGGTTGGAGACCAGTATGTGCAGGCTTTAAATGTGTGATGCGACTCTAACGGGATATGGTGGCAATGCTGATGGTCGCCTCAAGAACAACTCGGTGTTGGTTGTGTCCCGCAAGAGTTCACCAGATGGATGCTCTGCAAGAGAACGCACCTTAGTGGCATACACTATGCTTGTGCACTGCCTTCGTCGTTCCAGTGACCATTTGTTCGCCTCAACATACAGGCTGGCTATTGGGCTAGTTGTGAAAGCACAGGTGGCCAGACGGAGCCCAAGGTGGTACACGGTGTCAAGCATCTTTAGCGCAGACTTTGACGCTGATTCGTATACTACCGAGCCATAGTCAATACGTGACAGGACAACGCTGTTCAGAAGGTTCAGTAGACAGTCACTAAAGATACTGTAACGAGCATACAAGAAGCGGTTGGAAAGAAGAGGAGGACGAAGTGCTTCTAGGCCTGGTTGCGCGCTCACCATCATCCATCTCCTGTAAATAAAGTCATTTCTGTCCAACTCTCCGTAACAGTTGTGGTGGAAGGTGCTGGGTAATCGACACCCGAAGACGGAGGTTATACCGCAAGTTCTTCGTCGAAGCCGCCGCCTTGCTGGACTTCCACCGAACCCAGCGGAGTTGGAGATGTCCCGCGACGCGGAAGAGCAACGGCCTGTTCCAGCCTCTGCCAGTTCTACCCAGCACCTCCACCACAACTGTTACGGAGAGTTGGACAGAAATGACTTTATTTACAGGAGATGGATGATGGTGAGCGCGCAACCAGGCCTAGAAGCACATTGAGGAAGTGCTAAAACTCTGTAGGATGGTGGACTCTGGCATGTCCGAGGAAGACAAAGTCGGGCACATCCTAAAAGGAATCGCCGAGGACGTTTATAGCTTTCTGATTGCTAAAGACAACCTGGCCTCTGTCGCCGACGTCATCCGGCACTGCCGCACGTTCGAGCAGCTTAAGACGAGGCGCGTTACGCCGAAGTTTGGCAGATTAGCCAACGTTACGACCGTTGCCAGCATAGATAACGACCAGTCGCTCGATCTTGCTTCAACGATCCGTCAAATAGTTCGAGAAGAGCTCAGCCTGCACTCACAAGTGACTCACCGCGATACTTATCACCCATGCTCGTCCCCAGCTGTTGAGACAACCGTTTCATCCTTCTCCGAGTATCCAGCGGAATATAGACTCCCGCCTCGACAGCCACCACTTGTTTACGAAAGCGGCGCTCCCTCTGACGCTCGATCACGATGGGCAGAGCCACGGTATTATCGCCAAGGCCCCGTGACTTATGATACCGGGACGCGACCAGAGCAACGTCGACCCTACTACCAGGACCCCAATTACGACCGATACAACCGATCCCAGCGAACACCGGAGGCGAGTTACCCAAGAGAGAACGAACTCGCTTACCGCCCACAGAGAGCAAGCATTGGTTTTGAAGAGTATACAGTGAACCGTGACCCTCCCGTGTGCTACAGCTGCGGTTCCACGGGACACATAGCTCGTTACTGTCGCCAACACCGTCAGCCACGAAGGACACCGCCGATGTTTTCGCCACCTGGAACCCGTACTTCGCACGACCCATGGACCAGTTCACTTCCCACGGACCGTTTCTCGCGCGAGATCAGACGCAGCGATTCGCCAGCGTCTGACCGCAGCCTGACACCACCAATTAACCGTCCTCGTCGTTCTCCGTCCCCTCGGCGCCGTGCATCTTCGCCCCCGCCGGGAAACTAGCATCCGCGGCCGATGGAGGTGAGGTCGCCGGACGGTCTTTGGATGAAATACCTCTGCCTGCTGTGATGATCAAAAACAAAGTGAATGTGCTAGTTAACGGATTGCCGACCTCTGCTTTAGTTGATACTGGTGCGAATGTGTCTGTCATGAGCCTCGCTTTCAAGAACCGCCTAGGCCACAAAGTTATGTTTTCATGGGACGATGCCGTTACCTTTCGTGGAGTGGGCGGAGAGTGGCTCCACCCCCTCGGTGTTTGCGCTGTAAGTGTTACGTTGGCTGGGAAAGTGTTTGTGTCGGAGTTTTTAGTCCTTGCCCGCTGTTCGCACGATGTAATTCTCGGCATAGATTTCCTTCAACACTGCGGCGCTTCTGTGGACTGTGGAAATGGTGAAATCCATGTGAACGAGGTGCTTTTACCCGCGCTTTCTGAACAAAGCTCGTGTGACGAAGAAAGGAATACACTCAGTGTGCTTGATGCAGTGCTTGCCCCCTCATGGTGCCTAACGCCCGTTCGTGTTTGTGCAACTACTGTTGACGCTCCTTGCGTTGACCTCGTGATTAGGCCCATCAGCATTAACTGTGCTAAAAAATGTATACTCGTGCCTTGCTCTGTCGTGTGCTTGACGAGAGGAGTCGCAACGTTGTGGGCGCTGAATTGTTCCGCCACGCCAGTAGTTCTGCCTCGAGGCATGAAAATTGCCCTTTTCGATGAAGCTTCATGCAGCTCAATAGCAGTACTCACAGCAGAGCCCGCTCCTGCTTACTATCCATGCGATTATCGCCCTTCTGAAGAGCTGATTCTCGGTATGATCAGCAAGGCTCTCTGCACACCTGAGCGTCAAGCACTGGTACAAGTCCTATCTCGACATGTTGCTGCATTTGATTTTACCCACGGAGATAAGCCACTTGATTTACCATCATCACGAGCTCGCCACAGAATAGATACCGGCTCAGCACACCCCATTCGCCAGAAGCCCTACCGCGTGTCATCCTCAGAGCGCAAGGTTATCGCAGAACAAGTTAAGGAAATGATGAAAAAAGGTGTTGTTCAAGAGTCGTCCAGCCCATGGGCAGCTCCAGTAATCCTCGTCCGGAAGAAAGATGGTTCCTGGAGATTCTGCGTAGATTACAGACGTCTAAACGCTGTGACGAAGAAGGATGTCTACCCACTACCGCGAATCGACGACGTCATCGATTGCTTACACGCTGCTTCTTATTTTTCGACGCTTGATCTACGATCGGGGTATTGGCAAATACCTATGGAATCTAAAGACAAGGAAAAGACCGCATTCGTGACCCCAGATGGCTTATTCGAATTTAATGTTATGCCTTTTGGCCTCTGTAATGCTCCCGCCACCTTTGAAAGATTCATGGATACCATATTACGTGGCCTAAAGTGGGAGATATGCATGTGTTACTTGGATGATGTTGTAATCTTCGGCCGCACGTTGGAAGAACATAACGCCCGCCTGAGTCTTGTTCTGAGTTGCATCGAGAAAGCTGGACTAGTTTTAAACTCAAAAAAGTGTCGGTTTGGCGAGCGTCAAACATTGGTTCTGGGACATCTAGTCGACAAGGATGGCGTCAGACCCGATCCCCGTAAGATTGAAGCAGTCAGCTCTTTCAAACCACCACAGACAGCACGAGAACTTCGCTCCTTCATTGGTCTATGTTCCTATTTTCGTCGTTTTGTACCCCGATTTGCCGATATTGTTCACCCGTTGACATCTATTCTGCGACAGGATGTATCCTTCACATGGACACCGGAGTGTGACGCATCATTCTCGCAACTGAAATTTATACTAACGTCAGCACCCCTCTTGCGTCACTTCGACCCATCTTGCCCGACTGAAGTGCACACCGATGCTAGTGGAATCGGAATAGGAGCGGTACTTGTACAACGTCACAACAACGCCGAACATGTCGTTGCATATGCCAGCCGTTGTCTGAGCAAGTCCGAGCGCAATTATACGGTTACGGAGCAGGAATGCCTGGCAGCTGTTTTCGCCGTGCAGAAATTTCGATGTTATCTTTACGGAAGACCATTTAAGAAAGTCACCGATCATCACTCTTTATGCTGGCTGGTTGGCTTGCGTGATCCATCAGGTCGACTCGCGCGCTGGGCGCTGCGCCTACAGGAATATGACTTCGTGGTGTCATACAAGAGCGGACGTCGTCATGCCGACGCAGACTGCCTTTCTCGCATTCCTCTTGCGACTTCCGACTGCGAAGCTGAGAATTTTGATGACTATCTCGCCGCCATTACTCGTACGTTCCCCGACGCGGCAGACTTTCAGAGAGAGCAACGCAATGATCTCAACCTGGATCCGCTGTTTGCCGCCGCTCGTACTGCTCAAGGCAGCGGTCGCTTCACCATTCGTGATGAGTTGCTGTATAAGAACAATTACTCCGGGAATGGAGCACGTTTTCTTCTAGTTGTTCCCGAGAGTCTCCGCGCCGACGTCTTACGCGCCATGCATGACGATGCGATATCTGGTCATTTTGGTTTCGTGCGAACGCTACACCGCACGCAAGAGCGATTTTACTGGCCCAACATGTACCAGACAACCAAACACTATGTCGCTAGTTGTGAAACGTGTCAACGTCACAAGCGACCAACCACCGCTGTACCAGGTCCCCTGCAGCCATTGACACCGCCCAGTACACCTTTCGAGCAAGTAGGCATTGACCTTATGGGTCCATTCCCGTTATCTAACAATAAGAACCGTTGGATAATCGTTTGCGTGGACCATCTCACACGGTACGCAGAAACTGCAGCCATACCCTCTTCCACCGCTGCATGTGTGGCGCTTTTCCTGCTGCGTTCCGTAGTTCTTCGTCATGGTCCGCCGCGTGTTATCATCAGTGACCGTGGTCGCCAGTTCACTGCGGACGCCGTTGAGGAGCTACTTCGTCTGTGCACTTCTGAATTCCGTCACTCCACACCGTATCATCCACAGACCAACGGCCTCGTTGAAAGGACGAACCGAACACTGACCAACATGCTTGCCATGTATGTTTCCTCCAACCATAAGAACTGGGACGACGTGCTGCCCTTCATAACCTACGCATACAACACGGCGAAACATGAAACCACAAACTACAGCCCATTTTATCTCCTCTATGCAAGGCTACCGCGCAGCCCTCTCGATACTTTCTTAAACTTTATTCTGCACGACGACGATTCTGTGTCAAAGACTGTGTGCCTCGCTGAAGAAGCCCGCCGAATAGCCCGCCTTCGTACTTTGGCCTCGCAACACCGTTCAAAGGACCGTTACGACGAGCGTCACGGGCCTGTTTCGTTCGCCAAAGGCGACTTGGTGCTTCTTTGGACACCACAACGCAAGCGGGCCTTGTGTCAAAAGTTCCTGTCCCACTATTCCGGCCCATACGTTGTCCTGGAACGTTTGAGTGAACTTTGTTATGTGGTAGCTCGCCTCCTGGGCAATGGCCGGCGATCAAGTAGAACGCAAGTGACTCATGTTGCTCGCCTGAAACGTTTTTATCCTACTGATGCCTCCTAACTCGCCCTACGGGCTTCGTCTGCTTGTGGGGGAATGTAACGAGCATACAAGAAGCGGTTGGAAAGAAGAGGAGGACGAAGTGCTTCTAGGCCTGGTTGCGCGCTCACTATCATCCATCTCCTGTAAATAAAGTCATTTCTGTCCAACTCTCCGTAACAATACTTTCCCATCAGTCATGGGGTACAGACCGTAAGTTCAATGCTTTCAAGCATTTCAATCGCAGCTGCTTGATATGCGCAACAAAGATGAGCTTTTTATCGACCACAACACCTAGGAATTTGTAATCTTGTTTAACGGCTATGGTCTGCCCGTTCAGTGTGATGGGGTCTGGCCTAATGCCACGCTGCTGAGAAAAAGTTAAACAGACGGTTTTTCCACAATTGAATTTAAACCCATTTGCATCTGCCCAGCTTGAGAGTTTATTTGCCCCCAACTGAATTTGCCGTTCACAGATGGCCAAGTTGCAGGATTTAAAGCTGATCTGGACATCGTCTACGTAAACAAAGTAAGAGATCGTTTTGGGCAACACACTGCTTAGGGAGTTCATTTTAACTATGAAAAGCGTGCAGCTGAGAACGCAACCTTGGGGGACACTATTCTCCTGTATCAACCGCTTCCATATAACATTTGCAAGACGAACGACGAAGGTGCGTTCGGAGAGGTAGCTTTCTATATAGTATTGAGCATGTTTCCCGAGACTCCAAGAGAGTGCAATCACGGAGAATGCCGTAACGCCAGGTCGTGTCATAAACTTTTTCCAGGTCAGAAATTACATAAAGACAGCGTTGTTTGTGGATAAAGTCATCCCTGACAAAGGACTCACATGCTACAAGTTGGTCAGTTGTCGACCGACCAGACCTGAATCCAGCTTGACGTTCGTCAAAAAGGCCGTTATATTCAAGGAAATTTATCATTATCATTATCTTTTTTCGGCGATTTATCATTTTTCCAAACACCTTGCACAAGCAACTAGTCAAGGCAATGGGCCTGTAGCTAGCTGCAAGTGTGGCTTCCTTTCCTTGTTTTAGAATGTGTATGATAACAGCCTCTTTCCAGGCTTTGGGTAGGCGCCCAAAGGACCATATCTTCTTGAACAGAAAGAGGATGGTTATGAGGGTGTGTTCATGTATGTGCTTCAGCATGTCATATGTAATCCTGTGTGGGCCTGCTGCTGAGTTGCTACATGTTCCCAGAGCCGCCTTCAGTTCCTCCATAGTGAAAGGGCTATTGTACCCTCCAGTGGATGGCCTTTTATCACGGGTAGGTTTGCCCTCTTCCGCTAGCTTGTGTCGCATGACGGAATCTGTACAATGTGCTGAGCTGAAAATATACTCAAAATGTTTACCTATTGCATCTGCTTGGTGTTCCAGTGTATCACCAGCAGTGCTGACCAGAGGCACTGGGTGAGCACTCCGCCCTTGAAGTGCTCTAAGTCTGTTGTATACTTTGTGTATCTGTGTAGTAGTTTACAGATGAAAGGAATGACTGCCAGCTTTCTCGTTTGGATGCACGTCGGATACGCCTGCCATTTGCTCTAGCACGCTTGAAGTCTATTAGATTATCAACTGTAGGAAACCTGCAGAATTTTGACCATGCTCTGTTTTTCTTTTCACGGGTATTCTTGCACTCCGCATTCCACCATGGTCTTCGTTTGTTTTGTGTTTTATTTGATGTCTGTGGGATTGATTTCTGTGCGGCCTCTAGAATATGCAGTGTGATCATGGATTGAGATTCATCTGTATCTAGGTCTACGATTGATGAAGTGGGCAGGTTTGAGAGTTCTCGGAACTTCCAATCAGCAGCCTGTTATTTAAATTTCACATGATTATTTACACACAAATTTATGTTTCCTGTATTTTTTAAGGAAACAGGAAAGTGGTCGCTACCATACAGATTATCAATAACAGCCCACTCAATGGTTGCGAAGAGCACCGGAGAGCCAATAGCAAGGTCTATTGCTGTGTATGAGTTGTGTGCTATATTAAAATATATACGGGGAGGCAAACGCAACAGGAAGACGCATTTACAGTATATTTACAGGGCGATCAAGCGTCAACGATATGACCGAGAGCGCGCGCCCGATCATCAGCGTCTTCTTCATCGATGCTCCTCTAGATGAATCATATCCTGACATGACCCCCGGCTGCTCAAGCACCGCCACGGTGCTTGCTATGATCCAGGCGAGTGGTAAGGTTTCAGGCGGGATACGTGAACAACGTCAGTAGGTGATGAAACGGTTGCCTAGGATGACTCGAGCGGGCCAATCTCATACGTGACATCTGTTACACGACGTTTTACACGGTAGGGTCCGGAGTACCGTGAAAGCAATTTTTCTGAGAGTCGAACACGCCGAGTCGGAGTCCATAGAAGCACAAGGGCACCCGGAGTATAGATAACGTCGCGATGACGGGAGTCGTAGCGGTGCTTCTGATGGCCTTGCGATGTAGTAAGGCGACGGCGGGCATTTTGGCGTGCCTCATCAGCTCGGGAAATGGCATCACGAGCGTACTCAGTTGGCAAATAGATGGCATCGGGGATGATCGTGTCAAAGGGTAACGTTGGATCGCGGCCAAACAGAAGATAAAAAGGTGACAAACCAGCAGTATCATGACGGGAGGAATTGTAAGCGAATGTAACAAAGGGCACCGCAACATCCAAGTCTTGATGGTCAGATGAGACATACATAGAAAGCATGTCAGTAAGCGTCCGGTTGAAGCGCTCAGTCAAGCCGTTAGTTTGCGGGTGGTAAGCCGTCGTAAATTTGTGTTTTGTCGCGCAGGAGCGAAGCAGGTCATCGATAACTCTGGAGAGAAAGTAACGGCCATGGTCAGTCAGGAGTTGACAAGGGGCTCCGTGATGTAAGATGACATCGTGTAGTAGGAAATCAGCAACGTCCGTAGCACAGCTGGTAGGGAGAGCGCGTGTAATTGCGTAGCGGGTGGAGTGGTCCGTAGCAACGGCAATTCATTTGTTTCCAGAAGTAGAGGTCGGGAAAGAACCGAGGAGGTCAAGGCCAACTCGGAAGAAGGGGTCAGCTGGGACGTCAAGGGGCTGAAGGAGGCCAGCAGGAGGCTTAGGTGGTTTATTTCGGCGTTGGCAGGGTTCACAAGCAGCTACGTAGCGATGAACGGAGCGGTAAAGACCGGGCCAAAAGAAGCGACGCCGAACGCGATCGTAGGTCCGGGGGACTCCAAGGTGACCAGCGGTCGGGGCGTCATGTAGCTAGCCGAGAACGCTCAAGCGCAGATGCGTAGGAACGACGAGCAGCAGTTCGCGTCCGTCCGGGTGGACGTTGTAGCGATATAACGTGTCATCTTTAAGCACGAAGAGGCGAAGGGAAGGATCGGGCGCTGCGGAATCCAGCTTCTGAATAAGCTCACTTAAAATGGGATCACGGCGCTGTTCATCGCGGATGTGGCTTAAAGCGGAGAGCGAGAGTACACATGCAGGCATGTCATCGGAGGCTTCAGGCGGATCCACGGGATTGCGGGACAAACAGTCAGCATCCCGGTGCAATCGGCCAGATTTATAAGAAACAGAGTAAGTGTATTCTTGGAGCCGGAGTGCCCAGCGACCAAGACGCCCAGTGGGATCCTTAAGCGACGAAAGCCAGCAAAGTGCGTGGTGATCGGTAGTCACAGTGAAATGCTGGCCATGTAAATAGGGGCGGAATTTGCCCAGTGCCCAGACGAGAGCAAGACACTCCCATTCTGTAATAGAGTAGTTCTGTTCGGCTAAGGAAAGGAGACGGCTGGCATAGGCGACAACACGGGCATGCCCATTCTGATGCTGGACTAAAACAGCGCCGATTCCGTAGCCGCTGGCATCGGTGCGGAGTTCTGTTGGAGCGGAGCTGTCGAAATGAGCCAGGACAGGTGGTGTAGTGAGTGACGTGATGAGGGTAGAGAAGGCGGCAGCCTGTGCAGCACCAAAAAAAAAACGAGACGCCTTTCTTCAGTAAGTTTGTGAGAGGGCGTGCGATTTCCGCGAAATTCCTCACAAAACGACGGAAGTAGGAGCACAGTCCCAGAAAGCTACGAACTTCCTTTGTGCAAGTCGGAACGGGGAACTGCTGCACAGCTCGAACTTTGTCAGGGTCGGGGCGAACACCGGTTGAGTCGACGAGATGACCGAGCATGATAAGTTGCTGACGTCCGAAGTGGCACTTAGATGAATTAAGTTGCAGGCCGGCTTTGCGAAAAACAGAAAGGATAGAAGAAAGGCGGTCGAGATGCGTTTCAAAGTTCGGTGAAAATACAATGACGTCATCAAGATAACACAGGCAAATGGACCATTTAAAACCGTGTAAGAGGGTGTCCATCATGCGTTCTAAGATGGCCGGGGCGTTGCATAAGCCGAAAGGCATGAATTCAAACTGATAAAGGCCGTCAGGGGTAACAAAAGCGGTCTTCTCACGGTCCATGTCAGCAACGGCTATCTGCCAGTACCCTGACCGAAGGTCGATGGACGAAACATACTTGGCGCCGTGAAGGCCATCCAGGGCGTCGTCTATGCGTGGGAGCGGGTACACGTCTTTTTTGGTGATCTTGTTGAGATGCCGGTAGTCCACCCAAAATCGCCAACTGTCATCTTTCTTTTTAACAAGATCCACAGGAAAAGCCCAAGGGCTGCAGGATGGCTTGATTATATCTTTGGCAAGCATCTTGTCGACCTCCTTTTGAATGATGCGGCGCTCAGCTGGAGAGACGCGGTATGGCCGTCGGTGGATCGGATGGGCATCGCCAGTGTTTATGCGGTGCTTGACAGCGCAGGTTTGACCCAGAGGACGGTCGCAAAGGTCAAAGACGTCCCTATAAGAGAAGAGGAGGCGAAGGAGATCGTCCAGCATGATGGGGCGAAAGGTCTGGAGCAATCATTTTCTTCAGGTCGGGAGACAGATCTGGCGAAGAAGACGCGATATCGGTGGTGTGCGAGCGACCAGCATCAGGAGGAGACAAGGTCGAGATAACGTAATCGTAGGAGGGCGTCAGCATAGCGAGTGAAATGCCTTGTGGGAGCACTTGTGAACACAGTCCGAAATTAATCACAGGAAGACAAGATTGTCCCGTATAGTGAAACAGGGTGAGGCAAACCAACACTGTGCGTGAACAGAACGGCGGTGATGGGAGCGAGCACATAATCACCGTCGGGGACTGGTGGAGAGGGCGTCACAGCAACACAAGTCACGGCTTGCGGCGGCAAACGGACGTGCCCAGCAGAACAGAGTCGACTCTTGATTGGTCCGGGTTAATCAATCACACTTGGTAGGTCAAGCTGTACAGTACCAGCGGAACAATCGATGAGGGCAGAGTGGGCGCACAAAAGTCAAGACCGAGGATGACGTCATTGGAACAGCAGACGAGGACGGTGAACAAAACAGAAGTTTGACGGCCGGCATTACTGACACGTGCGGTACAAAGGCCAGCTACGGGAGACGTACCACCGTCGGCCACACGGACAACACGTGATGGGGCAGGGGTCATAACTTTCTTCAACTGCCGGCGGAGGTGAGAACTCATAACAGAAATATGGACGCCGGTGTCAATCAAAGCAGTAACAGGTAGGCCATCCACTTCAACGTCGATCAAGTTCTGATTGGTAGGGAGCGTCAACAGAGGAATTGGAGAGCAGGTCGGAATAGCAGCATCACCTCCAGGAGCTGCAGCCGTTAGTTTCCCGAAGGAAAACGCCGGGAGTAAGACGGGGACGGGGAACGGCGTGCTGGGGTTGACCGAGAAGGTCGGCGTCGTGGGGAGGGTGAGCGGCTGTAATGGGCGGTTGTAGTAGTGGTCTCGGCAGATGTTTCCTGGTCAGGTTGGCTTTGTACCTGGTGCTGGCTTCGGGGTGGAGAGCGGAAGCTGGATGAGTTGGGTCGAGAAGACGAGGGCCAAGGACTTGGCAATATCGTGAAATGTGTCCAACACGTCCAGATCGAAAGCAAATTGGCTTGTCGTCAGGCGTCCGCCACGCATTCGCGTCGCGATAGTTCGGAGTGGTGTAGCGCAGTTGGAGAGGGTTGAAGGTGGCCGAAGGGTAACTGTCAGGGTGGTTCACAGAGCAGATGGTTTGAAGACCCACGTTTGCCAGTTCTTGACGAACAACGGATTGTATAAGGAATATCGTAGGTGGGGCATCACAGGTCTCTCCTCGCATCAAATGTGCGGGCGATGCGGCTTCAATTTCGCGTCGAACGATTCGGGTGATGGTCTCCGATATTGAAGGCTGAGTCGGCATACGAACATCCTGACACGTTGATGTCGCTGCCGTGTTCGGAAGGCGGGCGAATTGGTGGGCGATATGTCGGCTTTTAGCGTCTTCGAAGCGTCGGCATTCAGCAATAATCTCGTTGACTGTCGAAGAGTTTTTAAACACGATCAGGTTAAACGCATCGTCCGCGATCCCTTTCAGCAGGTGCGCAACCTTATCGGCTTCTGTCATCTTGGCGTCAACCTTCCGGCAAAGGGTCAGCACATCCTGAGTGTACGTCAAGTACGACTCAGTAGGCGTCTGCACACGCGAGGCAAGCTCTTGCTTGGCAGCACGCTGGCAGCCTGCAGGTTGGCCAAACAACTCGCGAAGTTTAGTCTTACATACGCTCCAACTTGTGAGCTCCTCTTCGTTGTTATCGAACCAGGCCTTCGCCGTTCCCTTTAGATAAAATGTGACATTCGCCGACATCATGGTCGGGTCCCACCTGAAATGTGCGCTTACGCATTCGTAGAGTCGAATCCATTTGTCGACGTCGTCGCCAGCAGTGCCGGAAAAGGTCCCAGGGTCACGGGGTGGAGCCAGGACGACGGTTGGCATGGCGGCCGCCACTGACGCAGTTTCACCGCTGGTGGACATGCCTAGTGTGGCGACTTGGTGGCCGCTGCGGAGCTCCGTCTTGCGTTATACCCCCAGCACTTCCACCAAGATGTTACGGGGAGGCAAACACATTAGGAAGACGTATTTACAGTATATTTACAGGGCGATCAAGCGTCAACGATATGGCCGAGAGCGCGCGCCCGATCATCAGCGTCTTCATCGATGCTCCTCTAGATGAATCATATCGTGACAATATTGTCGCGGGCGAAACAACAGAGCCAGCAAGAAGTCCCCGTCTTTACTGGAACCCGACCAAAAAGAAGAACGTTCTCTTCTTCTTCGAACCCCCAAGCGAGTACGTGCCACAGCAGATGGCTCATATGTGACGGCATGTGGCATTACCCCCTGTCCTAAAGAAGCATCGTCTCGATGCTGTAAATGAGGGTAAAATATATATACAAAAATGAGAGTGACAATATAAATGAAAGAAATGTGTCGTAACGCGAAAGAACAATCTGGTTCTGTGAAAGAAGGAAGAAAAGGAAAAAGAAAACACAGAACACAACGAAAACGAACAAACAAACAAAACAAAACAAAAAAAGAACGGCGTAAGTCGTCAATGTAATATAGTCACTCGACGGTCGAGTCACGGCGCGAAAAATATGGTTTCAGTCTTGAAACATGAACCACTTCAGTTTGAGGAAGCCGACGGGAGTTTCTTGGGGTGCCTTCTGGGAGAACCTCGTAGGTAACGTCACTGAGTCGCCGTACAATCTTGTAGGGACCGAAGTAGCGACGCAGCAACTTTTCTGACCGGCCCCGCTGTCGGATGGGGGTCCACACCCACACTTCATCGCCAGGATTGTAGGCAATCTCGCGGTGGCGAAGGTTGTAGCGCCGTGCGTCTGCGGTTTGGCGACACTGAATACGGCATCGCGCGAGTTGACGGGCCTCCTCGGCGCGCTGAGCGAACATGGCCGCATCCGTGTGAAACATCCCAAAGTTGTCGGGAAGGAGCATGGCGTCGAGCATCGTGGTGACCTCTCGACCGTGCACTAAGCAAAAAGGTGTGAAGCCTGTACTTTCTTGAATTGCGGTATTGTACGCAAAAGCGACGTAAGGAAGGATATCGTCCTAGTTCTTGTGGTCAATGGCCACATACATTGACAGCATATCCGCGATTGTCTTGCTCAGGCGTTCAGTCAGTCCATTTGTTTGGGGGTGATAAGCCGTCGTTTTGCGATGTGCAGTGCCACTTAGCCTCAAGACTTCCTGTAACATCTCGGTGGTGAAAGCTGTCCCACGATCGGTAATGACGACCGCTGGCGCTCCGTGACGGAGGACAATGCTGTGCACGAAAAAATGGCCGATGTCTGCTGCGGTAGCCTCTGGGAGTGCCTTTATTTCGCAGTACCGTGTTAGGTAATCGGTAGCAACCACAATCCACCGATTGCCGGACGAAGACGTGGAGAATGATCTCAGCAAGTCCATACCAATCTGATGAAATGGCCTCTGCGGTATTGATACTGGTTGTAGCAGTCCTGCTGACCGCACAGGTGGAGTCTTACGTCGTTGGCAGTCGCGACATGTGCGAACGTAATGCTTCACAGTCTTTGCGAGACGTGGCCAGTAGTAAGAGCGGCGAATTCGTTCCAACGTGCGTGTGTACCCCAGGTGTCCGGACGATGGTTCGTCGTGACAGGCACGTAAAATATCGTCACGAAGCGAGGTCGGCGCGACTAGCAGGTATGTAGCTTGCGTATGGTCAAAGTTGTTCTTATAAAGGACGCCATCCCGGAAACAAAAGGAGGCTAGCGCGCGTGAGAAACTTCGAGGAAGACTTGACGTACGCCATTCCAGGTATTCAATGAGAGGACTGAGCTCCAAGTCGTCGCGCTGTTGTTGAGCCATGTCTGTTACTGATACGGCAGAAAGAAAACTGTCGTCCTCTTCAAGGTCAGCGGGGGCACTTCCGACTGGTGCACGTGAGAGACAGTCAACGTCGGTGTGTTTGCGTCCTGACTTGTGAACGATGGTGACGTCAAATTCTTGCAGTCGAAGGCTCCAACGCGCCAGGAGACCTGAGGGATCTTTGAGATTCGCGAGCCAGCAAAGCGAATGGTGGCCGCTGACTACTCTGAATGGGCGACCGTACAAGTATGGCCGAAACTTTGTTATGGCCCAGACAACGGCTAAGCATTCTTTTTCTGTGGCAGAGTAGTTTTTCTCGGCAGCAGATAACGTTCGGCTCACATAGGCAATCACACGCTCTGTGTCATTTTGCCACTGAATCAAGACAGCTCCAAGGCCGACGTTGCTGGCGTCTGTGTGCAACTCCGTGTCAGCGGTCTCGTCAAAGTGACCGAGTACAGGTGGGGCCTGGAGAAGGTTTCGGAGGGTATCGAATGCGAGGCACTGATCCTGACCCCAAACAAACGGCATGCCTTCCTTCGTCAGCTGGTTGAGGGGTTCAGAGATTTTAGAGAAATTTTTGACAAAGCGTCCGTAGTACGCACAGAGCCCCAGAAATCGGCGTAGATCACGCTTATTTGTTGGCAAGAGAAATGCGGCGACGGCGCTCGTTTTCTCTGGGTCTGGGCGGATGCCGGCATGGCTCACAATGTGACCTAAACACTTCAGTTCTTCGTATCCAAAATGACAATTGTCGGGTTTTAGAGAAAGTCCAGCTGTTCGAATTGCCTGAAGAATTGTCTGGAGGCGCTGGACGTGCTGCGCAAACGTGTCCGAAAAGACCACCACGTCGTCGAGGTAAACGAGACACGATTGCCATTTCAGCCCAGAGAGAACCGTGTCCATCATTCTTTGAAAAGTAGCTGGCGCTGAGCATAACCCAAAAGGAAGCACCTTGAACTCGTAGAGTCCATCAGGAGTAATAAAAGCGGTCTTTTCACGATCACGCGCGTCAACGGAGATTTGCCAGTAGCCACTGCGTAAATCCATGGAAGAAAAGTAGCGAGCGTTGCGTATACGATCCAAGGAGTCATCTATTCGGGGCAGGGGGTAAACGTCTTTCTTCGTGATCTTATTTAATTTTAGATAATCCATGCAAAAGCGCAAGGTACCATCTTTCTTCTTTACTAACACAACTGGCGAAGCCCAGGGACTGGTCGATGGCTGGATGACGTCATCTTTAAGCATCTGTTGAACTTGATGACGTATAGCGTCTTGTTCCTTTTGCGATACCCTATTGGCATGTTGTCGAACGGGCCTTTCGGTAGGTTCGGTAATGATACGATGCTGGGCAAGCGGCGTCTGACTAACCTTCGTCGTTGTAGCGAAACAATCTCGAAAAGAATCGAGTACGTCCAGAAGCCTTTCTCGCTGTTCTGATGGTACGCTCGGGTTCACATCTAGAGTGCTCGCAAACACCTTGGCAGAATGGTCACACGGCGAAAGAGCAGCTAATGCTGGCGGACCGTTGACGTCGGCAATTTCCGCAAAGTATGCAATCGCGGTGCGTCTGGCAAGATTGACGATATTCCTCACTGAAGTTCGTGACCAGCAGGTGAGCCTGTCTGTTTCGAGGCTGAATAACTCCTCTGGCAACGCATATTTGTTGTGCAAGGAGGAAAGAAAAATTTGCCTCCGCAATTACAGCGTGGGGAACGTCCTGCTTACATTCCACGCCGACAAAGAGGCTGCTGCGAGGGGCAGAGTCACGCATTCATCGGACACACCTAGCACGGTCTTCGGTAATTGGGTGATGTTATCAGCTTCAGAAGGAAAAGGGTCCTCGAACGACACCAGCAACTCACGTAAGTCAATGATTGCGCCGTATTCACAAAGAAAGTCCCTTCCAAGGATTATTGGGCGCGAGCACACAGGTAATACGAGGAAAGACCCCGTGAACGTCGACGCACGGATTCGAATACGTGCCGTGCACATTCCAGTTGGCATTACCTGCCGTGCGTAACTGGGGCCCTTGCCATGACGTGGTGACTTTCCTCAATTTAGATGCCAGTGCGCCGCTCATAACTGAATAATCGGCACCGGTGTCGACGAGGGCAGTGACAGCATGGTTATCAACAACTACGGCGATGTCGGCAGAAATAATCTTAGTACTGTCGGAAAATAAAGAAAAATCGGAACGATCGTCGTCGGGTCCTTGCATCGAGGGAGGTTCTTGGAATGTTCGTTGGAAAGCGACTTCACCCCCAGAAGTCGCGGTTCCTAGTTTCCCCTGTGGGGACTCGGTGAGCGGTTCCTTAGGGGAGCGTAAGACGACGAGGGCAAGCTAGGTGACACGGACCGGCGAGGGGATGGTGATCGCGATTGGCGGCGCTGAACAGTCGATGAAATTCGCTGGCCCGTCAGATACGCTTCGATTTCGCGGGGACGCTCACCGTAATGTGGGCACCGCGCGCCGGGATGAAAGCCGCGGAGACCTAGCTGGCGGTACTGGCAGTCGCGGTACACGTCTTCGCCACAGTGGTAGCATAGCGGACGGTTATCCGACGAGCGCCATACACTTGCCTTAGTAGCGCTCTGTCTTGAGTGATCTTGTGGTCGATACGTAGGTGCGCTCGGGTACCTTGAGCCGGATAGCGGATGCGAAGAGGTGTCCGGGAGCAGATGTGCAGCCTGGTCCACTGTACGCATGATGGGATCTGTAGATGGTGGTGCAGGAGCCCTCAATGCCGCTGCATAGGTTAGCACAGGGACATCAGGTCTAGGTGGTGCGAGTGGTTGCACCGCCGGCCTGGTTTCATTCCGGATGACGTCCGAAAATGCTGTCATAGGTGGTTGGGGTCCCACTGATGACACTGCTTGGAGTTGCCGCAGTTCGTCACGCACAACGCTTCGTATGAAGTCTGCGAGGGCCTGCTTCTCGCTGTCGAACCCAAGAGAGCACGCAGTAGCCGTGATGTCGTGGCGTTCGTACTGTGACGACCGCTGCTGGAGAGTACGCTCCATCGTGGTTGCCTCACTCACGAACTCGGCCACAGTTGTTGGTGGATTGCGTACGACTCCGGCGAAAAGCTGTTCCTTGACTCCACGCATTAAATGTCATACCTTCTTTTCCTCGGGCATTGCAGGGTCTGCGCGTCTGGAAAGACGAAGCATGTCCTCGACAAACATCGAGACTCTCTCGTTGGGCCGCTGGTTCCTAGAAGAGATGGCTTGTTCAGCTCTCTCCTTTCTTTCGGCGTTGCGCTACGCATCGCGGAGCTGTCGGCTAAACTCGTGCCATGTCGCAAAGGAACCCTCATGGTTCTCATACCATGTCTTCGCAGAGTCTTCTAGCGGGAAGTAAACTCTCCGCAGCTTGCGAACATCATCCCACTCGTTGATGCAGGCAACCCGATCGAAGTGGTCCAGCCAGTCTTGGCGCTCTGGACTTATTGACCCTTTTCGCGGAGCAGTTTCTTTTAGATAAACGAGATGGTGCTCACGGCGGCGCGCCATACCTCTCCTCAGCGACTGCGCACGAGTGCGAAACCATTACCGCTGCTACCTTGCTTCGGTGCGAGCAGCTGTCGGAAATGCAACTGAGTTTTCGCTAACACACTGCGCTCCAGACATGCTAGATTGAATCAAGTGGTTGGAAGACGTGTGCAATAGTTGGTTGTAAAAATAGTGACTGGGATGTTAAGGAATAGAATGAATATGTGTGGCCAAGTTCACCGACCGCTGCTGCAACTATCCGAACGTGTTACCGGCGCTTCGTTATGTACGGCTTTCCTCGAGGATAAAGAAATTTGCTCATCCGCCAGCCTTGTATCGCTAACCTTCGAAGAAAGGGCTTCATCCCCAGGACTTCGGTAAGAGTGAGTACCACTCGGTAAACAATGACAAAAGGAGTAGCGCCGCGTCCTGTCATAGTAAGTTTCGCGCACGTTATCTGTACACATCTGTCCCACATGGCAGGAAAACTTATGCCCACTCTATCGCCGACGTATCAAGAATAAGTGAATGGGCGCACGCTTGAATATATGCGCACTGCATACGCACAATAAATGACGGACTACACCTATGGCGCACGAATGGTCGAAGCTGAATGTTTCGTGACGGTCCACAAGAGTAAGTGAGTTACTAGCTGCAATATATATTTGATACAACGTATTACAATGTACAAAACAGCTACGTTTCAAGCCTTGTGCGCCGCAAGAACAAATCTATCGGAACTGAGCACACCCGCGAGTGATTAGGCAGAAAATAATCAGATAGTCGCCGCACCGAGGAGCTTCACGGAGTCAGAAACTGACTAGCCACTGCTTCAAAATATTTGCCGAATAAAGAACAAAGAGCAAGACACACTAATCCTGACTGAATTCATAATCGCAAAGCTTGGATAGCTTGGAACACATATTTAGCCCCGCTTTTAGAACAAGCACCATATCCGCTGCTTGCGCCGTTTGAACTTAGCTTAATCAGCTCCGAAAGTGTTCTCTGAAGCTGTGATCAAAGCTTCGTGTCGTCCACCTAGTCACCGTCTACGATATCTCCGAAAACCGAGGCTTTCTGAGCCGCGCCGGCGTCATACACTTCCATTGTAAACAAGGAGGCAACGGAGGCAGTTGAGGCAAGCAATGGACGCGTCACCACGTGATCAAACATGGCAGCGCCCACAGGATCACCGCGAAAAGGGTCAATAGGCCGTGCCAGACGGTATGTCGCAATGACAGCGACACCGCTCACGGCCTGAAATAGACCATGGGGTTCGCCTGAAGCCCTACTACCAGCGCTCACTCAGAGACTTTGGTTCCTTGTTGTTGTTTTTTGTGCGTTTCTTGACTGCATCTGCGGGGGGGGGGCTTTAGTTTTTTGCGCTCATGTTTGTAGCATTGGGACGACGCTTTTTAAGAGGGGGGCATGGACACGTGTACCGTGTACTTATTTATCCTTTTCTCGGAGACTGTATTTCACTAACAACTTAAAAAGTTCTCGCTCAGCGCAAGACGTGCCTGCATAATCGGAACTTACTCGGATGTTATCGATGGTTCTAGCCGCTGTCTGCTGTCACCGACGCTTGTGTAATCTCATTGTATGCGCGACGTGAATTGACTAGTACTTTCTGAAAAACACCCGGGCACCAGCGATTACTCTGGAACCTTCAATAACTCGTGTATAACAGCCGACGCGCTTGACCCACAAATAATACTTAGACGACCGCCGGCTGTGTCCGCCGCTATCGTTGTGCTTCGAGTGTCACTGGCTTTTCGGGGCACAAAAAAAGTTAGTTTCGTGATTCTCAGCTTTGCTACTCTGCTTTTGACGGTCACTACGACGTGACACAATCTTAAAGTAGACCTAATAATGTTTATAGTACCCAAGAATCATGAGGATATATGCAGCTAATAGTTCAGAAAAATTTAAATCCAACTCAATTTCTTGGTTTTGTTAGGAGTGTGAAATGATAGATTGAAAATAGTTAATTGATATTATTTTGCAGCAAGGATTGAGTTAAGGTGAGTCACGCGAAAAACGATAATTTGTGGATCCTTGGTTCTTGGGGTACGAAGACCACATCACTTGCAACCAAGTCCGAAGTTCAGCCTCCGTTACACGTAACAAGCTGCCACTCCACTGGCACGCGCGCGCCTGAAGCGGAGGCGTGCGCTCACTTATGCTGGACATCTGGCACCGCCCCCCTACCTCTCCTCCCTTCTCTTCAATAAAATCTACTCCTCCTCCTCCAACTCTCGAACTGCAAACATGCCTCGACCAAAGAAGGCGACCGTTCTTGCTACGTCATGCACGAGAACAGCCAGAGATAGACAGCGCTTTTCTAAAAAAAAATCTTCAGTTCTCAAACACCCAAATAAGGAACCACTATGTAGGAAGAACGTGATGGTGGCGAACGAGCCGTGCCGTCGTTCCTACTGAGAAGGCGGCCAGCCGAGCGGAGGCCGCCACGACCAGCGTCTCAAGCTCCTGGAACAACACTGCGCGTGCCGAGCTTGCGCTTCGAGCACGCGCTGCGCTTCTTTATTGTTTACTTCCTTGACAGTCGGTGCCAAGGCACCGGTTGGGAGCGCCGACCAAAGCGCCCCGCGTTGCAGCGTCGGTGGGCGCTACAACTATATATTGCTTCGCTGTACGACAATTTCCCTTCATAGAACCTTATGCATAAACGGACATTTCAATACTCTTATCCAACAGACTACAGCGGCAGATGTGGGTATTGAGAATATTGTTTTCGCACTGCGTGCCACAGGTGACAAGCAGACGCTCTGCTCTTTCATCGTATATTTTGAGGTGAAATGAAACATAGAAATAGGGTGGCTGTAGTGCAACTACGTCGCAAGAACCTTATATATTCATTGTTAAGAAACTCGACCCGGTCGCCATTTTGATTAGGCTTATATGTCTTTGGAAATGCCAGCAAACCCTTGCTTAGCACTCACATGTCACGTTCGCGCCGTGGCATGCATTACGTTTTTTGTAGTGATCGCGTAGCACTTCTTTTAGTATTCTTTTTTCGTATCTTAGACACCGTCGTGGCAACCGACTACCGTCAAGATTCGACTACCTTCGACATTTTTAAAGCGAAAGTCTTATATGTCCCATTACTCGAAAATTCGGAGTAGTGGTCGGCGGCATGACCCGAATGATGGTACTAAATATCGCCGACAGGAAAGAGTAAAACCACATAAAAATACTCCAATTGATATTAAATTTCTCAAGAAGGTTTCTGTACGCAAACTATTCTAATGCCATTGAAAAAAACTCTAGGTAGATTTCGTTCTGGGTGGGAATCGAACCCGGGCCTCCGGGGTGCAAGACGAGCACGATTCCCCACCGCCACGGCGGCTCCACGGTTCTGGTTGACTTAAGGCTCATTCACACCGGCGACTTGAGGAGGTCGCGCGACCATTTACGACTCGCGACCAAAAACTGACCGAAGGCGACCGATGTTCACACCGGCAAGCCAGCTGAGCGCGACTCGCAAGTCGCAATCCCGGAAATAATCGTTCTCAGCGAGAAATCTAGGAATGTACGCACTTCGCGCGCACTTCGCTGGCAGTGTGTAAATTGGTTTCGCGTTCCGGCAACTGCCATGAATTTCGATTCGAGCGATGACTAGATTTTGATTCGAACGAACAGGAAGACGTCGTCCCTGTGCTGATGTGCTCTGCCATGGTATCAGCCCTGGCAGCGCTGAAGCCTCTGATGAAACGCGACGCTCGTGGGTGCGCCCGTACCTCCGCTCGCGTGAAGAGGCCGGCCACGCAAGCCGCCTCCTGCCCGAACTTTTTGCGCATGACAACGAGTATTATCGAGAGAAAGTTGTAATTTCTGGTTCACATTGCGTGGGATTCGGTGCATAATAATAAAGAGAAGCTGTTCACCCGCTGTTCACCTTTGGGTGGCGTGCTCATCCAACGAACGGCGGCTGGAAAAATGGTTTGTGTTGTGCTTTCTTTTCCTCCTGTTTAGCTTCCAGCGAATGCGACCGCGTACATTCGACACGTTGCTGCAACTGCTGCGTCCCAGCATCACAGGACAAGACACCGATTACCGGCCTGTATTCTGCATATGGTGGCGCGGACATTGCATTTAGTGGGGACGATGCCGGATAAAAACACATAACATCACCTTCGGCTGATTGGTTGAGCAGCTTTGCGACCACGGTCGCACGACTGAAAAATCGAGCAGCGAGCGACTGGCCCAAAATGATCGCTTTTCGAGAAAAGCGACCATTTGCGACTGGTCGCTTTGGGACCACTGTCAGTCGCCGGTGTGAATGAGTCTTAAATGTTTGCCTAGTGCGTGAGTCGCTGCACAGGTCACGCCGCAGTCATGAGATTATACAATAAAAACATTAATGTCCAACTGAACGCTGCTGAACGGTCCTTCGAGTTATCAACTCCTCGCGGGCTAACGAGCGAGCGCGTTGAGACGCTTGCCGTCTTTTCGTTTGGCCTTAACGAAGCGCAGCTACACGCAGGCGAGAGCTTACGCTGACAAGGAATGCGCAGGAAAAAAAAGAACATTTAACCAAAGCGACTATAATGCTTTCGCATTCCCACACGTAAGCAGTCAAGTGTCTCTGGCGATTTGTTTTCCCTCAATTTCAGTGCATATATAATGAGGAGTCCACGTAATAATATTAAGTTATGGTCTCTCAAATAATCGGTTTATTATCTGGCATAAATTGTCATGTAGTTAGCACTACCAGTGTCGTTGTTTAACCCATTATGACCCATAATAAAACTGCCGGTGCGATTGTCGTAAAACTTAGAGAGTAATGCAAGAATAACGCAAACAGCACATCTTCAATGCATTATTGAGAAATATTGATTAGTCCTCAAGTTGCAATGGTGTACTACATGTAGTACACTGGGCGGATGGGGTTTTAATGACCAAGGCACTTGTGCTTGTGCACCTACCTTCTTGTATGAAATTTTTTGAATAACTTTTTTTTTTCAGGCAAAAAGTGGAGGTGCACTTGTCCTGTCACCATGATGCTCGGGCGTGACCAAACCTGCATCGCAGCTGCTTTCCTATTTTTTCGGGGTAGTGACCATGAACATCCGCCATGAGCGCATAAAAACACATATAGTGACGGACGCACGGCAACAGCAACGCCCACATCGCGAGTGCGGCTAAGGTGTGCTCACTAATGCTATCGAAATGAAATCATTTCGGCGAAATATTGTTGCAGTCTTTGCTAGCCTACCATAACCACAGACGTCGATAATGGTGAAAGCCTCGGTGTTCTCGTCGTCGCCTTTCTCCTCATCCGTACCTTCATCAGGTTCTGGTGGTACAACCACAATATTGTTACGCGCTATTCCCGCGCACTGAAGTACGCATCCTGCCGAGCATGGAAGAATGCGCCAGTAAGAAGGGAAGACGACGATCGGAGTAGCGCTCGTGTTGTTCTGCCATCGTGCCTGCAGCCGTCTCTCTCTGTATATATCTTGTAAATACAATTTACCATCCCTTTTGGCTACTCTCATCTCCGTGGCAATATCATTGTCTTCTTCTATGTTTTCTGTACTCTCAATTGGATGCAGAGGATCGCTCAAGTGACAAAATCGCTTCCTTCCGAAGAGAAACTTCGTATCCACGTTGCAACACAACTGCGAATAAGAGCGCCGATTTGTAACTGTTAACACCAAGTGTACTATGCCAAGAGCACGAAACTTTCAAAGTGTGTTCCGTTGTGCGTTAAAAAGACGCAGATTCCACAGTTTGTTGGTAGTACGCTCCCCATATCTACTTAACACCGTAGAAAGCACAACGCAAATAGGTAAACCACTCGAGCAGAAATAACTTAAAAGCGCGTACTCATCCGAATTCGTCCCGAGTCCGAACTTTTGCTGGAATTGGCGCGAAATTTTTAAATATGGAAGAAACAGTAGATTCTACCCTGTGTTAGGGTATATGTGCGTGTCCTCTGGGTACAAGAAACGGAAATTGCCAAAAGAAAATATTCATCTCTACAAGAGGTAGGAATTCGAAAGCAGGGGCGCTATACGTAAAATGATTCCAAACTGTTTTGATTCCAAACTCCTGACGTCAAATTTACGTAACCACCGACGCAAGCATCGGGCGGTGATCCGCAGCGTTGTATGAAATACCCAATCAAACATTCTCCTCGATTATAGGAGGTCACTAGAGCGAGGAGCACGCTCTAGTGGAGAGGGTTTCGATGGGGCTGAGCCAGCACAGTGAAAATAGATAACCACACGAAGAGAGTGGTGCCGGCTTCCACGATTGATCCACTTCACCTTACTTAGCTTGCGTTGGCTGGTCGAAAATCACGGCGGCGTGCAACAGAAGGATAAGAAGGCCGCTAAAACGGATGCTTAGCAAGGAAGAGTCAGAGCGATGTCGTATGCATGTCAAAAGTGCTCGATAACGTTTTACTGCCACGCAAAAAGGTTCATCATGCGCAAATAAACACATGCTCACCGGCAGGTGCGAGTAGCGAGAGCGTGAGCGATCGGCAGGCAGCCATCTTGTATTCTTTCAGAAAGGGGCAGCCTTTGGCTATTCAGTAAATTTTTCAGTTTTGTTCGGAATATTAATGCAATTTTTTCGCGTACAAGTCACTTTGACGTGGAGACGTTTCGCGGTTTTGTGAGGTCGCGTGACAGACAGGCGATGTGGGCGTAGCAAGAAAACATTGGCCCAATAGCAGAGGGCTAATGGTGAAATGGCGTCGAATCATGAGTGATTATATTTATTTTGTGCGGTTTAATCATGCATAATCAGTGTGTACACGTTATATCAGATGGGGAGCTATCGCGGATTTCGTGACGTCGCGTGACACACAGGCGAAGTTGGGAGTGTCCCGAAAATGTTTTGACCAATCGTGGAGACTGATTGTAGAAACTGAAATGAGAACCGTTTGGAATCATTTTACGTTATAGCGCCCCAACTGTACTAGTTTTAGTACAGTGGGCCCTAATGGGTTAAACCGCAAGCACATCATAAGCTTCTTACTTCGTCGTGTAGAAGCAGGCCACGTAGTTGTAATGAGTCATCTCCGTACCCTTCGGCATACCCGTGCTTCCCGACGTGTAGCACACGGCGAGCACTGTGCTCTTTGGGTCAACAGGACACTCTTGGTACTCGCTTTCGTTCAGCTCTGCGAATTCAGCGGCCGACACGAATCCGGCAGTGCGTCCCATGCAAAAGAGGCCCTGGTGAAGGAGAAATGTGTGTTTAAGGTTCAGAGCAATGATTCTGCACTCTTAGGTACGTCTAGCGGCGCCGAATGCCCCACCGACTGTCACCATTAACCTCAATACAGGACAGGTTGATATTATGATGATTGTCGCACGCGCAGTGATGAAGTAAAGTCATCCGTAGATTTCTCATTCTATTTCTAGCGTGGCAGAAGTCATAATAATATTCTTGGCTAAGACACCCTAATCTATAAAAATCGCAACGCACTGTTTTTTACGCATAACCGTTGTTTGCCTCAGAAGCGTATGTATATTTTTTGATGCAGCATATTGGGCACAATTGCTCATTAAAAGTTCACTGGCCCTTTTCACGCAGACAAAAATAGATGGTAGTTTGTTGCGAAGAAATTTTTAACATTGGGCGAGTGCCAAAAGAACTCAAAACATAGTTGCTCTGGCAATCGCCCAATGTTAAGAAATATCTTCATCTGCGCTCGTGTTGCAGACAATTCCGCAGTGGCTCGGCAACCACTGAAATACCATGTGGTGCCCTTTCTCGAACGAGTGATGGTGAGTTTGCCTTATTTAGTACACTAGCTGTTCGTGTAACCCATGACGTAGGGAAAACTGCAGAGTTTGTAGGGGTGCTTTCGAATCGCAGAAAATCACCCAACGATTTGGTGGCTGCTGGAGCACGTAATTGAGCGCACCTTGACGAGCCGCAAGTTGTGCTGCTGTTTACGTGGTGTTGTGAGAGTATTTAAATTGCAAAGAGACGGCGTCCGATGGAACAACCGCTGCTGCGGTAGAGAATCGCTGGAAACGTCTGTGTAAATATGTATTCGGTCAAAATAAGACTCGTGTAGGAGAAGCAGACAACTGCTTCAGGGCTAATGGTGACAAACCTGACTTAGCTACCCTAGGAACTGAGAGGTACACGTGAATTTGTCAGAGGCACCACAATGCCGATGTTGGGTGTTTTGCAGGCTTGAAGCCAGATGGTATCGACTCATGTTGTCTCGTCACAATACTACAGAATGTAGCCTGTGGTCGTCGCGTTGGCAAACCGGCTAAATGGTGGGATGGTAGCCATGAAAGGTGTCGATTGTGCGCTCTTAGCGTCTCAACGACGATATCGGTGGTGATCGGATGCTCCCGTACAATGACAAGCGTCGCAGCTGTCGAATAACATCTCGGGAGGCGAAGACATGTCCGAAGTGCTTGGGCTTATACGCTCTGTAGTGCAAGGAAATTACTCTTGCGCGTGTTGGACAACACTGAAAGACTGCATCAAAGAAATAAAAATCCGATAAAAAGTGCTATGTGTAGCTGTAACATGGAGCGCACGAATGGCCCCATGATTTTCCAGCTATGAACTTAAACCTATTCTCAATACAAATGAGTTTTTTCTTCATGTAGGAGACATAGGGACTCCAGGTGAGGTCATGATCCACAATAACGCCTAAAAACCTGTGAGTTTTCTTATAGGCAACTGACTGGCCCTCGATGCACACCGAGTGGAAAGACATCGGTTTTCGTGCCAATACTACTAGCGCAAAATTTTCCGTAGATATTGTCAGACCTCGTCGGCGAAGATATGCCGCTGTCAGGGTTGCTGCTTTCTGTATTCTGGCGCGCACTTGTGGCCGTGTCACGCCGGACGCCCAGGTGCAAATATCATCGGCGTAGAGCGAGATATTAGCTGTCTGTGGTAGCGTTTCGGTGAGCCCCAGTAGAACGAGGTTGAAAAGAGTCAGACTCAACACTCCGCCTTGTGGGACACAACGACTAGAAATATATTTATTTGTCGGGCGATCTTGTGTAAGAACAAACGCCGATCTCCTTGAGAGATTGCTCCTAATCCATCTAAAGACGTGGCCTCCAAGTTCTGCAGCCTCTAGAGCTTGGCGAATGACTTCATGGGTTATGTTGCTGTAGGCACCTTTTACGTCTAAGAAGATTGCCAAAGAGCTTTCTGATGCTGCACGGAGGTACGAAGATCGATTCCGCTGTCAATTGAAGACCGTGAACGTCGAAAAGCAGCCACAGCATTAGGGTAGATGTTACAGTATTCAAGATACCATTCCATACGTGTCACCAACATCCTCTCTATGACCTTGCCGATGTAACTCGCAAGTGCAATCGGTCGGTGACTCTCCAAGCTTTCCAGGCTTCAGTAGAGGCACCAGTCGGCTACACTTCCACTCGTCGAGGACTATGCCGGATGACGGCTTGCGAGGGTCCCGAGATTCGCAGAAAGGAATTGCAAACAAACTGTAGATGCACTGGAAGGGGCATTTCTTGGTCACAGGCAAAAAAGGCAACTTGGATTAGTGGCTGTACTTGACATACTAAAGACGTGGCCTCCAAGTTCTGCAGCCTCTAGAGCTTGGCGAATGACTTCATGGGTTATGTTGCTGTAGGCACCTTTTACGTCTAAGAAGAGTGCCAAAGAGCTTTCTGATGCTGCACGGAGGTCAGAAGGCTCGGGTATAGGGAGGTCAGAGGGCTCGGGTATAGAAGCAATTATACTTGGCGACAACCTTCAGGAAAGTCAGCGTGCGGAACTTCGCAGGCTCCTAGGCACCCACCAGGACGTCTTTTATGAAGTACCCGGAAAGACTAACTTATTGGAGTGTCGTTTCCAACTCACAACATCTGAACCAATTACCGCTCCGCAATATAAATTACCCTTCGCAATGAATGAAGTAGTTGAGAAACGAGTGCAAGATATGTTGTAGCTTGGGGTGATCGAATGGTCTGACTTGCCTTACAACTCACCCTTGGTACTGGCAAAGAAGCCCGAGAAGAGCTACCGTGCTTGCATCGATTTCCGTCGCATCAATTATATTGTAATTTCCGACGCAGAACCTATACCAAGGACGGATGGGAAGTTCGCTGAGGTTGGTACAAAAAAGTTATTTTCCAAATTTGACCTAACTAAAGGATATTGCAAGGTGCCACTGGACAAAGGTTCACGGCTAAAAACGGCATTTTCTACCCAATACGCACACTCATTTCCTCTACATGCCGTTTGGGATCAAAACGGCATCCGCAGTGTTTATTCGGTTAATGAAGATTCTGCTCCAGGGCATACCCAACACAGTTCATTAGATCGATGACGTTCTCATCGCTACGACAACCTGGGAGGAACCCTGCATAGAAACCCTGCATTGTTTGTTGAAAAGGATCCGAGAAGCCGGATTGACAATCAAGCGTTAGAAGTGCGCAGTGGCCGTAACGTCAATAGTTTTCCTGGGTGGAGGTGGAGCAATTCATCCAGTAGAAAGCAGGATCGCAAAGATTGCAAAAGCTCCACGACCTGATACTAAGGGACAACTACGTTCTTTCCTAGGCTTGGCGGGATGCTGCCGCAATTTGATACCTTACTACGCGGAGAAGGCACAGCCTCTGACTGAAATGAGAAAGAAAATGGAAAAGAACAAGATATGTTGGAACACCGAAAGAGACGCTGCCTTTGAAATACTAAAGCAAGCGCTAGCATCTGGACCCATAGTAAAGGCTCCTCACCTTAAAAGAGTGCCCATATTGCGCAGCACGCGTCTGCCACCTGCATCGGTGCAGTCTTATACAAGAGCACGTGGAGTTCAGGAGCACAAAAGGAGTGCACGCGGAGGCGAATTCCGTGCTGGTTGAAAGACGACAACGTCGAAGACCGTCCGGCGCTTGAATACGCGGCGCAAGAAAAACAAAAGAAAAAAGTCTTCCAATCGCAAGAGACCACGAAGCTTCGAGCGGCCAATGAGCAAACGACGAATCGCAAGTAAGCGGAAACTAGAGCACTGCACGGGGCGATAGGTCCCGGACCCATCATTTGAAAGCCGGGCTCATACCTGCGTGACCAGGCCCAGCGCGGGCCCGTGACTATATGAACTGGCCCGGCCCAAGCCCGCAGGAGGAACTTAGTCTACACATGCCTTAGACATGTCATTGCCTGGGTGGTGTATTCTCAGAAATTATAAGCAAACTGCATGCAGTGAGAATAAAACATTCCGCACAACGTTTTGCTACAAAGCACGTGTACAGCTAACATAAAAATGCCGACTAAAGCAAATCTTGGTTAAAAAACTTGGAGGACGCTTAAGCTTCACCTTTATGAGTGAAACGCAATAGCATTCAAAAATGCCTGACTGCTTCTCAGACTTCCCGGTAACTGCAGCCTAATGTAAGCGTAATGTTTACCGGGAAACGCTCTCGACGAACGCTATGCGCGAAGGCGAGGTTTCTAGTTGATTCACGGCCTCTTGCGTGGGCCGATCCCGCAGGTATTGCACAGCCGAGCCAAATAAGAAATTAGATCATTTTCAGGTTTCTGTTATTGTTTCTCACTTATAATATTTCAATTTGAGGAGATTTAACAGTAAAGGCATGCGCTGTCGGTGTTTTGTTTCATGACATTTGTTTATGGGCTGTCATTCACAAAATTCCAAGGAATAACTTTGCCATGAATCTGAACTGAGGTATGAGTAACTTAACTGGTATAATGTTGTGTCAATATAACCCGCAAATACCGCATGTCATACAGCAAGGCATGGCATATACATATACCTAAACTTAACTTTCTTAAACGCACAACGCCGCAGACACCAACACCGCATTTTATACGACACGGGGCCCTTAACGCTGTCAAGTTAAAATGTTTCAACGCGATAGCGTCAAGGGCCCCATGTCGCAGTAAATCCGGCGTCGGCGTGGGCGCGCCGGCATGGGGGGCGGACAAAATTATCCCGAACCACCCCGACCGCTCAGGCGCTCCGCATGGCGCAAGGCGTTAGTGAACAAAATTGGAATTCTCAAAGTAACATGCGTCAGAAAAATCGTAAAGTACGACTTGAACACAACCTATAGACATGATAGCATCGGATTGTAAATCGAATGTACGAGAAAAGATAATTCTGTTACAAGGAAACTCAAACACAAACCCCTTTTCCAGCATTTCTACCTACCAACAGCGGCACGACCAGATATGTTACTTGCAAAAACACCATCCAGATGGCGCTCGCCTCCTCAGCAGCGTAAGACGGCAGCGGCGCGCAGAGGCGAAGGTGGAGAAAAAAAGAAAGCTGCATTTGCCGGAAAGCCTGACAAGCATATTAGCATAGCCTGATAAGCAAATAAAGTGGAAGCGGAATGCAGCAATAATGAAACACAGAGCACTGTGGGGCCACAATAAGTATAATGTGGTGCGTGGAATCGGTGAAGGAGTAATCGTGCCAGTGCTAACATTCGCAAATGTCGTTCTATGCTTAAAATCGGATATCTTGTCGGGTTTGGAAGTTAACCAAAGATCAGAAGACCGATTGGCTTTGGGAGCCCACGGTAATACCACAAATGAGGCAGTGCAGGGTGACATGGGTTGGACCTCTTTTGAAGTCAGAGAAGCACAGAGCAAAATTAGTTTTGAAGAAAGGCTCAGGAACATGGACAAAAATAAATGGGAGGCTAAAGTGCACAAGTATCTCTACATGAAAAGCGTGGACACAGAATGGAGGAAGAGGTCAAGGAAGTTGGCAACCAAGTACAGGATAATCGATACTGTAAATAGACAACCAGGGGTAATCAGAAAGAAAGTGAGAGAAATAGAGACCGTGAATTGGACGCAAAGAATGGAAACGAAAAGGACAATGGAGATTTACGAGAATGAGAAGAAAGAAATTACAAGGGAAAATCTGTACGATAACACAAAGGGGAGTGCCTTGCTATTGGAGGCTCGAGCCGGTTGCCTAAGGACCAAAACTTACCGGAGCAAATATTCGGAACTATATGAGGCATGTGTATGCTGCAGTAAGGATCCAGAGACCACTAAGCACATCCTAATGGAATGCGTAGGTAACGTGCAACTCCCCGAAGCGCTTGGGTTTAAAGTCGAAGGAAACATCAACAGATCAGCCGTAGAGATAAGCAAGAGACGATTAGAGTAGTGGTGGGAAAAAAGCAGGGAAAAGATGGATACGACCTGATCTCTTAAAATCATAGGTAGCGGTACAAGATAAATTTTCAAAAAAAGTTACACCATCTTCCCGCAGGGGAACGCTGAGTAGTATGCAAAGCAGCCATGGGGTCGACTCAAGGTAGTTTTATCAGCTGTATAAACTTGGACATGCACCAGCACCAGCAACGCGCAGAATTGTTGTCGACGCCGTCGGCGTTTTGCCCGCGTTCGCACCGAACGCACGCGGCGTTGGTGACTGTTGCCGGTGCGTCTGGGGCGCCTACCGTCGCGCCTCTAACCTAAGCTGCTTCGCATTATCGCGCGCGGAGCCGCAGGCTTTGTCATTCGTTGCGCAATCCGGAGAGGAGAGGAGTGTCTGTGAGGAGAAGAGGAATGCCGAGAGGAGAGGAGATGAGACAAGGAGAAGAGGGGGAGGAGGATGCGCATGCGCAGTAGGGGTGTGGGCGCCGCACGGCGTAGGGAGGGAGGAAGTGTCAAAGCCCCGACCATAAGCTGCTTCGCATCTAAAAGAATAATGAGAGGTATACAAAAATGCTAGATAAATAACATGTATAGTATACCTGATTAAATCAAGCAGGCTAGGTGACTATTTGTCGCCGCCCCGTTTCAAAGGGGATGCCAATAAATCATAATCATCATCAGCGTAAGACAGCAGCGGTGCGCAGAGGCGAACGTGGAGAAAAAAGAAAGCTACATTTGCCGGAGAGCCTGAGAAGCATTCAGGAATCTTTTAATGCTATCGCGTTCCACTATAAAAGGCGAAGCTTAAGCGTCCTACAAATTCTTAGCTAGGCATTTCACTGGACTCCAGTGTATAGAATTCGTGTACAATTTATGTTGCAGACCTCAATAACTATGCACATCAGTAAATACGAGACAGTTCCGCCGCAAGGCGAAGCATTAACCGTGGTAACGGGCTTAGATGTTGCGTACTGGCACCTCGCATGCTTTTGTAACAACACACGGAGACGACATGGTGCTACGCCGAATGCGAGACTACTGCTGCTGCTCAACCGGTACAGAACCGTGCACAGATACGTACCGTGTCGTTACGCTGTAGCATGCGGAATGTTGGAAACGGCGTTACTGGCGTCGCGCCTCGAGGGCGCAAGAGACCAGACCGACGGAACACTGGTGATCCTTTTGGGCGTTTGGCAGCACTAGAGTTAGCTTGAAATTCACTGTTCTTTCCGCCCAGACCAGTGTATACGCACCGCGGTGTGATAAGCACACTGCTGCTCAGTGGGGACGTTAATATGTGTGAGAACAACACTCATAGCAGCAGTAGAAGCCACAACGCCGCCCTGGCTACGACAGAGCCGACTAAGAGGAGCGCGATGGTGAATGATTTTTTTACACAGCGTGGAACACGATGGAGCACTCGCCAGCCCCCCCCCTCTGCGGATGACTTGGTTTCGACGAATTTTGCAGCTAAACCGAACCCTCAATGCACGAACTACGCATGCCCGTCGATACCGTGACATCGCAATCGCGGCCACGCGAGCGCCTCTTTGCTGTCAGTTGCTCTCGCAATAAACTGGCAAACACCCGGCATGTCGTCACAACGCAGTGTCTACTACTCTTCTCATAATTCGAGCTGCTAACTTTGTCGGCTGTCAGTGCACGGCGGTATAAATAACACCAACAGCGCCCGCCTATGAAGCCTAGCGACGCCACAAACGACGCTAAATTTGCTCAATGAACGACCGCATACGATTTTTCGGCAGATTGGTTACCATACTGCTATGAAAAAGACAAAATTACTGTGTTCCATCGGTTACGATTCCTCAGTGCTACTGTTTTATGAGAACTTGTGTACGCTGGCGCATGCGCGTGGTGATGGCGCGCTTCTTTCTCTCTGTTGTCAACACACTGGCGATCACGAGAAACGGAAGAGATGAGTGATGATGACAGTGGCTTCACGTCGTCTTCACAGCTTCGCTCCTTTCGTCAAAATACTTCAGCTCCGAAGGTGTTGAAATCTACTTCCAACCAATAAAGACGCTGGATCGGGGGCTGAATATTTCGGCCTTCCGCCTTTCTTCTCTCCGCATAAACGTGGTCCTGGACGAACTTGCTTAGCCTTTCCTTGCGTATGAAAGTCTACAGCTGGCGGTGGTCCAATCGGCCCAACTCGTACATGCTCTTGTCGTCCTTTGGAAGGCAGCAACAACCTCACGAGCTGGTTGCTGCCTCTGCTGGCGTTCGACCAGGCTGGAACGGAAGCCCACGAAACACCCTACGGCAGGCGAACGAGCGGAGGACCCGTCGGCGGGTTTTATTTCGTCGTCTTCTTGGAACAGTTGATTATGAGCAAGTCGTCCATGCCACCATTGAAGTCGTCGATGTAAGTGCCACAAAGGCATCCACTGGTACATCGCCACGTTGGTACGCAGCGGGTAACAATGCCGGCACAATCTTATATCCTTTCGACAAATTTCATTGTAGTTGTCTAATCTGGAGTCGTTGAACATCTCTGGCGGCAGCGGAATTACCGGTGTAGTTGACTGAAAATAGCGCTGTACGTCGATGAAGGTGAGCGGGGTCGGATAAGTCGGTGCAGTCACATACGACCGGGTCGTGGTTGTGAGGTCATAGACGGAGTATACCTAGAGTTCGCGCTGGGACGACGTGAACCACCGGCCAGGCTGCATGTGACGCTCTTTTCCAACGGAAATGTAGCCGTTCGTGTGGCGTTTGTTGTAGTTGTTCAACTACGTTTTTGTCACCGAAGGCGATTGCTTTAGAAGACTTCGAAGCTATCGATAAGTTGGAATTGGCACTGCGCTTGTCGACGCTGCGGTTGCGGTCATGAAAGAAGCAAAAAAAAAAAGCAATGGTCATTTTTTCGGCTGTGGTTCTGACGGTGGCGGTGCAGCTCTGTGTCTCCCTCATCATGCGCTCTATGTCGCGTAAGTGGGCAGGTAGTGTGCACCTTCATCCAAGTCGTTTTGTACCAAGCGGCTGGCCGTTCCCGCATGTACCACGTACATGTCACGGCGATTGATTTGGCGTCGCAGAATGCCGTAAATGTACGTGGGCAGATAAGGAGCTGGCAGCTCGAAATTGTAGTGATCTGGGGGACCATGTGAGCAACCACCTTGTCGCTGTCCACGGTGAGCTGACGCTGTAGCCTACCCTCGGTCTGGAACTTCAGTACTTGCTTGATTAGCTGCGTTTGTGGTCGGGCGTCTGAGCTCACTTTGGCGTAACTACCGAGTGAATCGTCTGTATTTACTACCTGCTGTCCTCTCAAAGGGTTGTCAGCAGTCGGTGCAAATTCAAGGACGGCGTGGGAATTTAGACGAAAACGAACCCGGCCGATAGCGCGGCACACCTTCTCATGACTTTCGAGGGCCTAGGCGAATTCGGCTTCATATTCGCCATCGTCGCTCACGGGCTCTGCGATTTTTGTGGTAATTTCAACGACGCAACAGTCTTTGTCATCCAGTTCTCTTAAGAGGGCTTGCCAGTCGGTAGGCGTCGGTTCGCTTTATTGCAAGGCTCCCGATGCAGTGGCGATGACTCGGGTATAGCGGCGCGTCGCACCACGGATCTTTGGCGGTGTAGTCGGTCCATGGTCAGTTGTGCGGGTGGCAGTATCCTTCCAAAGTTTCATGGTACCATATTATAAAGGATTAAATGACAGCGCGTCTGTCGGTTACGATTGCTCGATGCTACTGCTTCATTAGAACTCCGCGTCCCCTGGCCCGTACAAGTGGTCATTGCGCTCTTCTTTCTCTTCTGTTCTCAACAGATAAGCATTGATCTTCGACTTCCATTCTTGGAACCAGCTTTCGCAACCGCGCTTCCGGGGTGGATCAGAAACCTCTGTTTGCCAACTTCACAGAACCACCGATCATCATTACCGAAGTACAATGCGTTGAATCAAGTCGGCACGACCGGGAAATTAGCGGCGCGGTCCATAGAGGTGTGGTCGTACAGAAGATCTCGGTTACACATGAGTACAACTTACGGACAGAAGATCTCGGTTACACATGAGTACAACTTTGCTGCTTTCCACGAAACAGAATGGCATTCATTTACTTCCTGCTGGGATCCACACAGGCCAGGAGCCTGGTAATAGGCAGTGAGAAAGAAATGTTCCGAGCTGCGCGATATTATTCTAGATGACTGGATGCCTTACAGAAAATAGACACAGGTATCAAAGACTGCAAACACTGTCTAATGCATACTCCGAGGTAAATTATTGCGCTGCTAAGAACTAGGTCGCGGAATCAAATCCCCGTGGCTGCGGCCGCATTTCGATGGAGGTGAATTGAAGAAACACTCATGCACCGTTCATTGTGTGTACGGTAAAGAATCCAGGTAGTAAAAATTATTGAGGAGTACCCCGCTGCGGCATGATTCATAACCATACATATACGTATAAAGCCAAAATATATATATTTTAACTTCTCAGATGGACAATACAAACCTTCAAGGACAATGAAGCCACTGCTCTGGTAACTTTTCCTGTATTTTCCATGTCAGTAAGAACATGCGTGCTGTCACTGTCGTCTACCAAGTAGCGGAAGTCACCTGCGAATAATAGTTACAGAACAACGATAACAAACTGAATTGATATCCAGCATTTAGATAACCTTTGTTGTAGTCTACAGGCGGCCGAATAAAATACACTTTCGTTCACGTGGAAAATGTTCTTTCTCAACTGCTCAGAGGTTTATCTGATACCTTTAGGATGTTTATCAACTACAAAGAATGACCTAAAATCGCCTTTTGCAGCTAGCAGAATTCTAGTGTCTCAGCTGCATTACTCAAGGAGGCTGAAATTATTTGAAGGAGAAATCGAACTGCATAATCGACTAATTAACAAAATGTCACTCAGTCAGTTTCTCGAATGATAATTTACCACACACTTGCAATTTACGAATTGTAGTCGGTTAGTTGGCAAGGCCTGTGGAAGGCACAAGGAACTAAATCTAATAATGACACCAGTTGCGAGATATTCATTCACGAAGTGTGCAAAGCAATACGTGGACGCTCGAGTTATATTAGTGCGTCATTGCGTAACACGGCGTATTGCTGAATACATGTAGATAGGCTGTATCAGAAACACCGCCATGTGTGCTGTTAGCACGATTACAGTTAGCACGAGTTAAGTCGCACGCTCGGTTTGAGCGGTGAATTAAATTTTATGCGTAAGTGTCAAGTTTGAGCGAAATGCACCTCCACTAACGTGAAACCTGGGAGAGAGAGAGAGAGAGAAAAGTCATAAGGGAAAGGCAGGGAGGTTAACCAGGCTGAGCCCGGTAGGCTACCCTGCACTGGGGAAGGGGGAGAAGTGATTGAAAGAGGAGAAGGAAGAGAGAAGTTCACAGTTCACACCTTGCACATTTACAGTCAAGCGTTCATCGCTAAGTTTCGTCACAGGCGGTCAAGCAGGCTTGTGCACTTCAAAAAGCGCAGCAGCGCCTTTGTAGCCCTGTAGAAAGAAGACGCACGAGGCCACGGGCCCAAGATCTTCTCCTCCGTAAAAGGCCTGTCGTCTAAGTGCCCCAAAGCAGTCGGAAGGGCAAGCCTCTCTTCTTCGTATCTAGGGCAGTCACATAAAAGATGTCTGGTGGTTTCCTCAACACCACATGTGCTGCAGTTGGCACTGTCCGCCATTCCAATTAGGAAGGAATAGGAGTTCGTAAAAGAAACTCCTAATCGCAGGCGGCACAGTAAGGTTTCTTCATGTCGTTTAAAACCAGGTAAAAGTCGTAATTGCATCATGGCATATAGGCGCCGGTTGGTAAACTCTGGTGTATGCCATTTTCTTAGAGTTATAGTATGGGCAAGACTGCTGGGGTGCCGCGCAGCATCCGTTCTTGACAATGGTATTGGGATTCTTTCATATTCGTCATATGCTTCACGGGCAGCTTTGTCGGCACATTCATTGCCAGTGATGTTGCAGTGCCCAGGTAGCCACTGAAATACAATGTCGTGGCCTCTGACCACCGCTTGATGGCAGCGTATTCGTATCTCTGCTACCAATTGTTCATGTGGGCTGCGGCGCAGAGCTGATAAAAGTGACTGTAGGGCTGCCTTTGAGTCACAGAATATAGCCCGATTATTTGGTGATTGTTCGTGCACATAAAGCACTGCGCTACGGAGGGCGGCAAGTTCAGACCCTGTCGATGTTGTGACGTGGCTTATCTTGAACTTCTTGCGGAATGATGCCGACGGAATAACTACCGCACCAGTAGAGCTGGTCAGAGTCGAAGAGCCATCTGTATAAATGTGAATTCGATCAGAGTAGGAGGTGCGAAGCATGCAGTGATGTACTACTAATGGGCTCATACTGCCTTAATAAATGGCTCATTACCCCGTAAACGCGGCCTCCCCCATGCGATGACAGAAGTAAAATTCGACGCTGGGAAGATGAGCGCCAGCGCAGACAGCTATGGAAGACGACGACGACAGAGGGAGCGCTCGGCACGCGCTCGTGCCGAGCAACGTCATTATCTATAAACGTTGGTGCCGAGCGCGTGCCGCTTGCTTACCGTGACGACGGCGACAACAGGAGACGCGGAATAGCCCGAGCGCGTAAGGTGCTTCGCGAGCTCGCGCTTTACCGTGACGACGACGACAGGAGATCCCGAGCGCATAATGTGCTTCGCTAGCTCGCGCTTTACCGTGACGACGACGACAGGAGACGCCGAGCGCATAATGTGCTTCGCGAGCTCGCGCTTTACCGAGTAGACGACGACAGGAGACGCCGAGCGCATAATGTGCTTCGCGAGCTCGCGCTTTACCGTGACGACGACGACAGGAGATCCCGAGCGCATAATGTGCTTCGCTAGCTCGCGCTTTACCGTGACGACGACGACAGGAGACGCCGAGCGCATAATGTGCTTCGCGAGCTCGCGCTTTACCGAGTAGACGACGACAGGAGACGCCGAGCGCATAATGTGCTTCGCGAGCTCGCGCTTTACCGTGACGACGACGACAGGAGATCCCGAGCGCATAATGTGCTTCGCTAGCTCGCGCTTTACCGTGACGACGACGACAGGAGACGCCGAGCGCATAATGTGCTTCGCGAGCTCGCGCTTTACCGAGTAGACGACGACAGGAGACGCCGAGCGCATAATGTGCTTCGCGAGCTCGCGCTTTACCGTGACGACGACGACAGGAAAGCCCAAGCACATAAGTGCTTCGCGAGCTCGCGCTTTACCGTGACGACGACGACAGGAGATGCCGAGAGCCCGAGTGCATAATGTGCTTCGCGAGCGCGCGCTTTACCGTGACGACGACAGGAGACACCGAGAGCCCGAGCGCATAATTGTGCTTCGCGAGCACGCGCTTTACCGTGACGACGACGACAATAGTGCCCGAGCGCATAATGTGCTTCGCGAGCTCGCGCTTTACCGTGACGACGACGACAGGAGACGCGGAGAGCCCGAGCGCATAAGGTGCTTCGCGAGCTCGCGCTTTACCGTGACGACGACGACAGGAGAGCCCGAGCGCATAATGTGCTTCGCGAGCTCGCGCTTTACCGTGACGACGACGACAGGAGACGCGGAGACTCCGAGCGCATAAGGTGCTTCGCGACCTCGCGCTTTACTGTGACGACGATGACAGGAGATGCCGAGAGCCCGAGCGCATAATGTGCTTTGCGAGCTCGCGCTTTACCGTGACGACGACAGGAGACGCCGAGAGCCCAAGCGCAAAATGTGCTTCGCGAGCTCGCGCTTTACCGTGACGACGACGACAGGAGATGCCGAGAGCCCGATCGCATAGAGTGCTTCACACCTAAAATGTTAATCAGTAATAACAGCCTGTGAGATATATATCTGGTTCACAGTCGCTGTTGTTTAAGCGGCTCCACCGCTCATATTAACATGTCTCCGGGTGGAACGACGCGGCTCACACTCGTATGAGCAGATAAGTATGTTTCCTTGGTTCTAACATTATTTCATATCAAGGATGCGCCGTTTCCACAATATTTGAAGCTGGTAACAATATTTGGGCATAGATGTCGGCGTAAAGAAATGCACTGATTAGGCAAAACCGGCGCGGAAGAGCTGTGCGCGAATGTTCTTTTACTCTATGAAATGTCTAAAGAATGTCTAAAGAAACACAAAAAGCGACCTGAAAGTGCAGACATCGCATTACCTGACGCACTGTTAGCACAACAGCGCTTATGTTTTCTGCAGTTTTCAGCCAGTTATCGGTGAGTGCTACACGGCTTCCAGGAACGATATGCAGCCTCGAAGAAGCCATAATTAATTATTCGCGATCTACGAAACCCTCAACCGATGCACCCTCAACATGGGCGCAGGTAGGTGCACAAATCAACAGGCGAAACCTTGGCACCCTTCCAAAACGTTTCCTGTAGCGTGCCCCAGGGGCAGTACAGTAAAATGAAAAAGGTTGATTCCTAAATTTAGTGCAATATCTGCAGTATAGCATAATTAAGTGAACAGTTAATTAGTAAATTTTTATGAATTTGTGTTCAATTTAAACCTTCGAGTGTGCCGGTGATGATCGCCTTTTCGAGCAATCCAGCTTATTGACAATAATGCAGTTAACTGCCATGTGCGATTTTCAGAATTATGTATATTGCAAACAAAAACGTCCGTTATATGGCATTTGTGATGTGAGGCAAATTAAAATCAGCACGTTTTTCACGACCTATCAAAATACAAGTTTAGAAAGACTGACTAAATGACGTTAGAAAGACCTTGTGTACAAATACGTAATGCGACAGATAGTCAAGAAGAAAAGAAAAATTGATGATGAGGCTTGAAGCGACTCTGCAACCACCTTTTTCGCCTCGTTATGCATTTGAGTGCCTTTTGATATTTATTTCGTGTTATGGAAAAACAGTTCTAGCTACACCATCTGCATATATTAAAAAGACCGCTAGCGGCTGTGTTTTTTCTTTTTTTTTTTTTGTTTCGCGGAAGCACTCTGCAGGTGGAGCAGCGGTGCTCTGTGAATTGCAGCTGACGCGAGAAAAAATATGCACACGCCTTGGAAAATGTTTGTTAAAGCAAGCGAATAAAGTTGTTTACTACTTTCGCGGAACGCAGAAAAAACGGCCGCGCTAGCAATAGCTTCCAAGTGTACTGCTGACATTGAGAGCGGTGTTTGATGATGGCGACACAAATTATAAAACGACATGGGGCGCTATAACGTAAAATAATTCCAAACTGTTTTGATACCAATTTCTGCAATCAGCCCCCGTGATTGGTCAAAACCTTTTCGGGCCACTCCCACGTCACGACAACCGCAATAGCTCCCCATTTGATATAACGTGTACACACGGATTATGCATGATTAAACAGCAAAAAGAAAAATAATAATTCCTGATTCGACGCCTTTTCACCATTAGCCCTCGGCACCTGGTCACCTGGTCCAATGTTTTCTGGCTACGCCCACTAAGCCTGTCTCTCACGCGACCTCACAAAACCGCGAAAACTCACCACGTCAAAGTGACGTGTACGCGAAAAAATGGATAATTATGCCTGACAAAACTGAAAATTTTTCTGAATAGCCACAGACTGCCCCGTTCCAAAAGGAATAGAAGATGGCAGCCCGCCGATCGCTCAGGCCCTCGCTACTCGCATCTGCCGGTGAGCGTGTATTTATTTGCGCATGATAAACCTTTTTGCGTGGCAGTAAAACGTTATCGAGCCCTTTCGGCATGCATACGACATCGCTCTGCCAACTCTTCCTTGCTGAGGATCCGATTTAGCGGCATTCTTATCCTTCCGTTGCACGCTGCCGCGATATTCGACCAGCCACCGCAAGCTAAATAAGGCGAAGCGGACCAATCGAAGAAGCCGGCACCACCCTCTTTATGCGCTTATTTTCACTGTGCTGGCTCGGCCCCATCGAAACCCTCTCCACTAGAGCGTGCTCCTCGCCTCTTGTCAGCCAATTAGATGAGAACAACCGCTGAGTGTAGACAATGTTATTGGTTTTGAAAGCGAACAAAGGAGAGTGTTTTTGGGTCACAATCACACTCTCCTATAAACGAGGAGAGTGTGATTGGGTTGTTCAGACAACGCTGCGGGTCACCGCCCGATGCTTGCGTCGGTGGTTACTTAAATTTCACGTGAGGCTCCGGTTTGGAATCAAAACAGTTTGGAATCATTTTACGCTATAGCGCCCATGTTTTAGTAAGCGGCGTGACATTATGACGATAGCGGCGGTGTGAAGACGATGTTATTGCGACAATGATGATGGAGATGGTGAGACGGCGACATAAAGACGGCATGACGTCAGCGGAATGACGGCAGCGTGAGGACGATCGCATGACAAAGGCTGCGCATATGCGCTTCTATCGTCAGTGCTTGCTTGCATGGAGGCCAGATACTCCTCGCAACATTTTGTTTTACATTATACAAGTCCCACGCGTTGCGGGAGTCTGTCTCGGAGAACATGTGGTAAAACCACAAGACGAAACGGCGTATCTGGACAGGAGACCCGCAGCGGACGGCGGCGGCGAATTCACTTCGCAACCGTCGGCCAAGGCGGAGGGGATACGCGACAAGGCGCCGCGTCCCGTATCCTCCACCGACCACAACATCTAAACCCGTGATCGCAACTATATAAAAAATAAAAACAACTTCATCTCCCAACTAACTTGCTGCACTGCCAAAGGTACATGGTGTACACCGGCAATATACTTTCGCAGCAGAATATAGTTCCGCGCATACTTGGGCCGGCATTTTATAGCGAATCGTTATGCTTTATTGTATGCTAGTCTTATCATCCACCGCTCACGGCCGGCTGATCCCGTTGATAACATCAGCGGACCGTCGCTCTGACCACTGACCAAGCGTTAAAAGCGCGAAAAGGCATTAGCACCGGAAAGACATCACTAAAAAATACCGGCCTTGCGTGATTATTAAGAGATAAAAGGGTTTTAGCTTTGCTTCTTCCATGATGCGATAAAGCAATACGTTATACGTTAGGTCCTCCGTACATGCACGTCGCAAACTCTGAGTTATTGTGGTGGTTACTGGATAGTAACCACAATAACCACCCTAACCAACATGACGTACAGCAACATGGCAGCCCACCAGCAGGCGGGCTGCCAATCGATCCGAATTCGTGCTTGTAACTGGCTCTGCACCCGGACAGCAAGAACTACGTGGTAAAATCCGTAATCGGTTACTCTCATCTCACGCTGAGGGCAATTCATTAGGCATCATTTGTCCTTATTATTTAGACCAGTTGTTTGTTTTGACGCAGCTAGGACTACTGAGGTGGTCCCGAGCCGTAGAAGTAGTTTCATGTCAACTTAGCAGATGGCGCCGCAACAGTAGCCCGGTGATGCGTTGACGATGTGGAACGTTCTAAAAGCATCATTGTTCACTGCGCCAATCATTTGCTACTCCGCTCTAGCACGGTTCGGGTTGGCTGCGTAACGGGCTTCGGACGAATCTCCGAGCACTACAGGTCAAAGATGAAGTATTAACGCGATAGCGTTTGGGGCCCCGTGTTGCAGAAAATCTGGTGTCGGCGTCGGAAATGCCTCCCGCGCAGGCCCTCCAACCACGCAGGCCCTCCAAATATATTTTACCACTACAGTTGCGCACACTTTGTCTTGCATTCTTTACAAAGTTATTCCTCGGAATTTTGAGAGTGACAGCCCACAAACAGTTGCCATGAAATACAACACCGAGAGCACATGCCTTTTATGCTAAATCTTCTCAGGCTGAAATATTAAAGGTGCAAACAATAAAAGAAGGCCGGCCCACGAAAGAGGCCGCGTTTCTACCGGAAAGCGCGCCATCGTGCATAGCGTTCACCGCCAGCGTTTCCCGGTAAACATTACCGTTACATAAGCTGCAGTTGCTGGGAAGTGTGAGAAACAGTCACGGATCCGTGAACGCTGTCGCGTTCCACTCTTGAAGGCGAAGCTTAAGCACCGTCCAAGTGTTTTTTTATTGCGATAGCAATGATATGGACACTCAAAAGCAGATTTCTGCCGTCGGCGTCGCCGTCGTCGTCGCCGTCGCCGTGAGGTTCCGTATGACGTCAATGGAGATGAAATCGTCGCGCGCCGAACGCTGTATGTGCGAGTGAAAGGGCGCGAGGGGCGCGCGCTTTCACGGGGAGTGAACGCACGGCGGAGAACAAACGCGCGTTCTGCGCCGTGCTCCCTTAAGGGCTGCAGAAGTAGGCGTCTCTTTCCTCCTTTACAATCACCATATATGTAGTGCAAAGGCGCCTTCTTCCGACGCGTGAGAGGCCGTGGGGGAGGGAAGGGAGGCGACGTTTAGCTGCTGCACCAAGTGCCTATTTATATCAGAGGCTCCGGCAACAGTCACCAACGCCGCACGCATTTTGAGCGAACGCGGGCAAAACGCCGACGGCGTCGACAACAGTTCTGCGTGTTGCCGATGCTGCTGCATGTCCAAGTTTGTACAGCTGATAAAGCTAATATCATTACTCCATATAGCTCTCTACAAGTTTGCTATCGCAATTGATGCTTCGCCTTTCAGGTGAAACTGCGACAACTTTTTTACCGCAGCAAATACATTCAGTGCTACTTACCTTGCTTTTTCCGGAAAAAAAGTCGCAGTTTCAACTGAAAGGCGAAGCATCAATTGCGATAGCAAATTTGTAGAGAGCTATACGGAGTAATATTACCTTTATCAGCTGTATAAACTTGGACATGCAGCAGCATCGGCAACACGCAGAACTGTTGTCGACGCCATCGGCGTTTTGCCCGCGTTCGCTCAAAATGCGTGCGGCGTTGGTGACTGTTGCCGGAGCCTCTGATATAAATGATGATAAGTGGTTCTTGAGGGAAAGGGAAAGGTTGGCGCTATCTTCTGCAGCCCTTGTAGGCACTGCGTGCCGCAGCTAAACGTCGCCTCCCTTCCCTCCCCCTCCCCCACAGCCTCTCGCTCGTCGGAAGAAGGCGCGTTTGCTCTACATACATGGTGATTGTGAAGGAGAACAGAGACGCCTACTTCTGCAGCCCTTAAGCGAGCACGACGCAGAACGCGCGTTTCTTCTCCGCCGTGCGTTCACTCCCCGTGAAAGACGCGCCCCTCGCGCTCTTTCACTCGCACATACAGCGTTCGGTGCGCGGCGACGATTTCTTCTCCAAATGACGTCATACGGAACCTCACGGCGACGGCGACGCCAAAGGCAGAAATCTGCTTTTGAGTGTCCATATAATTGCTATCGCAATGAAAAAGATCTCGGTAGAAGTGTCATTATGAACGCTGTCATAAAGAGAACCGCGTTCCTCACATACGCCAGTGAATGCTCCATGTACCAGTGAGTTTCGGAACATCCATGAAACGGCACGGTGGCGTTCCCGAAGAGGTTTTCCCATTGCGGCAGATGTTGCGAATGGAAAAAGTTACAGTGACGTTTCATTTCGTGAACGTGGGTTACGCACAAGCGTATGGACGCCGCGGAGATGCGGAGCGAGCACCATGGCGTCGAAGCACAAACGGAAAGAGCGCGAATGCAGTCGCGGACACTACACTGATATCGACGGTGCGACGCCTGGTGTGCCACAGGAAATGCGCATATTGCTACTAAAGTCCCTAGATTTTGAGAAAGCAAAAAAATACCTAGGGACTTTAATTGCTACAGATGCACGACACATCGTGTGCCACAGGAAATGCGCATATTGCCACAGATGCAAAGTCTGCCGCGAGCATGCACAGCGAGAACCACGGCGTCGAAGCCCAAACGGAAAGGGCGCGAACGCGGTCAGGACACCACATTGATGTCGACAGTAAGACGCTTGGTGTGCCACAGGGAATGCGCATATTGCTACACATGCAAAGAAGAGACGCCACGAACATGCCCAGTCAGCGCTACGACGTCGAAGCGGACAAGGAAAAGGCGCGAACGCCGCGATTCTCTTCTCGACCTCCAGGCGCCTTTCTCCGGCGCTCGCTTCCCTCGGGGCTTCAAGCAATCTCGCTGATTTCGCGGATGGGCCAACTACGATTCGCGTACAATAAACTCGACGAATTCGACTTGACCATTCTGCGACAAGTAGTGCAGGACTACTTCAAGAGGAACGAAATCCACACGGTGCCAAAGCTTGCCTCTCACTTCAACGAGGCTGAAACGCTGTCTTCACTTTCACCCGCAACAATGCATCGCATGCTCAGGAAGATAGGTTTTCGGTCCCGCAACGCCCTCCTTATTGAGGCTGCTCACACAGTTCAGTGCCGCCGCAAGCACTTGCCGCAAATAACAGATTTGCGGCGGCAACGTAGGCCCATTTTCTACTCTGAAGAAATATGGGTTTGCGTAGGCCCACGACAGATAAGGTGTGGTTTGACGAGAGTTAAAACTGCTCGTAGCGCCCACCGACGCTGCAACGCGGGGCGCTTTGGCCGGCGCTCTCAGCCGGTGCCTTGACGCCAGCCATCAAAAAAGTGAAAAAAAAGTCGCAATTTCACCCGAAAGGCGAAGTATCAATTGCGATAGCAAATTAGTAGAGAGCTATACGGAGTAAGGATAGTATTTTTATCAGGTGTATAAACTTGAACATGCAACAGCAGCAGCAGCAACGCGCAGAACTGTTGTAGACGCCATCGGCGTTTTGCCCGCGTTCGCACCGAACGCGCGCGGCGTTGGAAACTGTTGCCGGTGCCTCTCCGGGCGGCTCGGAGGTTTTCGACGAGATCGGAACGGGACACTCGTCGAGCAGCGTCGGAAGTCTTCTCTCCTCGCAACGTTATTAAATATTTACGCATTTGGTGCCACAGCTAAACGTCCTCTCCCCTGCCGTCCCCCACGGCCTTTCATGCGACGGAAGAAGTCGCCGTGAATATATATATATATATATATATATATATATGGTGATTGTAAAGGAGGAACTGAGAGACGCTTCATTCTGCAGCCCTTGAGAAAGCACGGCGCAGAACGCGCGTTTGCTCCCGCGAAATCGCGCGTCCCTCGTGCGCCTTCACTCGCACATAGAGCATACGGCTCGCGGCTACGATTTCATCGCCGTTGACGTCATACGGAACTCCACGGCGACGGCGACGGCAGAAATACGCTTTGAGTGTCCATATAATTGATATCCCAATAATAAAGAAGCACAGTGCGTGCTCGAGGCTCAAGCTCGGCACGCGCAGTGACGTTCTAGAAGCTAGCCACGCTGGTCGTCGCAGCCGCCGCTCGGCTCGCCGCCTTCCCCCTTTTGAGTAGGAACAACGGCACGGCTCGTCCGCCGCCGTCACGTCCTCCTACAGTGGTGACCCGGGAGAACGCGCGTTGCACCGAGCAAGACGCTGCCATGGCCACCTGGCGGGAGCCACAGTTCGTCCCACCACTGCCACCGTTCTCGTCCTGCTACGTCGGCGAATGGTTCGCCCAGTTCGAGGCGGTTATGGAGGTGAACCACGTCTGGATCCAGGAGTCCAAGTACGCGGTACTCCTCGACGTCCTGCCACTTGCTTTCCAGCTCCAACTAGGCGTTCCATCGCCTGGGCCGCGCCCGTACGACGAACTGCGGCAGTCCGTCCTCAACTTCTACGGCGCTGCCTACTGCTCTCTTCCAGAGGATGACCACAGGGTACGCGACTCATCTCCGCCAACACCCTCACGGCCAGCACCTAGCGCGTCTGCTGCTGCGCCAGTATGCCATCGTCCCCAGGCCACCTCATCGGCTTTATCGCCACCGACGATGACACGTGGCAGTGGAGACATTGCCGACCCAATGCCGGTTACCGTGCCGCACAGTCATCGGGTCTGTTTCCAACGCTACCGCTCCTACGACACGACACCCGACCCGTTCCCGCGGTCCGTTGAGCCGGGCTCCGAGGCGGCGCGCGAGCTCGGCACCGTGCCGATCCCACTGCCTCCGACCCTGCCGGCTATCGCCACCGCGGACACGAGTCACGACCTTCTGCGACACCCGACATCGAATGGGCCATATCTTCAACGGTCAGCGCAGCCTTCAGCGCAGTTGGCACAGATTACTCTACCTGGCCGGCCCATCCGGGTCTTCACCTCTGCTGCCTCCGCGGACGTTCGCGCCTCGTCGCTGAGCGCCTCACGACCTCGTCCCGCCCCCGGCTTTTGCGATGTCGCAGTGCCGGCTGTGATACATCCCGCTTCAGGCGTCCTCACCAAACCACCGGACACTCCTGTTGCCCCTGACCCCACTTTTCCCGACCGGCCCGTCACTTCTACCCGATGCATCCCATCGCCGGCTGCGCCCGATCGTTGTCCCCTCCCGACATGGTGCGCCGCGTTCACCTGCAAGGCACACGTCTTGGCCCGTCCAGGATTTCGACTCCATCGCTCGTGCGCGCACCCTACACGCCATGTGACGGTGCGGTCCGTGATACGCCTCCAGCAACGCTCACGCTGGTACCGTCGACACAGAATTCGCCTCAAAGGCCTCTCAGTTCCTCCTTCCGCAAGACGCATGCGCCGCCCCTCTTAACAGCGTCCGTTCGGCGAGTCCCTCGACCGTTACGGAGCTCCCAGTGCCGCCCGCCTGAGTGGTGGTGGCGACCCGCTGCCTTCACGTTGACAACTTGGACTGGCCACGACCACTTTTCAACCGCGATTCAACTGGCTTGCCATTTCGACGTTCCGTCTGGGCGGGGGACCTTGTAGCCCCCACCGACGCCGCAACGCGGGGCGCTTTGGTCGGAGCTCTCCGCCGGTGCCTTGGCGCCGGCCGTCAAAGTAGTGAAAAATAAAGAAGCACAGCGCGTGCTCAAGGCACAAGCTCGGCACGCGCAGTGTCGTTCTAGAAGCTACCCACGCTGGTCGTCGCAGCCGCCGCTCGGCTCGCCGCCTTCGCCCTTTTGAGTAGGAATGACGGGACAGCTCGTTCGCCGCCGTCACGTCCTCTTACACTGCTCAACATGTACTATAACCACGATGAGATGGACGGGACCCACTATAAAATGTGGTTCCAAGAAACGATACTACCGCGTCTTCCCCGTACAGTGTTATACCCCTGGGAGAACAACGCTGCCGCCGCCGCCGCCGCTGCTGCTGGTGCTACACGAGGCGATTTGTGGTTCAGTGCGATGCGAGTGAGCGAGGCATGCGCGTCGTACTATGCCAAGAGGGAGAGAGTGAGGAGGACCACCTCGCCCTTTACGCCAGTCGGAAACTCTCTAGTCGAGAACGCGCGTACAGCGCTACTGAGAACGAATGCGCATGTCTAGAGTGGGCTGTTCAAGAAGTCACAGGCCTGCGCGGCACACGCAGCACAGTCACATGATAAGCTGGGTGGAGCGGCTCAAGAGTAGCTCCAATTTGGGCACCACACACAACAGGGTTTTCGCGGCAGTCTGTTCGCCTCGTTTTGACGAGAACGATCTGAACTGCCCGCCCGGCGTCGAAGCACAGTAGCCCTTTATAAATCTCCGCCGAAGGTATCAAAACAGGACAGTGCATATCAGGTCGATCAGTGAACCACCATCAGGAAAAATCTAGTAAGGCAAGACAACATATATTTGATCGAAAACGGGTGGAAAGGGAGTTAGTTATATAGTATCAGGGTCCACATAAGCGAACTATCGAGCTTGTAGCAGTAGGGTGACGGACTTTGATAGCACTGCATTACTACGCAGTGCCCGACCGATATTTTTTTCTATCGCTGTTCTCGCTGTCTTGATGCCTTCACGTAGCAAGAAACCGATTCAAATTATTGACGCTGTTATGCCAGAAGCTTCAATTGTTGCACTCATAGTCCATGCACGTGCACAGGTCCACAAAGGACGTGTAGAGACAGGTATGAGCAAGATTTTTACGAATCCGCGATGTAATGCATACTTTCGAGTTTGTTTTTGTTTACAGACTACCGCGCCCTCCTTAAAAGGAGTCTTAGCACGTTATTGTACATATAGACATTTCAGCTCCTCCGACAATGGAACGCGCGCCTCGCAGGTAATCTGTTGTGTTGGACAAGTTCAACGATAGCAGCATAAAAAGAGGGGTTATTTCGGGTTTTTAAAAGCTATTGCCTTTTAAATTTACAGAATCAGATAGTCCCTTTTTTTATGCCTTCTCCGGACGACGCCATCGGCTTGACAGGCAAGCATATTTTGTTGTGAAGGCTTGATACGTGCAAATTATATTAACAAGCATCCTTTCCGGAACAAACTAAGCATATCACACATTTTATGAAACGCTTTAAAATATTTTTTACTGCAAGAGGCTTCTTTATATAGGAACAAATTCTTAAGCATGTCTTCTTCGGAAATCGCAGACAGAAATTTGAAAGATTTTATAGCCATGATATTTATCTACTCACGAGCAAATGAAGAGCTCGACATCCTAGAACGTTTATTTTGTCAACCTAATTAAACTTGTTCAGGCCTTTAGCCAGGCCAAAATGAATTTGCAATGTCATTAACGTTTATGAAAGCGGTATCAGCACATTCCATTGTAACAACTACAGGGACCTCGCATGCAAAGCTGCAAGCCTTTAGTGTTGGTGCACTCGGACATCTGTGTAAATCTCTGAATGAAGTACTATTCATATGAAGCTGGTACACGATGAAGCCAAAGAAAGTATAGGATAAAATAATTGTTTCTAAATTAAATATTTAGAATGAACTTCACTTAGGAAACGTAAAATTATTTGTGTTGAGCTGCATAATAACATTAACGAAAATTGAAATCAACGCCGAAGAAACGACAGTTTTCAAGCTCTGGGAGCCGAGTGCACACCCTCTGAAATAGGCGTGGGTTGCTCTGCCTACTGAGGTTCAACAACAGTGGTTTTTTTTCGTGAACTTTCTACAGCATTCGTTGCACATGCAGCAAACGTAGTCCTATGTGCTTTATAGCCAGTGCCATTTACCATCCTATCGACAGATATAGAACGCCATTTCAACACCAGGCGTCAGGAGGTGAATACGTTGTATTTGTCAGATAGGACGACCAGACACAAATAAAGGTACTTCGTTTTATCTAGAATGCTAGCTTCCAAACAGCGCTCACATTCAATGCAGCATCAAGAAGTTGGCAGCGATATGACAGCTGTAGTACACGTGCGATCAAAAGAAGAAGTTACAGCTGTCAACCTTGACGTTGATGCTCAGTCGCAAACCAAGCACTTCATGACCCTCAACGACAAAGATAGCGACCACTTAATGAAGACGACGATGTCTCTTGTTTTACGTAGGCTGGATTCCATCTTGGCCGTTTCCTATACTTCTAAAATATACCGTGCAAATACTTCACTAATTCGAGCGAGTCACTGGGTGCAATAGAGTGTAAGTAGTTTACGTCGACTTTTCTACCACAAACGACATTACTTTCTTATTGTCTCTGCCGGTAAAGCAGGAACATAGGAAACAACTTTCTTACTTTTGTTGAGCGACGGCTTGGCCAAGACAACTGCCGCTCCAGCCAGGATGCAGCCGTACATGGCTAATAGGTTTTCCGTGGAGTTGTTAAGGTGAACACAGACCCGGTCACCGGGAACGACGCCATTCAGCCGAAAGCCCACAGCGTAACGCTGCATCCGGGCGAGCACCTCGGCTCGAGTGAGAGTGGTGACGTCATCAACCTGAAACCGATGACGCCCTATATAAACACATTTAAATCGTTGTTCAGCGTAAGCTGCCTTGAAATGGAGACAATGTATGTTTCTGCCATTCCTTTATGTACAACATTCACTCAATGGACGTTAGTCTTTTTGTATCTCTCCTGTTTCGACGTCCATGCCCGAATGTTCTTTGGGCTGAACACAAATTTCCATGTTATACTAAAAAGACGGTAACCTAATGCTCAAAGGTTCCTATAGTTATGCACTATGAATTTATACTGTTGTAGACGCTGCTTTGGAAGTTTACCATTGTTCGAAGCGAAACGTTTCATTAGGTATCGTTATGTGCCATTATTGGGCATTGTGCGGAGCTCCGAGTAGAGATGTGCAGTGTTTAAACAGTTGCATGAAGCAGACCGCCTAATATATTGAGTCGCAAAACCTGAGGCCACCTAAGCACCTATGGGTTGTGAATGCTCAAGCATTAATGTCCAATTCAACGCCGCTGAAAGGATCCTTCGAGTTTTGCGCTGCGAGTAATGTACCATAGCGGTACGTACTGCCCGCGCCGGCAAGGAGCAGTAGCCTGCGGTGCCCACGTCGCATGCCACCGACGTATTCCTTTTCATGCGAAGCTTGAACTGCCTCACAGAGAGAGAGAAATAGAAGAGAGGAAAGGCAGGAAGGTTAACCCGGCGCACTTCCGGTTTGCTACCCTGCACTGGGGAAAGGGGGTATAGGGATGAAAAGAGAGAGAAAGAAATAGAGAGAGCACAGTTTCGCGCACAAAGAAACTTCGCACGAAGTCTACAGACGGTCGCCAAGACCTGTCGACTTGAGATAGTGCAACAAGACTTTCGTGGCTTTCTGTGCCATCGACGCATACGGCCATGGTCCAAGGATCTTCATGTCAATAAATTGCCTACTTGTAGGATGTGTCGCTGCATGCCTCCTTTGCCAACCGCTGCCAACCACTGCGGCCAGCGCAGGCATTACTCGAAGAGATGGCTGTTCACGTGACTGTCCTCCTCTTCGTCGGCGGCGCGGTTGATGGCAATGCCGCTGTATACATAATCACCTTGTCTTCTTTGTTTAGAGCGTAGCGTATAATCAGCGCTCGTCTGTGCTTGGCGATTTGTCCCTGTATTGTTCTCGTACTTGAGTTCTGATAATTCTACGACTTGGCCAGAACGCCTAACCTACATAATATATCTAAGGAGCTATTCAATGCTGCATTTAAGTAATGGTGCACGACAGATCGCTAATAGCTGAATCTTGTTCGTAGAGTCCATGGGCTTACCAATGCTGTTTTGTGTGGGTTCCACAGCAGTCTTTCTTTGGCCAGAGCATAGAATGAGCACACGGGAATGTCGATGGACGGGTATGGCGAATACACGACGCCATCCTCAATACGAGCCTTCATATTTTCACGGCGAAACAAGGAAGCACTGAAAAAAAGAAAGAAAATACGGTCCATCAGAAAAATATCCTTCAAAAAACATTTAACACATCACTTGGCTTGCATAAACTGACATCGGAATAGCAATAAAAGAATGCGACCCGGCGTTAGAAAGGCCTACAACGATTCATTGTGTAAGCTTTTGTGTTTTCAAATGGCCCACTGTTATTGTAAGGCTAATTAAAGCACTTAGGTGTAGTCATTTGTTACAGCGACAACGGAATGAAGAATGCGCTAACCGTTCGCAATTAGAAACAGCTTGTTAAGCACCGATATCGGAGTGTGTCAAGGTATATTCACACGTGGGAGTAATCCCCGCTGTCGACATGGGGAGTACGCATCACGTGACAACTACGTCATTGTTCTGCCAGATGCCGCCTCTGCGATAACCGGTGGACCATTAGGGCTACAGAATGGATGCCAAGAGAAGGGAAGCACAATCGAGGACGGCAGAAAACTAGGTGAGGTGATGCAATCAGGAAATTTGCAAGTGGAAATTGAAATAAGCTAGCGCAAGACAGGGCTAATTGGAGATCTCGGGGAGAGGCCTTCGTCCTGCAGTGGACAAAAAAAAGGTGATAGTCATGATGATGCCACCGCTGCGTATACCCGGGCAGAGGGGACCTTCTGCCCGGACTGAATAAATGATCCACGCTTGGCGGGGGAGGCAGAATTTCGTGTTCGCGTCTGAGAACCTTGACCAAGGTGCTGCTCTAACACGCGGCAACCGTATCGCAATGGCTTTGTTCTTGTGGTTGCGAAGGCGCACTGCACCTGCACCACTGTGATGACAAAATTAAGCTACGATGCCACTTTATTTATTTTTTAGTTGGTCGAACAATTCCCGCGCCATTGGGACACTACACAAGGTAGATACGAGGTTTATATTGTAGCGAAGCTTCCATACAAGGCGACACGTTCAAAACATGGCGGTTCATCGGGCTTAGCACCTTCGATGTGCCGAGGGAACATTTCCGGCGGAGGAAAAAAATAATGTGACGCCATATCTGTCAAAAACAGAAGGGACGTCATTTTCTTTGCAAAGGCGGAGAAATGTGTTTTTGTTTCCTCTCATTAGAGCTGTATTTTCAAATGCCCCGCCATTCGGTTTGACGGGCGTTTAGAGCTTTCAGTCCGGAAAGCGATGCAGCATAAGTTCAGCCGTGTGGGTGTCGAAATCGCACCCTTGCAGAAAACATACTTTCTTTGGAGGCCGACGAAAGATTTGGCAGCAGAGCATTGGTCCCATGGTCGGACACCAAGCCCGTCGGCCAGCACAGCCGCGCAAAAACAGCTGAAGTAGACAACTATCTGGAGCTCGTAGCCTACTACCTTTGATTGAACAGGTTAAGAAACGATGAAACTACCCGCGCCACCGAACTGAGACACACGTAGACAAGCAAAACAACACATCGTTTGAGGAGGGCGTGTTGTAACAGGTGAACTTTATGAGCGCGCCTTTCTGCATACTTCAAAAACATCTTGAACAACTTTCCTGCCTTTTGTCTTAGTCATGTTGTGCTGGCCCTTCAAGATGTTCCACCAGTACCAACCCGCCCAAATGTCGATTTTTCTACACTTGAAGAGCTGCATTGCATTGCAAATGATAGCGGCGTCAATTCGCCTTCTTATCGCGGGCGCTGAAAGAAAAAGTATTTATTGGTAATGATAAAGTAAAATGTAATTGTCGTTTCTTTCGTCGCCACGCGTATACAAAATTGATTAGGAGTGCAATTTTTTAATGAATCAAACTGTGTCTCGTTTTAAATATAAAAAAATTAGCGTAGCTTGCAATGGTACAAAGACAGCGGAGCTGATGGGCACCTAGCCAGTCCTGGCTTTTTGGGCTAGGCTAGGCACTACCGTGTCATTCCCAGCATTTGCAGGAATTTCTTGATTGTTGATCGATTACCGATTAGCTATTATTTGACTAACGATTGGCTATTTCAAGGTAATGGCCACGTATTTTGGCTAGGCTAAGCACGTACTACCAAGTCGTCCCTAGCGTTTCCCGGGATTTATTGATTATATGTCGATTATAGATTAGCAAATTGATTGGCCACTTATTTGGGCTAGGCTAAGCACTGGTAAGTCATCCCCAGCATTTTCCGGAATTGATTCATTATTTGTCGATTATCGATTAGCCATTGATTGGATATCTATTGGCTATCGCAAGGTATTGGCCACGTATTTACGCTAGGTTAAGCACCACCAAGTCATCCCCAGCATTTTCCGGATTTATTTATCATTGATCGCTGAGCTATTGGTTGGCTTTGGATTGCCTGTCGCAAGGTGTTGGCCAAGTATGGGGAACCAGTGCTGGAGTTTCGAACTGACACACAGCGCCCATTGCGGACATCGCACGTATTGTTCAGTCATAAACACAGAAGAAAATCCCCAGCGGCGGCATACGGTGGGCAATGTCCAAAACCCGCAAAACATTTTTTTGAAGGCCATCCTTATCCCTGCCTGGTTAATTGCTACAACTAGAAAAGCCGTAATATAGCCCTATAATTCTAATATTTTTCGCGAAAACTACGATCACGAGTAACGGCGACGTCGGATTCAGGCCGGCGCGATCGCACGCCGTTTTTAATATTCAACTATTCCTAGAGCTTCTCCGGCATAATATCCGTGTGCATTTGATTTTATTGAAAGCGAAAATGGCAATGCTTCTAGTACAAAAATGTATACATGTTCTTAGTACAAGACTGCATATATACAGCCGCCATTTTTTCGGGGGCGCTAAGAGTAACACAAGAGTGCCAGCCAGCGTGTAAATACCCACTGGGTTTCCAGCGGTGCGTGGTGCCTTGTGACACAATGAAAAGGCAGCAAATCAGAATGCTAATGATACACTTTCACAGCGAATATATACAGTGAACACTTTGTATTTACTGCAGAAACACTGCGCATCGACGCGGCACCGGCGCTACGCCACTGCCGGCGACACAAGCATTGGTTATATAGCTTCTATTCGAGGCAAAATGACCTCCCCTAGACTGAAGTGACGCGTGCATATTGTTCATTTAGTATTTAAAGAAACATGTCCATGATCAAACGTTAAACGAGAGTTCCGATACAAGTCAAGTTCAGCTGCACTGCATAGCCATACCGACGGTGCACTGGGTCACCTGTGCTCGCATTGCCGTGCTCGCATTGGCCCTGCTCGCATTGCATATATCAGCATCTTTTAGATGCGAAGCATCTTATGGTCGGGGCTATGTCACTCCCTCCCTCCCTCCCTTTCTCCGCCGTGCGGCGTCCACACCCCTACTGCGCATGCGCATCCTTTTCTTGATGTGAAATTATTGCGAGGAGAGGGTAAAGAGGCAACAAAGGTAACAAAACATCGCTGCTTGGGAGCGTCGGTCGTTCGTTCTGAAGCGCCGTCAGCTACAGATTCGAACTGAACAGTAAAAGGCCTTGCGACGATATCGGTGGCGAGCGATCAGAGATGGCGAGGCTGCCGGCGACGCCAGAGCGTAGCCGCGACCACTCCTCTGTCACTGAATGGCCACGATGCTGTGATATCTAGGACAGAGATTCCTCTGCATGCCAGGGAGATCTCACCGTTTTCCAGCAAGACCGCCGTCGGCCGGCGGTCCGCGATACGGCGAGTTGCCGTGTCGCTAACGTGTATGCGCCTTCAATTCCGGCGCCGTGGACGCCATAAGTGGCTCCAAGGAAATCAACGTCACCCTGCTTACGAAGAAACTGCCTCTATTTGCGTCTCCAATATGCAGAAATGAAACATGGTGATCGGTTACTTAATTCGGACGGCGTTTCTTCACTTGATCGTAATTTGGATTTCGCTGAAAGTGAAACCAAGAACCACTGTTGTCAGGTATCGTTTTCTCAACCTTGAAAAAAATTTACTGTAGGCAATCCTCGCCCTTCTCGAGTTATCTTGCATCAAAAGCTCTTATAGTAAGCCGACAGTCTTGAATCTGTACCGCAACGCGATAGGCGGTGCACGCTTGCAGCTGCTGGTACATGCAGCTGTAGTTTTCTGCGCAAGACACTTCTAGGGCGTTTTTCACACGAAAATTCGTCCTCAATTATTGGAGCCTCTTCACTGTTTTCAATATTCACGCTGAAAGAAACGTCAAAGAAAGATAGGTCAAACTCGCTAAAGTTACAGTTTTATAAAACGTATTTTATGAAACGTGTTCCCCGCGGCCCCGCATTCGTTTAGGAGACTGATAGTTGCGGCGTTTTTGTCACTCACGGCACCGAGAGCCGTCTTTCACTAAAGTCCCTATATAAGAAAAGTACTGCCATCCTTTGATCAATGCCGCTTTTCTCTCTCCTGTATCACTTCTTTATATTTTTTTCCGCCTCAGAGCCATGTTGAAAGTCCTCTGCACAGCCGCAGTCGCCAGCAGCGGCAGCGGTGCGCGCCCGGCCTGAAAGCTTCAACGTGGGCTTTCTATGTGCGCCACCGTTGACTTGATTTCGCAAGCAAAAGGTAAAGAAAAGAACAAGCGCTTTAGGAGAGGAGACGGCGGAGGAAAGAGTAGATGGCGGTACTTTTCTAATATAGGGACTTTATCTTTTACGAGTGACCCCTGGGCAGCGCGGGTTTCCCATTTGCGCTAGGCTAAGCCCTATCGAGTCATCCCCGACATTTCCGGAATTTATTGATTACTCATCGATTATTGATTAACTATTGATTGGCTATCGATGACTGACTAAGCTTAAGTTGTCCCAACTATGCTTAGCTACAGTTATCTAGGTTCAGCTTGCTAGTTCACAGGGGTATGTGCCATTGCGCTTGGACCTTTCTGCACAACCGTCAGGATCGGCCCACATTTTCTGTTCGCCAATCACGGACTAACGGCCAGCTTAGGGCTGTTTCACATGGCGCGATTGGGGCGAACAAAATCGTTCTGCTGCGCACGTCGCAGAGCGATTTTCGCTGACAGCTTTCAAATGAGTCTGCGACATCGCGATTACCGTCGCAGCGACGCCGAAGGTCGCCCCCTGCTCACGAAGCATCCAAGCCTGCATCGCTAAATAAAAGCAACGTGGAAAGTAGCCATATAATAAAATTTTCTGATTATTATTTGAAAATAGAATGAGTACGCCATTTTTTATTGTTTAAAAGCGTTGACACTTTACGATCGCTTAGTCCGCAGCTGCGGCGAGTGAAACGCTGCAGAACACCGCAAGTATGAGCGTGCGGCTAGTGCGCAGTGTTGCCAGGCTTGGCTATATATAGCCAAATTTGGCTACGGGAAAAATTTGTTCGCATCGACTTGGACGCGTTGGCCATGGGCTACTGAAAATCTGCGACTTGGCTGTGTTTGGGCTATAAGTGGCGCCCTAATCCATGCTCCAGATGTGGCCCTGATTGGGTAGAAGCAAATCTCGAAGGATGTGTTTTAGCTGGCTGAGCCGGCCGCGTGGCTGTGCGCGTGTGCGTGCCCGAAATTACCCCCCCCCCCCCGCCTTTCCTTCCCTCTCTGGCCGTTGTCTAAGCCGGTGGCTTCGAACTTTGATGCACTGAAACCTACACCCTGCTTTGGTGGGGGCTCAGGGTGGGGTCTCAGGGTAGCCCCTTGTTGGGGGAGACTCCCTCGGCCCAAGTGATGATTTTCATTTTTTTACCTGAGATCGGCGGCAGTCCTAAGTAAGGTCTCCTAGGTAAGTTTGGAATGTCTTCCGGATGAAGTATCGCGCCGGGCACAGCTTTCAACCTACTCCACGTTTCTGGTGCGAAGCTTTACTGCCATTTTCCTTTTCCTGCTAGATGAAGTTTTCTTCGTGCTTAGATTCGCGATTTATTTCCGTAGGCTGGCCAAGTATGCGACAAGTGGGCCAAGTATGCGAGAATGTATAAAAACGACTGGGAGCAAGACCCCGCGCCAAAGGTTGGTTCTGGTGCTTTTACTTCTAGATGGTTTCCGCGTAACGTCATAGATGCAGATACTCATTCTGCTAGTATAAAAACATGTTTACCACCATGACAGCAGTGCAGCACGTCACATGAACTTCACCCACCGTGTTAGCTTAGGTTGTGAGGTGTCGTGCTGCTGGCTCGAGGACGCGGGTTTGATTCCCGGCCATGGCGGCCGCATTTCGATCAAGGCGAAATGCGGGAACACCCGTGTACTTAGGTGTACGTTAAAGAACCCAAGGTGGCCAATATTAATCCGGAGTCCCCCACTGCGTCATGCCTTCCAATTATATCGTGGTTTTGGCACATAAAACCGCAGCAATTATTAGAGTTTTACAATAGGGGCCTCAAACGTATTGAGGCCCCAAAGAAATAGCGTCGAAGCCACTGCGCATGCGCAAGACAGAAGCTGTGTTTGGGTTTTGCGTCGGGCACGCTATTTCATCGATTCAGTGGGAGCCCCTAAAGCTGCCCAAAAAGCTTTCGTAAACAAACATGGCGGTGCCCATCGAAGTGATGGCTCTAACCTAGCACAAAACTGGGCTCGATTCGTGGTAATGCGTGAAGTTCATATGCTAGAAGTGATTGTGGTTATCGCTTTCTCTCAACTAACATGTGTAATGAAGTTTGATTCATTATACGCTGCTGATTCCGAATTCAATTGTCGATTTTATGGCTTGTAGGCCTATCACGGCTTGACTTGGCTGGGTGAAGGTGCGTAAAGTTGGTTACTCAAAACTAAGCGCAACAGGTTGCCTGCTGCTAATAGCATAAGTTCTTAATTGTAATTAAAGTTGAAACAACGCAAGTTTAAATTACTTTTCTTATCGTAAAATGGTATATTTTATTTTAATATTTATAACAGCTTTTCTTTGACGCCGTACTGACGCTGCAAACGCAACACGCTATCGGCAAACGCAGAACACCTATTCCAAAACTCTTCATTCCTGCATGCCCCAAGGCTAACACCCGCAAAGCTCTTTGGGGCCCCAAACTTTAGGGGCCCCTATTGTAAAACTTTATTAGCCATCAACATGGTTTGCTTTTTGACAGTACCCGGCTTTTACAGCATTACTACTGTTATCAATCTGTTGTTTACCATTGCTCTCTGTGCGCCGTCGCGGCTTTTATTATTTCGAGCCAGTTAGTTCGGGACGTGCTCGTCGTCGAAAACGACTGCGCGCTTCTTACACTAGTGTGCCGGTTTGCGCAGCAATCTTTTAAAGGTCCATTTACACCGATTCAGACAGTGAGTGGCATCTGTTGCCTGTGCCTTTTGTTAACGAATGTTCTTGGCATACTAGAGACCTAAAATGGCGGCCAGGTTGATGTAAATTGACACTATATAGCTAGTGTGTGTCCCAGATAATCAGGCCCAAGCTAATTAAAAAAACCAGAAAAACGAGAAAACAAGATAGGAAGATGCGACAGATAACCCGAGATATCATAGCGCTAAAGACTTGTTTTAGCTCATCAAAAAAGAAGCCGTGAGCACGTCGCCGTCGCAGATCGCTGGACAGCTGAACTTCTACGCCGTAGGCAGAGATAACGTGAGCGGTCGATGACGCTGAGCATTATTTTGTGTTCACGACAGCTAAAAAGCAGAGTTCGTAGTTAATATTACTCTAAATAACCAAAAATAATAAGTTAGCACTATCTGCCATAAAATAAAAGCACTGATTTCGCCCTCTGCAGCGATTCGCTGGAACTTAAGAGCTTCTGGGGCCAACGAAAAAGTGTTCTGTGCAAGCATGATGTCGGTTTTGTGGATGTAAAGGGCCAACCGTCACGGCGGCACGGGCATTTTGCTACGAGGGGTTGTGCAAAAAATGATTGCCGTAGGCGAATGTGAATATATATATATATATGTATACACAAATAAAGTTGCAAATAAAAATGGCTATATTTGGCTAAGAAATATTTTGCACTTCTTTTCTGTTTGGCTACATTTGGGCTACAACTTCTCTAGCTTTTGGCTACGCCGCTTCGTCGGACCTGGCAACACTGCTAGTGCGGTGTCGGTGGAGTGGTTTCGTTTAGTACCCCGTTGTTGCGGTAATATATCGAAGTCGCAACTCTTCTCTTGGGGGAGTATTTGCTTGTGCAGAAGAAGCGACCATTGAGTGTGCAAGCACCTGGCACAATTTGTAGCGATGAAGAGCTTCATGACGGTGACGATCAAGTGGGTACGTGCCGTATGTTGAAGACCACGTCTGCTCGCGACCTGGATAGCGTGCAACGTCTCTGTTTAAATGAATTGCGTGAGCAGGAGAAAACAAAAATTGTTTATGAAGCTCGTGAGCCACATGCGCTGGTGGGTAGGCTCTGTTAAAACATCATTGAAACTGGTGCGCGACATTGCCTCGCTCAGCTTCCAACACGCGGTAAAACAGGAGAGCACCTATTTCGACGCCGCTTGCTGTTACGTCACGTTGCCCCGTCCACACCGCGCCGATCGCTGCGATTTAGCGACGGAGATTCCAACATTTTGGAATCGCGTTGCGGAGAGGCCGCGACGTCGCGGCGGTCGCTGAGCGACGGAATTCGCTGTGTCGCTGTGTGAAAATTGTGCCATGTGAAACAGCCTTTAAACAGCGTCGCTGTTTTAAAGGGCTCCTAAACCACCTCAGATATTTTTTGTACATTTCAAGTAAACAGGCGCGTCGAGTTCAGAATGCCGTCACGATAAACGATGCCAAACGCTGCAGCGCTACGCGCCGCGGGCGCGCCAAAAAAAAATCACAGCATATCCACGAAGTGAATGATGATGAGTTGGCGAAGCACCGGGGGATCATTCGGGTAAACCACAGCTACGGACGAGAGATAAAGAGAGCGCGCGTCGGGAACGAGAGAGAACATTACACCATCTTCCCGTAGGGGAACCCTGAGTAGTATGCGAAGCAGCCATGGGGTCGACTCAAGGTAGTTTTATCACCTGTATAAACTTGGACATGCAGCAGCACCAGCAACGCGCAGAACTGTTGTCGACGCCGTCGGCGTTTTGCCCGCGTTCGCACCGAACGCGCGCAAAGTGGAAGTGGAACCGGAAGTGGAACCGGAACAGGAAGTTGAACCGGAAGTGGAACCGGAACCAGAAGTGGAACCGGAAGTGGAACCGGAACCGGAACGCCATCTAGTGAACACTTCATAAAACTACACAAGTGGCTACGGACACATAACACCATATATTGAGCAATTCATAAACTAGAGTTGGCTACATAAGACTCACGGTCGTCACGATGTCAGCAGTGTGAATCTGGTGATGTCAGCATCGGGGACGATGCCCATTGGTCGAACAAGAACCTACGACTTCCGGTTTGCCTGCTAGCAGGTACGCGCGCTCCCTGCTCTTCCTTGTCGTGTTGCTCGCTTGCGCGCCCTTGCGAATCGGTAATTACAGTGCGCAACGCAAGTGCCAAATCGCTCGCGTTCCAACTAGCGTGTACTAGAATACGGTCGACAGGGGCGTAGCCAGAAATTTTTTTCGGGGGGGCTCATCGGCCCGACCGGGGGGGGGGGGGTGGCAAGCGTCCGCTTTCCTCTACAGTGACGTGATCGCCGATAATAAATATCGGTAGTTTAAGCACCCTCTATGTATGTATATCAAAGACATGGGACCCCCCCTCCCCCCTCGCGTGTGTGTGTGCTAGAGCACTGCACGGGCTCGGGCTTACCCGAAAGCCCGGGCCCGTGGGCCGGGCCGGGTAGAACTGTTTTTTCACGGGCTCGGCCTGGGCTTGGACACGGCGTGTGCTTTTTGACCCGGGCCCGGGCCGGGCTCAGGCTTTCTGGTGGTGTGCATGTAACGTGCAGTGAGTTATTCTCGGGCGACTCAACTCTGAAAAACATTATTTTTCGGTCTCGGGCCGGGTTCGGGCCAGTTTAGAGTCGGGCTCGGGCCGGGCTCGGGCCTAAGGTAAAGGGGTGGCGGGCCGGGCCGGGCGGGTAACGTAGATTATTTCCGGGCCCGGGCCGGGCCCGGGTCTCGCCATAATAGTTTTGATCGGGCTCGGGCGGGCCACCCAACGTAATAACGGGCCATGGAAAACGGGAAAAAATCGGCCCGTGCAGTGCTCTAGTGTGTGCTTGTGAAGAAATTAAGTAAAAAGTAATGTAAGCTCAGTAAAATACAGTAAGTACGACAGGTACAGTGGGCGTTTGGAGCAACCGTCTCTCATCGCGCCACTGAATGGACCAGTCTTCGAAAACGCATCATTGAGACGACCCGCCCGATCGGAGAAGACATCATTAATTGTTAATCTCCGTTAAGCGTGGATGGCGTCGTCCTCGTCGGGGCGAAGTGCGTTTCACAGGTCAAGGACGGCTATACATGTGAAAATGCACGTGTTACCAGGCTATACATACTCCCATAGCAATAGCTTGTTCGCTGCGTCTTTGCGCTAGAAAACTTAAATACGCGCAAAAACGAGTGATGCTTTTTTTTACGAAGCTTTCGTCGCCTTGCATTTCCTGCGGCAAGTGCATGGGCTGCTGTGTCTTCCGCTGTTTGCGAGCGTGCAGCCGTCATTTGCCTTTACGTCATGGCATGTGTACGGATTTTAATTAGTGCGTGCGAGTCATTTCTGCTTCACTTAGGCCGGTGCAAACAGGAAGCGGCCTTGTACCTCACAGAATCTCGACTGATTGGTGTACTAGTGATGCAGGAATGAACTCCGGTCTTGTTCAGTGCATAGTGCAGATAATCAATTTCTCAGGACGCGTGAACTCCGACGAGAACTGTCAGCGCCTGCAACAAGAGTTTACTTACGCTGTACTGCGCACATGTAATCCATGCTTGTCGGCTGTCTGTTTCGTGCATTCTGTTGCGAGTCGGTGGAATTTCCCTGCTGGCATCAACCCTTTGGTGGGCACATTGCTGGTTTGGGATTCCACAACACAACAGCAACTACCAGCCTTTCGCAATTGCTGGTTGGGGATTCAGCAACACAACAGTAACTACCAGCCTTCCGTAGGGGCGCAATCGCAAACGAGAGACGTTCTGCGCTGCAGACTATGGCTATACGTTCACAGTTGGGAAGCGGCAAGCGGGTGGAGAGGCCAAAGCGGCCGGAAAGGCCAAAGCGGCCGCAAAATCTTTTCCGCGCATGTCCAAGTTCACATTTGTTTTGCTACCACCGCGGCCGCCACTGCCGCTTTCGTCCACATCCATCTAGTCTGCGTACGTTTGTCGGCGTGGTGGCGCTCATTATCGCATTATTTCGAGCGGTATGTTCATTCACTGACCCACCCGTCATCAAAAGTGATCATCTTGCGCAATTTCGCGTGTCATCTGCGACCTTCGGTAAATTCCTCGTTGGCGTTCTGTAATTCTCCTCACACGGGCGCGGTAGCGCTGTGTCACAGGTTGCTGCCTAGGCGTGATTATATTTCTTTAATAGCTTTTATTTACAAGTTGTAATAACATTTCATCAATTCGTATTATTTTCAGCGCCTCCAGGACACGAAAGTGGCAACGGAAATACCAAAGCTAAAACTCGGGCTGGCCCTTTGTGTTGAGGCTCGCCAAAGCCTGCGCGTCCTTCGTGAGACCTACGCTCCCAATCTATCGTCGCGACGAGAAAAGCACCCCGCGACTTCTGCAACATACCGTGCACGTGCGAGGAGAATTATGGAGCGCCAACGAGGAATCTGCCTAACTATTGTCTGTCATGGAAGTGGAAGAAGAAATGGCTTTTATACTTCTACCTACTTGTTTTCTAGAAATGGACAATGAATAAACGGAAGACAAGAAAACCTCAGAAACGGCGGTGGTGGGTTCGCCTGGCTTTGCAAAAGCGCGAGAAGTTGGGTCACGCGACTCCGTTGGCTTCGTTGCCGCGCCTCCGGTCGCGCGACGTTGAATACTATCGCGAGTATTGCTGACAGTACGTTTTAGTACTTCTCTTGTCGTAGAGCAAGGGGTGGTTCTTGATCGCGTCGATCAGCATTGCAGCCTACACTTTTGGTGCCATGTTCAATGTTACGACCTGAAGTTTACATGCTAGTGTAGCTTCCGGTCGAGCAGAACGACTTTCCGCCACGTTTCCGCTTCACCATGGCGAAAAAATCAGTCCGAGACCAATTTGGCTCGCCGCCTGTTTTTCTGCCTGTTTTGCCGCCTAGGCGGGCGGATTTTTGCAAGATTTTGCCGCTTCCGCCAGCTTCGAGACCAAGTTCCTACGCGAACGCGGCCTAACCGGCACCTGAAGGGAAGCGGTGGAAATGTATACCGGAAATTTCGACCACCTGGAGACTTTAACGTGCACCTAAATCTAAGTAAACGGGCCTCGAGCATTTTCGCCTTCATCTAAAATGCGGCTGCCGCATTTGTTTTGTTGCTTCATTTGTTGCGCATTTGTTGTTTCAGAATGCGGCCGCCACATTCGCGCCCAAAACCTCACAGAGTGTCAAGGCCTTGACAAACACCGTGACAGTTTTTTTCCATATGCAGACATGATTCGCTGTAAATTACCAACCCAAACGGAAGCGCCCAGGAACGAAAGTGTGAAAGTAGCACCGGTTTCTTGAAATATGTCAGCGCGAAGCGACGAGAGCAAAGGGTGGGTTAGTGGGGGGGGGGGGTGCAAAAAATTTCGGGGGGGGGGGGGGTTTGAACCCCCCAAACCCCCCCCTTGGCTACGCCACTGACGGTCGAGTAGGACTAGCGGCTGGGGCGGCGCATGCTTTGCAGTGAGGCGCCTGATGTGGAAAAATACTGTGGCGGCGCTACGATCCAAGTGGATTGGGGCCGCATTCAGGTCGCGCCGTTGGAAACTGTTGGCCATACAGCTCGGCACGGTCATTCCTATTACTTCGCGCGCTGGTATTTGCGTTCAGACCGCTCAAATTGTGTTCATAATTGCATATGACATGTACTTATGCCTTAAGAATAAATTCCTTGCTTTCTCTTCTTTATATTATTTTATTTTTTAATGCCTCTCGGTGATGCGCGTCCATTGCGGACGCAGTGTCGGCTTTCATTTTACTGTGTTATTGTACGGTTCCCTTTGGAGAACAAATATTTTTCCCGTATCTCTCGTGTGTATTGTTGCGCATATAGATTTCTATCAGTAGGTCTTGCGAAACGCAGACGCAGAAACATATGTATCCTTCCTGCTTGCCACTTCAAACAAGTAAAGCATATCTACCCCATCCGGCGCATTATACTAAGATTTACGGGAAGCATTGTTATAGATAAAAAAAGAGTAAACTGCAGCGCAACAATCCAACAAGTTTCCGCCTTCCTCGCGTAACAGAATGCGGAGTAATTGGTACGGGGTCATTTATTGCGGCTGCACCTCGAGCGCCGAAAATGGTTTTGGTTAGTCATTCTACATGCTGATATTTGGCCGGAAGCCGTACGTGGAATTTTTTTTCCAGTCGATGCTTCAAAATATTACACCATCTTCCCGTAGGGGAACCCTGAGTAGTATGCGAAGCAGCCACGTGGTCGACTCGCGTTCCCATTACGCGAGCCCTCGTTGCATCAGTAGCAGCTTCTCGGCGGCGTTGACGTTTCCTTTCGGCTTCGCGAGCCCGAAGTTCGGGATCGGCCTGTCGCCGCTGCCGTTTCGTGGCAGCGGCTCGAGCCCTCTTCTCAACACCGCGTATCCACGAAGTGAATGATGATGAGTGGGCGAAGCACCGGAGGATCATTCGGGCAAAGCGCCGCAAGCGTTCTCCGGAAGCCGGAAGCTGGCTTCCGGAAGCCGGAGCTTCGCGTACATACGCAGTAGGGGTGTGGACGCCGCACGGCGGAGGGAGGGAGGGAAGGAGTGACATAGCCCCGACCATAAGCTGCTTGGCATCTAAAGGAAAAGAAAGAAAGCCTGCGCGGTAGCCTAATTAGTGGCTATATAGTGGATGCGGCGTTGCGCTGCTAAACTGGAGCTTGCGGGTTCAATCCAGGTCGCGGAATTCGACGGGAGCGAAATAGAAAACAACCGTGTACTTCTATTTGGTGCGCGTTAAAGAAGCCCAGGTGGTGAAAACTAAACCTCATAATCGTATTTCGTGGTTTTGTCCAGTAAAACCAGAGAATTTGTTTAAATTTAAAAAAAGAGAGAGAAGCATGTGACTGCGTTCTTTGGCTTTTCTCTTGGGGTGTAAACAAAATAAATTATTCTCGAGTCTGATTTCCGAGAAAAACATGTCACGCTCATAATATATTTCATACATATTGTAATGCCGTTCCCAAATGCATGACCGCTCAACACAGCAGCTTGTATATTAAAAACGGCTGCGTGCAGTTATCCGGTGCACTAGCGTAATTATCATAATGAAACAATTAAAGGAACGGCTTGCTTCACATACACCCTTAGCTGGGTAACACTTAGTATAGGTGCACAAATTCACATTTATAAGATACATTGTACCTAATGCATTATAAGGTGCATTATAACTAATACAAAATATAAGCTACGTTGTTGCCCTTGAAAAATATTTACAAGGTACATTGTAACCAATATAATATAAGGTACATTGTAACCAATATAACATAAAAGGTACTTTGTTACCCTTGAAAAAAGATGAAGCTTTAGAGGTTACGCTCTAATCTTTTATTTTCTATAGCAAATGTAACCACTAAAGGACGTGTTAAATTTAGGGGTTACTTCAGCAACTGATAGAGATATTTTTCTGTTTGATTGCATTCTATTTTTATAGCCAACGGAGGAAATTTCCAATGTTCCACTACATGATGTTTGCATATCTAACGGGGCCGATATTGTCATGATTGCCAGTTTACGGATATGTTTCACCTCAGATTGTTATGCTGGTGTTAAAATTGTGGGACTAAAGAAGAGACTTCCACTGTCAATGCATTTCATTAAAGCTTTGAAGAGAGCACGTAACTTGCTCGAATTGCTAATGACCAAAACATTTTTATTTCATTCCTATAATTCAAACTTCTGCATGACAATCTGTGGTGAAAAGAAATCAGAGGCAACTGACAGGCATCACAATGTTGGCCCCATTCGAGATGCAAAACATTTTGAATCATGACATGGTGATAGATTTTATAGGTTAGCTATAAAAATATAGCGCAATCACAATAAAGACGTCTGAATAAATAGCTGAAGTAATCCCTAAATTTAACATAGCCTTTGGGGTACAGTCCCTGCTTGACCGCCCTTATAACTCATCTGTAGGTTTCAAACATATACTGCCTCTGAGTTAGTGTTCCTCCAAAATCTGTGGAAGCCAAAAATACCTCCAAATCCTAGAGCATTACTTGTGCGCAAAAGCCACTATTTATTAATAATCCATCTTCAAAAGGCACAAAATTACTTGAAGTACACACTCAATGAAGAAAAACACTTGGGGAAGCAACATCTGTTTGAGTATTGTAGGTTGGCTAGAATAATTTAGCTCAGGCGATCAATAGCATACTACAAAGTGCTGATGGCAATAATATGGTGACAATCAGTTGTTTAAGTGTACTTGAAGGCAATGTCATTATTTCACTTCTTAACTATGCACCTGAGAATTTGTAATAAGCTGTTTCGTTTAATATTCTGTGAACGTTGTCTAGATGGGCAAAACGGCTCACTTCAGTGAGCGGCTCGGAACGGCTCAGCTCACTGAAATGAACCGGTTCATTTCAACGGCTCACCGGTTCATTTAAACGTGTAACCTGTGTTATGCATATTCTATAGTCATGTGGCTTTGAAAAAAAAAACGATATATGCATAATTTAATAACCGTGTTATTGGTATTTTCGCTATGTTTAGAGAATATTTTTGACGTTTATTAAAAGCGTGAATTGAAGCTTTCTTTTCTGATATTGGGGATAAAATGCTTATGATACTGTGACAGGAGAATGCGACGTACTTTTTTCAGAAAAAAAATGTAACTTCATCGTCTTTCAGAAGCTTGTCCGTTTTGGGGGTACTTTAAAATCAACTTTTGTCAAACTAAGAACACAAAATGATTGTACATTATGTTTCAACTTTATTCATTTATTCACATACTATAATATGAGCAAGCTGTAACGCCATGCAAAATGAACGTCGAAATCATTGCTTAGAGTACAATACAAAAATCATACGAGAGATCCACAAAACTGCCGCACGTACCTTTCGTTTTTTTTCTCTTCAGTGCATGCGCGATACTGGCGATCACGCCATCATACACAAGGACAAAAAAAAAAGAAAAAGAAAAAAAAGAAGTGAAGTTCTATTACAACACAACAGATCATTGGCCTCGTTTTATTGACGTACTAATGATACACGCTCAGAAAATGCACTGAAGTGGATGTCATGGGCGACATTTTCATGACTACACTAATTAGCACAAAGGAAGACCAGGACGTAAACTGTACGTTCACCTCTTGTCGTTAAAGGGCCCCTAAACCACCCAGAGGTCGAAATTTAGTTGTGGTGTTGCAGTTGTTCACGATTCTACAACGAACGCGTAGCCGCGAGAATTTTTCGAAATGGTGCCGTAATAGCGGAGTAACACGCGTTTCATGATCGAAAAACGGCCCTCGCTCGTTTCGCTCTTTCCTTTGCTACTCTCCACATCGGCTGATCTCCCCTCCTCGCCGAGTGCTTCTCGGAAGGTCACGTGACATACGTCATCGCCTACGCGCTTGTCAAAACACTGCATACTTCCGGTCACGTCCACGCTAGCGGCACATATACCGACGGCGAACCGTCCGCCAGTGCCGTAGAACGTCTGCCGCGCGAGAGGTGTCCGAAGTAAACGGCAGTTCGGCCGGCGCCCCGCCCGCTGCACCATCAATGGCCCAATCGACGACCGCGAACCTGCGCGCCTCTGCCACCGGCAACGAAAACATCAGCTGCAGCCGGGAGACGACGGGCTCGGCTGTGCTCGCATCGCAGCCGACGGCGCCGCTTATAGCGTATTTTTCTTCTTTGTGTACAAGTATTGCGAAGAGCGATAGCAACGATAAGAAAATATTGCGGCTTGTGAGCGTCGGTATTTCATTTCAAAGCGCCGTCAGTTTTAGCTTTGAAGGGAACCAGAAAACGCCTAACGACGATATCGGCGCCATTGAGCGATCAGCGGCGGTGAATCTGCCGCCGTCTCATCCCAGTCTCATCCTCTCTACATACGGCAAGGAAATCTCGCCATTCGCAAGCAAGAACCGCTGTCGAACGGCTACCCGCGAATGGCAAACGGCGTGCGATGAGTTACCGTGCCGGCAACATGGACTCAGCGCTTCTCGGCTATACCCGCTGTTGCTGCGGTGCCAGCCCGTGTTATGCGAAGCGTACCGCTATAGAAACTGTCTTTCGCGCACGTCTGGAAAGGTCAACACTGTCGCACTCTGTTCGTGCATCTAATCAAACCGCTAAGCACGACTGTGTTGGAACGCGAGCGATTTGGCACTTGCGTTGCGGGCTGTAATTACCGATTCGCAAGGGCGCACAAACGAGCAACACTACGAGGAAGAGCAGAAAGCGCGCGTACCTGCTAGCAGACTAACCGGAAGTCGTAGTTTCTTGTTCAACCAATGGACGTCGTTTCCGCAGTTGACATCACCAGATTCCCCCTGCTGACCTCGTGACGACCGCTGGGGATACCGGAAAGCCGAGCGGAGGAGACGGCATTGTCTTTTTTTTTTTTTTTTTGGAGCTCCTGCAGCGCGTAGCGCTGCAGCGTTTGGCATCGTTATCTTGACGGCATTCGGAACTCGATGCTCGTTCACTTCAAATGTGCAAAAAATATGAGCTGGTCGGGGCCCTTTAAAGACACGAAAGACCATCTTGGAAGTGTTATTGGACAATAGGGATGGTAATATCGATGAACGATTAATCGATTAATCGACGAAAAGTACGCCGCAAAACGATTAATCGTCATCGATGTCTACCTTTAATTTAATCGGGTTAATCGATTAAACCGCTTCGATTAATCGTTTTCCAGACAGTGACTAAATGGCGTGAAAATTTTGAAATCGTACTATAGAATGCGGAGCACGAGCAACGGCAGCGCGGCTGCGAAGACCGAGAGCGACTGTCAACTGTTTTTGTCCCCGAGTCCTGCCGAGATTGCCAAGCGTTTCCCCGCTTTACGCACACGTCACGCAGGCTGCCTGGGGCCGGAGAGAGGCCGCCCCCGTGGAGGAAGAAATAAACTAGGAGAGAGCATTATGTGATGCAGCAAGTATTGGAAAGCGAACTCGTCGACAAGCCATTTCCTTCGGTGTTCAACTCGCAGTATAGGGTCAGCACGTGACCCTGAGAGACAACGTATTGGCCGATAATGTTTGGTTCGCAGTAGTTTCAAATCGGTGCGCACCCGTTCAGCTGCGGTGCTGCCCTGCACCCGGCAGCATTAAACCGACCGCGCGCTCTGATGTGGCGATCACGTGTTGCGCCGTTACTTCTTGATGCCAGTCGTGCTGCGATGCTCTCTTCTAGTTTCTTCTTCCTCCACGCCCACCCTCCTCAGTAAGTGCCATTTTTAACGTACAGGGTGTTCATTTTTAAGTTTTATGGAATTTTTAGAAATCGCCTGTGGCAGGTAGCATAATTCTTATCATTGATGAGGCGTACATTAGTACGAGAAATCGAAACACATATTCAACGAATTAATCAAAATTACTAATTAACTTCGTAGTTAATTAATTTACGACGCATATTGCAATTTACCAATTGCAGCCGGTGAAGTTATTTATTTGTTTATTGCACGTACTTTCCAGGCCCGAAGGCGTTACAGAAAGGAGTGGAGTCAAAAACAAAAAATAATGCAGCAAAAATACAAACCAAAAACATTAACAAAATGCATTCGAACAGCGGTCTTGAAGTTGGTAGAGTCGGTGATGAGTGCGACTGACGCGGTAAGGCGATTCCAGTCCGTGCTTGTCCTAGGGATTAATGAGTCACTGTACCGGTTTGTGCGGCACAATGGTACCCCGACTTTAAGGCTGTGGTCAGTGCGAGACGAAATATAAGACGGAGGGGCAAGAAGGGTTTCTTTTAAAAGGGGGTTCAAATAAAAACACTTTGTGAAAAAGAGAAAGACGGGAACATTTGCGGCGTGACGATAGATCAGGTAAGTTAAGAGTTCATTTCATTGATGAGATACTTGCATAGCGAGAATAATTAGATAAGACAAAGCGTGCACCGCGGTTTTGAATACTTTCTAGAGTAGAAACTAATGAAGACTGAGTCGGATAGCAAATGGCTGAAGCATACTCCAATTTGGAGCGAACTAAAGTTTTGTAAAGAGTTAGCTTCAGGGACGAAGGGGCAGAGCTAAAATTACGGCGCGAGTAATCAACCATACGGTTAGCGTTATTAGCAACATAGTCAATATGCGGATGCTAAGAAAGGTTATTTGATATGTGAAGGCCGAGATACTTGTAAGAAGTAACTGACGTCACAGGTTCACCATTAATAAAGTACGTGTGCATGACAGTGTTACGAGATATTCGCATGCCCTTGCATTTATTTGAATTTGCATGCACCAATTAGAACACCACTCAGTTACGCGGTTAAGGTCATCCTGCAGTTCTTGGGAATCGGAAGGATTAGGAATTTTACGGTAGAGAACACAGTCATCTGCGAATAGCGTTATGGAAGAACAAAGAACGCAGTTCGGAAGATCGTTAATATAGATTAAAAAACACCGCCCAAGCACTCCGTACAGATGATTAACCAGCGAAGCTGAAACGTGCGGCCCCGGTGTTTAGCAGTGGTTAATCCCGACGCTGTATTGAAGCGTTCCTCAAATATTGGCTACATGTTTGTGTTTCCAGTTGAACGCAAGCGCCAATGGCGGGCGGATGCTGCTAACCACTACGCCGAGTTAACTCGAGATATTGAACGCATGCGACAACGGCGAGCCGAGGAGAAGGCGTTTCGGGCACAGCAGCGTCAACGTGGCAATGGCGGGAACGCCTTCGCTAACAATATCACTAACGGCGCTAGCTGCCAATGGCGCGCGCGCTTGGGTGCGACGTAGAGGACGACGTAACTGACGGCGCAGCCAATGGAGACGTTTATCGAAACATGGGACGAACGGTTTTTCGTTTCGCCTAGCCATATAGAGCTTTCGCTGTAAAAGAGAAGTGGAGCGAGGACTGAGCCTTGAGGAACACCTACCTGCTGGTACATTAGAAAACAGGCGTATCCACTTGTCAGGCGTATTCACTTGGAATGAATTTCCAGATTTTGGAACTGAGGTTTGAACAGCGCGAAAAAAACAAGGACACGAAGAAACAAATACCATAAACAAGCGCTTGTTTGGTGTATTTCTTTCTTCGTGTCCCTGTTTTCTTCGCGCTGTTCAAATCTCAGTTCCAAATTATGAACCAACTAGCCCTCATCAAGAACATACTGAATTTCCAGAGTGACACCAGTTTGAAGATATGCACCATCAAACTCGCCGTAAAGAAACGCTGTTGTTCCACTTACATTTCTACCAAAATGCATTGAAGAACAAAAGTAACTGGAACGCCCATGTATTTCGTCCCACACTTTGAGAAATAATATCTCGAAACTGGTGTCATCCTGTAAATTCCTTTCAAGTGTGTCTTCCAAACTCATCGGCTACAATTCATAAATTGTAATATGTGTCGTAAAGTAATTAACTAAGAAGTTAATTACTCAATGTTTATTAATTAGTCAAATATGTATTTCGATTTTTTATGCTACTGATGTCCGCCTCTTCGAATAACCCAGCTCAACGATAAGAATTATGCTACCTGCCACAGGCACTTTTGAAAAATTCCGTAAAACTTGGGGGTATGTAACAACAAGCCAACTTGCCCGCGTTGCGCCGAACCCCACACAGCAGAGTCTTGCAAAGCGAGTACCCTGAAATGCAGAAACTGCAATGGAGATCATGATGCCTCATCAAACGACTGTCCACTAATCAAGAAGGAGAAGAGAATCTTGAGGCAAATGGTGAAGCACGGCTCGTCACGAAAGGAAGCGATAACGACTGTTAAAAGACAACGTTCCCGTCGACGGCGCACTTCCAAGAAAGAAAAAAATACTGTTTTGCCCCCAGAGCGCTCCTTCACGCCGCCGCCGCCGCCGCCACCGCCAAGCACCCTACACCTACATGGTCAGAAGAATACCGAAGCTCAGCAAAAATCTGAAGCTGCTTGGCCTGCTCTACCCCAGGCACACTTCTCCGAGGATTGACAGCATCGACTTCCGCCGAGCGCTAATTCGGCAGCAGATAATCAAGCTGCCCAAGATGTCGAAGTCGTTGCTATTCTGAGGTCCCTGGTGAGTGCTATCCGCTCCCTTCTGAATACCATGCAAACACCATACGCTAAATGCGCACTGCAAGTCCTGGACTCCCTTGAACCAGTACTTGCAGGTCTACAGTAACAAGATGGCTTGCCATCCACAACCACTGCGACCTTCCCGGGAACAAGTCAAGTGCGCTTCCATACTTCAATGGAATGCCAGAGGTCTGCAGTCACGGATGTCAGAATTTCGGCACTATGTTTTTGAGAACAAGTTCCCGATTATCATAATTTGTGAAGCCCATTTTTCAAGAACAATTCGACTGTCGGGTTACGAGTCATTTGCTTCTTCATCATGTGTTGAAGGAAGTCAAGTTGTGTATATTCGCAAGGAGCTCACATATGTTCAACAAAAAGTGCAGCACGACGACAATCATTACGTATGTCTCCGTGTCAAAAAGAAAAAGGTTTCCTTCACACTAATAGGCGCCTACCTATCACCATCAAGTCGACTTGATCGACAGAGGCTAAACGACATACTCATGAAAACTCCAGGTCCTTGGATAATCATGGGTGACTTTAACGCCCATCATCCACTTTGGGGAAGCTTCAGGACTAATCAACGAGGCACGAGTCTAGTTGATCTCGCTGCCAAGCACGGACTGAGAGTTTTGAACGATGGCTGTCCGACTTATCTCCGAGGGGCGACTTACAGTAGCTGTTTGGACTTGACATTAGTGTCTCATAGTATACATTCTAAAGTTCAATGGTTCACAGACATTGAAACTCATGGCAGTGACCATATGCCTACCTACATTAATGTCAGAGGCTTTGACAGTTCTAGTTCGCCTATGCTGTCAAGACAGACTGACTGGCAAGCATACCGACTTTCGATCGAGGACAAGTGCAGACAGGAACATCCCGAGCCCCTTGAAGACATTATCATACAAGCGCTGCAGGCTTCTACGCGGACGTATACACCATCGACAAGACGCACAGATTTCGACCAAGAACTGGAGAGGCTTCGTGCGATCCACCGGCGGGCCGAGAGACGATATAGGCGTACTAAGTCTATTTATGACTTGAGCGAAGACCGACGCATTCAGAAGAAAATTCAGCGTGAGATTAACAAACTTCAGGACCGACGATGGAAGAGCTTCTGCGATTCCCTGGATCCTCGCAAGCCGTTATCCTCCGTGTGGAGAACTCTTCAGGGTCTTCGCTCACTTCCACAACAACGTCGTCCCTTTACAGCACTCGCTCTAGATCAAAGTCGACCAGAGCTTGAAGTCGCTGGTGATTTTTGTGCAAAGGTTACTGGTCACATCGTCCCACTGATGGACCTCTCGCTACATGACGTCCCTGTCGCGAGATATCAAAGTATGGAAGTGCCTTTTACTATGGAAGAAATGCAAGCGGCTTTGGCTATGTGCAGGCGGTCGTCATCACCCGGTCCCGATGGGGTGACCTACGCTGCCTTAAGACACTTGGGTTCAACAGCGCAATGCTGTTTGCTGGATATCTTCAATAAGTCTTGGCATGACGGCATAGTCCTCGACGAGTGGAAGTGCAGCCGATTGGTGCCTCTACTGAAGCCTGGAAAGTCTCCGCTGGACCTTACATCGTACCGACCGATTGCACTTGCGAGTTGCATCGGTAAGGTCATGGAGAGGATGTTGCTGACACGTCTCGAGTGGTACCTTGAATACTATAACATCTACCCTGATGCTATGGCTGGTTTTCGACGTGGACGGTCTTCAATAGACAACGTCATTGATCTTGTGACCTCCGTGCAGCAACAAAAAGCTATGAAGCGTCTCTCTGTGGCACTCTTCTTAGACGTAAAAGGTACCTACGACAACGTAACCCACAGAGTCATTCTCCAAGCTCTTGAGGCTGCAGAACTTGGAGGCCACGTTTTTAGATGGATTAGGAGCTATCTCTTAAGGAGATCAGTGTTTGTTCTTACAGAAGATGGCCCGACAAACAGATATATTTCCAGTCGTGGTGTCCCACAAGGCGGAGTGTTGAATCCGACTCTTTTCAACCTCGTTCTAGTGGGGCTTACCGAAACGATACCACAGACCGCCAATGTCTCGCTCTACGCAGATGATATTTGCATCTGGGCGTCCGGCGTGACACGGCCACAAGTGCGCGCTAGAATACAGAAAGCAGCAACCCTGACAGTGGCATACCTTCGCTGACAAATCCTGACAATATCTACGGAAAAATGTGCACTAGTGGCATTTACACGAAAACCGATGTATTTCAACCCGGTGCGCATCGAGGGCCACTCAATTGCATATAAGAAAACTCACAGGTTTTTAGGCGTTATTGTGGATCGAGACCTCACCTGGAGTCCCCATGTCTCCTACATGAAGAAAAAACTCATTTGTATTGAGAATATGTTTAAGTTCATAACTGGAAAATCGTGGGGACCATCCGTGCGCTCTATGTTACAGCTATACACGGCACTATTTCTCGGATTTCTTCGCTACAGTCTTCCAGTCTTGTCGAACACATGCAAGACTAATCTCCTTGCACTACAGAGCGTACAAGCCGAAGCACTTCGGACATGTCTTGGCCTCCCGAGATGTTCTTCGACAGCTGCGACGATTGTCATTGCACAGGAGCATCCGATCACCACCCATATCGTCGCAGAGACGCTAAGAGCGCACATTCGACACCTTTCACGACTACCATCCCACCATTTAGCCAATTTGCCAGCGCGACGACCACAGGCTGTAGTATTGTGACGAGACAACACGAGTCGATACCTTCTGGCTGCAAGCCTGCAAAACGCCCAACATCAACATTGTGGTGTCTCCGGCAAATTCGCGTGTGCCTCTCAGTTCCTGGGATTGCTAAGAAATCAAACCTGTCACCCTTAGCCCTGAAGCAGTTGTCCCTGCTTTGCCTACACGAGTCTTATCTTGACCGAATACATATTTACACGGACGGTTCCACTAATTCCAACAGTTCAACCGGAGCAGTGGTTGTTCCATCGGACGCCGTCTATTTGCAATTTAAGTACTCTCACAACACCACGTCGACAGCAGCAGAACTTGCGGCTCTTAAAGGTGCAATCCATTACGTGCTCCAGCAACCACCAAATCGCTGGGCCATTTTCTGCGATTCGAAAGCAGCCCTACAATCTCTACAGTTTGCCCTACGTCACGGGTTACACGAACAGCTAGTGTACGAAATAAGACAAGCTCATCACCACGCGATTGAGAAAGGACACGACATCGTATTTCAGTGGTTGCCGAGCCACTGTGGAATTGTTGGCAACGACAGCGCCGATGAAGCTGCTCGCTCGGCTCATCAAAAACATCAGCGAGTGCCTATACCACTCTCAAGAACGGACGCTGCGCGGCAACTTCAATCACTTGCTCGCCACATCACACTTCAAAGATGGAATTCAGCAGGTTTCAGCAACTCACGCTTGCATTCTCTCGACCCTAAATTGCGACTTCTCCTGCCACCTGAACTCTCCCGTGGAGAAGCAACTTTACTGTGTCGCGTGTGGCTGGGCGTCGCATTTACAAATTCCTATTCATTCCTAATAGGAATGGCTAACAGTGCGGCATGCAATTTGTGCGGCTGCGATGAGACGCTAGAGCACCTTCTGTGTCATTGCCCAGCTTTTGACGCTCAACGACGGATTCTTCCAACTCAAATCAGCATGTTAGATAGCAGAGTGCTGTCAGAGGAAAAGATTCTGGGACCATGGCCTACGCATTCCTGTATGCGTAAGGCCACAAAAGCTCTTCTTCAGTTCTTGAAGGAGACTGGACTATATGAGCGCTTGTGACAGTGGACCTTTCTCTGCGACTGACTGTGTGAATAACTGACTCTTTATGTGTTTTTTTTCGTATTATCGCTCCTTATCTATTCTTCCCCTTTCCCTCTCCCCAAGCGTAGGGTAGCCAACCGGGCACGTCCTTGGTTAACCTCCCTACCTTTCCCTTCTCGTTTCTCTCTCTCTCTCTCTCTCTCCCCGTAAAACTTAAATGTGAACACCCTGTACATTGTTTATTCCTTCCCTAGTCCCTAGTGGAAATTATAGTTGGCCTTTAAGAAGTTAAAAAACATTAGTCTTTATCAAAGGTTATACCCTTGTATTTCTTATCCTGGTTCCACCTTTCAAACGTTATAATGAGTACTTATGTGAGTAGATAACTGTGTTTCAGCCTTTTTAAAGCACCCGAAAAAAAGTCGATTAATCGATTAATCGACGAAAACCCTGTATCGAAAGCGATTAATCGATTATAGGCTAAACCGACGAACGATTAATCGTTAATTGATTAAAAGATTTAATCGACCATCCCTATTGGACAAGCGCACGATGTGCGATGGGTGAGAGTCATGCGACATCGTTCGAACAGCAGCAGGCAACGAACGGTACCATCCTTTGCCAAATAAGACTTCTTTACAACTCCCCTCGGTGGCATCGGGTGCCACACCATAAGACGCACAAAAAACCAAGGGGACTGCTGCGCACACCACACACTGCGAGCGAGTACCAGTAGCGCGAGTCGGCCCACACTGGCCACCATTCGTCAGTCAGAAATCGAAAAACATCGAAACCCAGCAGAAGACCCAGCTCTGACGGAACGGTTCGGCTCGGCTCATTCAAAGAGAGAGAACCGGCTTCCTCACTCCGAAAGAACCGCCGCTCACTTACTGAACCACGGCTCCCTCGGTCTTCAAAAGAGCGCTCAGGAGCGAGCAGGATCTTTTGAAGAGCGAGAGAGCCGTGGCGAAAAAGAGCGGCTGGCTCCTGAGCGCTCAGATGCGAGCCGGATCTTTTGAAGAGCGAGTGAGCCGTGGCGAAAAGAGCGGCTCGCTCCTGAGCGCTCAGGAGCGAGCCGGATCTTTTGAAGAGAGAGAGAGAAACAACTTTATTTAAGTGAAAAAAAAATTCACTGAAGGATGGTGGTCAGGCGGTGCCTGGCCGCCACCTCCTCGGCTCGTTGAATGGCCCGGAGTTGCACGTCGAGGCTAGAGTTTCGGAGCACGTTATCCCACGCTTCGGGCGAGGGAGTGGTCAGGAGATCAGGCGGGGGTGGGTCCTCGCTGCAGTCCCAGAGTATGTGGGCAAGGGTGGCGGTCGTGCCGCACTGCGAAGAGTGTTGGCTAAAGAGGTCGGGGTATATGTGACTGTATATTTGCGGGCAAGGGAACGAATGGGTCTGAAGGCGGCGCCAAACGATTTGCTGGGGTTTCGTGAGTTTGGGGTGCGGTGGCGGTTTTGTTTGGCGAGCGAGGCGGTAGTGTTGCGCGATTTCGTGATACGAGGTCAGAGGCTCGCCGGGGCCCTCCTCGGGATCCGTGGCACTGCCCGCCGCTCGGTTGACGAATCCTCGAGCTTGCCGGTGGGCGGCCTCGTTTCCCGGGTTGCCCGCGTGTGCAGGGACCCAAACTAGCGAGATGGGTGGGGGGTCGTCGTCGTCAGACTGACGAGCGAGGGGTTGAAGAAGGCGTAGTGTGCCAGGGGTGACGGTGCCGCGAGCAAAGTGAAATATGGCGGTTTTCGAATCGCTAAGTATTGTAGTGTAATCGGCAGATGCCGCAAGCGCGATAGCCGCTTCTTCGGCTTCGGCGGGGCTTAGGGCGCGAACGGAGCCGGCGATGCGTAAGGCAGTGGTCGTGTCCGAGGGAGTGCGGATAGCCATAACGCTGAGAGCGTACGCTTTCGACTGCGAGGTGTAACGGGCCGCATCTACATATGCTGCCTCTGTGCTTGAGGCGTAGGTCTCGTGCAGGGCCTGCGCCCTCGCCTGTCGACGCCCGTCGTGGTGACCGGCCAGCATGTTTTTCGGTAGTGGTTTTACTACAAAGCGTTGTCGTATCGGAGAAGGTAGGCAGATCGGGTCTTGGCCAGAGGGCGATGCAGTGAGGCCGATGCGATCGAGGATCCACCGGCCGGTCTTGCTTCCGCGAAGACGTTGTATTTGGGCAGTGCGATGTGCCTCAATCAATTCGTCGAGGGTGTTGTGGAGACCGAGGCTCAGGAGATGTGTCGTGGAGGTGGTGGGGGCAAGGCCTAGAGCTAGCTTGTAGACCTTGCGAATGAGTCGTTTGACTCTGTCCTTTTCGGTGCGTAAAAGGCGGAGGTACGGTAGGGCGTAGTTGATGCGCGATATCACGAAGGCGTGAATGAGTTGGACAAGTTCCTTTTCGCGCATGCTTTGCCGGCGGGCAGACACGCGTGCGATGAGACGGGCCGTCTGTGTGACCGCAACGGTCAGCCGGTCGAGCGTGGTGGTGTTGTATTGGCCTGTTTGGACGTGAAGACCGAGGATTCGCATGTGGTTCACTTGCGGTAAAGCCGTGCCATTTACGTAGACTTGTATGGTCGGTAAAGGGGGGTGTTTGATCTTGCGGCGGTCGGGAGGTCTAAGCAGCAAGAGTTCAGATTTGCTCTCCGAACATTTGAGGCCCGCCTGCGTTGCGTGGTGAACGACGGCGTCGGCGGCACGTTGAAGGGTCTCTTCAATCTGGCCATCCGAGCCAGTGGCCGTCCACAGTGTAATATCGTCGGCATAGATGGTGTGGCGTAAGCCGGGGATCTCGTCGAGTGAGGCAGGAAGTGTACTCATGACCAGATTGAAAAGAAATGGGGAGAGGACTGCCCCTTGAGGGGTGCCTCTGTCCCCGAGGTTCATTCGTGCGGACGTGAGGCCGCCGGCCAGTGAGAGCTCTACCGTTCGGTTTGAAAGGAATTCACATACGTAATTGTACGTGCGCTCGCCCGGATGTATGGCGGCAAGGTTCGAGGCAATAGCCGCGTGTTGCACCGTATCGAAGGCCTTGTGGAGGTCGATGCCGAGCAGGGCGCGGGTTCCCGCGTGAGGCGGTGTCCGAAGTATGTCGTGATGTATTTGAACGAGTGCGTCTTGCGTGGAAAGATGGGCACGGAACCCCAGCATCGTCGGTGGAAACAGGTCGTTCTCTTCCGCGTAAGTTTGCAGTCTGGCGAGGACTACGTGTTCGATCAATTTGCCGAGGCACGAGGTGAGCGAGATGGGACGTAAGTTGGCGATATCCATCTTCTTGCCCAGTTTCGGGATGAACATGAGTTTCGCGTGTTTCCATTCTAGAGGTAGTTTGCCCGAATGCCAGCACTCGTTTGCATATTTCGTGAGTGCGACAACCGATTTGTTGTCGAGGTTTCTTAGTACTTTGTTTGTAACGCCGTCGGGACCGGGCGCCGAGGTCGTGTGAAGTTTGAGAAGAGCCGCATACATTTCGGCCTCCGTAAAATCGGCGTCAAGCGTGGGGTTTGGATCGCCATTGTAAGGGGGCAACGGTGGTGGCGGTGTATTCGGTGGGGCAAGGCCCACGTACCGGTCGGCTAGCTCGTCGAGTAAGTCGGCGTCCGTTCCCGGGTAGTTGTGCAGGAGCTGTTGCAGCTGTTTCTGGGCTGACGATTTTGAAGTGCCGGGATCGAGCAAGTGACGCAGAAGATGCCAAGTTTTCTTGCTGCTCATATGCCCGTTCAGGCCGTCGCACAACTAGCCCCACTGTTGCCGCGCGAGGGCGTGACTGTGGCTTTCGATATCGCGTGCGAGCGCCTCGATGCGGCGGCGCAGCTTCCTGTTGTGTCGTTGCCGTCGCCACCTGCGGAGGAGGCTCGCATGCGCATCCCACATGTGCAGAAGACGAGAGTCAGTCGTAGGCGAATCGGTGGCGGTCGCTTCTATCTCGCGCGTCGTGATGTTCACGTGCTCGTGCAAAGAAGAGATCCAGTCGCGGAGGTCGGTAATGGCGTCCGGGGCATGCTCTTCGCGCAGCTTGCGGAACTTGGGCCATTCCGTGATGCGTGCCGTGGGCTTGGGCTTCTTGCAGACGAATGTCTGCACTGTGGTTGCAAGGATGTAGTCATCGCTGCCCGCAAGTAGGCCCGTGTTCTCCCAGGACGCTCGCGTCACGTTCTTGCAAAACGTGAGGTCTGGCGAGGTGTCGCGGCATACGCTGTTGCCTATTCGGGTGGGCGGCTGTTGCGGGTCGTTTAGCAAAGTAAGGCGCAGATCCTGCACGAGGGACCATAGCTTTTTGCCTCGGGGGTTTGTGTGCATGTAGCCCCAGTCAGGGTGGCGTGCGTTGAAATCGCCGAGTACGAGCAGTTGTGCGTCGCCGGCGAGTGCTAGTGTTTTGCGAAAAAGATGAGAGAAATTTTTTACGGCTGCTCGCGGGGAACAATAAACGTTCAGAACGAATAGCGACCGGTCCATGCGTTTTCGTGGTAGGATTTCGACGAGTGTGTGTGGGATGTCTGTGTATCCTATATTGTGCTGTGTGGCCGTGAGGTTGTTGTGTACAAGCGTGGAAGTGCAAGGGGAGCCGTGCGGGTCGAGCTGCTGGTAGGCCGCGTAGCTAGGAAGGGTGGCCGGGGCGGACGTTTCTTGCAACGCGATGACGTCCGAAATTGATTCAGTGTTTGCCTGCCGATCGTTTTGTAATTTCTTTATGAGTTGCTGCAGATGGCTCCGTTTTTTGCGGTACCCCCTGCAGTTCCACTGCCATACGATCAGATTTGTACGAGCCATGATTAATTCATGGGAGTGGCCCCTTGCGGCGTGGAGGGGCGACTGCGCGATGAGGAGCGGTGGCGTCCAAGATGCTTATGAACGCTAGCGAGCGCATTTTCTGTGGGTTGCTTCAGAGTGTTGTACGAAGCGTGCGTGTTGCCGATTGCCTGCTCTAGATTTGCGAAGCGGGCATCTATGGCTTGTTGCATGGTATTGAGACGGGTCTCGAATTTCGCATCCAAGGCGTTAAAGCGGGATTCGAGCTTTGCGTCGCTGGCTTGAAATGCCTCAGCTACGGCTTTCGTGACTGCCCCTGTAATGGATGCGTCTATCTGAAGCGACTCAGTTGAAGTGGTGGCTTTAGGCTTTCCCGCAGCGGCGGCTTGCGGCTGCTGCTGCTGTGGGACGGTGGTTGTTACGGGCGGTTGGGTGAGGGCCCTATTCAATTTGGAGTCGAGCGACTGTATGTGCTGAGTGAGGTTTTCTATTTGGGATAGGAGTGTTGAGATTTGGGACTGCTGCGAGGACAATCGGGCCTTAAGAGAGATATTCTCTCTGACCAGCTCCCTCACCTGTGTGTCTTGCGACGGGTCCTGTGACGACGACTTCAGCGAGGACGGGGGTCCTTGGGCCCAGGCAACCTTCGTGGGGCCGGACGACGACTGCGACGAGCCCTTGGTCGAATCCAAGGAACAGTCGACCGATGTCGAAGCGCCCCGGGAGGACGAGGCCAAGAAGTAGCGGCTGGTTGACGGGGTCCTCGAGCGGGACCTCGAGCGGGACGGAGATCTGTTGCCGGTGCGGGATCTCGAGCGACTGGCCCGTTCTTGCTGCGGTGGTTGGCCGAGAGGCGGGAAAGACTGATCGCGGGACGGCGAGCGGCCGGTTCGTAGGATCGACGGTCGTCGAGGCGATTTAGACCGGTTTGAGTTTGGACCGGATGGCGTTGGCTTCTTCACGAAGCGATATTTACAGTTGGAACTGTTTGTGGTGTGTCCGCCGTTGCAAACAATGCAGCGGGCCTGGCATGTCGGCTGGGCGTCTTGCGGGGCCGGCGGGTGGTCTTCGCCGCAACGGGAACAGCGGTTGCGTCTGGGATGAGGGCACACGTCGGTTCGGTGGCCCACCTTGCGACAATTGAAGCAGGTTTCCACCTTCCGATAGAAAGGGTAGAGGCGTATGTGCACGCCGTGGTAAAATATCCATCGGGGTAGATGATCCCCGAGCATCGTGACGAGTATGTGACTGGTCCGTCCCATACGGCGGCCGCCCACCACGGGCATATTCGGGTTGCTCTCCTGTAGGTCTTGCAGGATTTCTTCATCAGAAAAATTGTCGAATGCGTGGAACATGATCCCACGAAATGCATCGTCTGGCGGCGGGGCGTAAATGTGAATTTCGATGGCCTGGTCCCCGAATTTTAGGGACGTAACTTGGAGGTACGTCTTTGCTCGAGCTGAGTCTTGCAGAATGTATTGTTGGTAGGGTGGACCCTCACTTGGTCGCGGGACGCCGGCGGCTGGTCCGGTAGCGACGCTGCCTTGAGTAGGGCTTCGTATAGTTGCCAGGGCGGCAGCTTCGTGAGGTCGATTGGGGTTTTGGGCCGTCCCACGATGTGGATGGCGTCGGCCGGCATCCTGGGTAAGGGGCCGCGTCGTCGCTGGGGCGGCGGTCGTGGCTTCGGATCGTTGCGAGTTGGCCGCGTTTACTCGGCGTCCTTCGGGTCCGGCGTGGCTTGGCGAAGCTCGAGCCTTCACTTCTCCTGGGCACGAAAACCGGGCGGCGGCTGCCAAGAGTCGTCCTCCCATTCGTCGGTCGAGATCGTGTTTCCTTCTACTACGCACTTCATGTCGGTGGGCGGCCGGGTGCGGTAGGAAAGGCGGGCGGCCGCGAGAAAACGCGCGGCCGCGCTGAGCCTAGGCGCGCAACTGCGCTAGGCCCAACCGTCGGGCGACAAAATGTGGTCGAGGGAAAAAGAAACTCTCACTTGAGAATGGCCGTCAGAAAGCACGTGAAATTGGTATCCACGGGTTCGGAAACACTTCGCGCACCCACTCGTGCAAAAAGCATTTACCTAGAAGAACATTTACGGCGAGAAAGTCGGAAAATCACGGAGCTCGATGCGGATGCGTCCGTTGGCTCCGAGCGCCGGCAGCGTTCTCCATCTTTTGAAGAGCGAGTGAGCCGTGGCGAAAAGAGCGGCTGGCTCCTGAGCGCTCAGGAGCGAGCCGGATCTTTTGAGCCGCTGTTTTGAAGAGCGAGGGAGCGGTGGTTCAGTAAGTGAGCGGCGGTTCTTTCGTTCTTCAGCCGAAGGCGAGGGGGTGAAGGCGACTCTTGAGAGGAAGGGCGGGAGGGCAGTTGCTTTATCGTATCGCTTATAGATGGCGCGGAAGTCGCACCCAGCAGGAGACCCGGCTCTGACAGAACGCATCGGCACGGCTCTCTGAACGCGAGAGAACCGGCTCCCTTTCTCGAAAAGAACCGCTGCTCATTTTTACTGAACGACCGCTCACTCGCTCTTTAAAAAGAGCCGCTCACAAGATCCGGCTCGCTCCTGAGCGACCCATCTCTATTGTCGAGAAATAAGTTGGAGTACTCTCAGGTACGAAATTCTTTATTACAAGTATTTTGTTCAACACGATCTAATACAAAAAACACCATCCATGAGACCTCCCATATACAGTCATCGAACCACAACTGTGTGAAATGACAAACATATCACAATTGATGCTATTTAATAACTGCAATACTAGATTTCTGCACAGGCGCAGAGATTTATACCGATCTGCTAGCACTGAGCAAAGATGGGCAATTAGTGCATTACTTTTTTTGTAAAACAGAACCACCTGCGTGGGTGAATGAAATGCTTAACCTATGTTTATAAGAAATTCTGAGGCCTATAAATACACCAGCAAAACAAAACTAACCAGCCTTCACCACAAGTGAGCGGAACAAATGACTAGATCAAGTAAATGCACTGCTTGTGACTAGAAGCAAACAATATATGACGTGAAAAAAACATCTGCTTATGGGATAAGGCTCTCCCACCTTTGGAGCTAACAGCATTGAAGTTCCAATCACATCACATATGTTATTTTTTCTTTCACTTCACAGTTGCTGAAAAACATGGAAAGCAGCGAGAACAGCACTGCTTCCTAGATGACATTTTTCTTGCTTAGGAGTGCAAAGAGAAGCTTCAGACGGGCAGTACTTTCACTATAGCTTGTCTCCTGGTAGCACAACGTTTTGCACGAGCGCAAGCATTTGGTAAAACGCAAATTGATATTCTAGGTTCTTAACATAATATGTCAAAAGGCAAAAAAATAAAATAAATGAACGTTGGAATCCAGATGTTGAGACAGTGATCACTTCGGCTTGGCTGCCAGCAAGAATGTGTCTATTGCGACGGTCTGCGAGCGTCACCGTTAGTAGGGTTCTTATTCTTTCCATGCCAAGTGATGCACCAGTCATACTTGAGGAGCTTAGGGCCTGGAAAGAATTTAATTATTTGCATAAATGGCAGCGCCCTCTCTGCCCAGAATGTATACATAGAAATAGACTGCAACACGGATTGTAGGCGGGTCACTTGGTACGTATCTGAGCGTGAAACAGCGCAAAACGGCACAGCAGAAGAGAACACACAGAAACAGCACCATGCGCCCGAATTCTCGTGTTGTTCCGTTGTTTCGCACGGTTTCATGCTCCGAGAAATAGACTTGGCATGATGTTGCTTCTAATGCTGATTAAAGACGTTAAGGAACAAACCTGTAGTTCAAAAGCAGCGTTTTCGTTTGCAATAGTAGCGCGGAGTGCCGGCGACACAACCGAATCTGCACTTTTTCTTGCCCGGCGCTTCCGGGCCTTCCTTGCAACTGACAGCCTCCTTATGAACGCGTTCTACAAAAGACAACATTCAACATGTACAAATGCCCGATCCCTCAAAGAATGGCAAGAAATATACAAGCAAATGTTCCGACAACTCGCGCGGCGAGTTGCCGTGCCAGTAATGCGGGCGGGCCTTAAATCTTCCTTTTTGAGCATGGCAGAAACACCGATGCATTGCGGCGAAAATCGCTATTTACCCCTGAATTGCTTTCTTTTTTTTCCACTTCCCTCTATTCTAATGAAAGAAAAGCTGCAGCCTAGTTATATATTGAACACAGACAAATCAGCACAATGCAAGAACACTTACCAAGTTCGTCTATTCTTCCATGCGGTCCGGGGCTGTGGTCACAGTGTTCGCAGCGAATGTTTGTCGAACTGAGGACACTGTAGCTCTCAAGTCGCAAAATGAATCCTTGCAGCGACCACATGCTATCTCAAACAAGTCCTGGTTCGTCACTTCCATTGCCACTGACAGAATTGGCGCGAAACCAGCAACAAAACACGCATGCACAGCAAACGCCTCCTAAAAAAACTATGCCTGGAACGTGAGCCGCGAACTCGCTGCCCTACCGTCGGATTTTTCTCTCTCCCTCCGGTACGGTGGCGAGCGCCTAGCGCCTATATGGCGGTCGGTCCTTGCAACCGAGACATGGCGGCGCAAGGGCGCCGGCATGTCTCGGTTAAAGGATACTTAAAATTCTATAGGTTCAATATAGAGGTTACATGCTCGCAGCAGATCAAATTAACTAATAAACAGCTCCCGTCGCACTCAGTTTTGTCATTGTAACCCTTAACATGAGCAATATAATGAAAACATCAAAAGGACGGACGATGTAACCGTTATTTTATTCATTACTCGTGTTTATAGGTATACTTGTAGGTACGTAGAAATATGTGCAGATCTTTTGGGTTCGTTCAAGAACATAAGTGTGGTACCCCATGGGTACAGTGTACTAGAATAGGGGCAGTGTGCTCACTGCCATATCCCTGCGCCGCGTCGACGCGGCGCACTGAGTGTCGACTGCTCCGGCACCCGCCAGAGGCGCTGCCGCCAGTTTCTCCTGAAAACTTCCCTCGCTTGGTATGGAGTACGTTCTGTTGGATCGCGACGTTGACCGTTCTCCCTCAAGGGCTGCAGAAGATAGCGCCAACCTTTCCTTTCTGAAAACTAACCACTTAATGTCGACGTTGTCGGCTCTCGACTGCAAGTCCCGCCGGCGTTTTCAGCAGTATCCTCTCTGCTTGCTCTCTGCTTGACGCTTTACTCAATGTGCACTCTTAGTGAGTGAGAATGGCTAGCCGCCGTCGAAAATGCTGCTTTGAACCCGAGTGCAGATCTGCCTACAGTCGTGTGAAAGATGCACCAAAGGCGTCTTTGCTCAGCGTTCCACGTGATGAAGAACGGCGAAAGGAATGGGAGAGGAACCTCAACCGCGCAGATAAGACACTGGAGGAATCTTGCGAGTCTGTGATTTACACTTCGAACCGCGATTCATAATTAGGGACCTGTGCACCTTATAATATAGAATGCAAAGAGGTGTGTATTCCTCGTGACAATTGCCACTGCTATCAGAAAACACTGTTCCCACGATTCTTCCGAATTTACCACAGTACGTGACGAAGACGATACCGAAGCCCAGGAACAAAAGGAAATGGTGTGAAAGGGACGAAGCAACCGCGAAGAAAAGCCGAAGCGCACTAGACAGTAGCTATTCGGAATTTTCACCGGCTGCTCCCGTCTCTTCCGGGATCATTCTTTACTTCGTTGTAAATAAACATTGTTAATTATTGCAGAAATGTACACCCGTGAGCAAAAGTATACGGACCAGGGATTGCGCGATAAAGCTGATTTTTTTCAACTGCCTGCGAATGCAACTTGAAATTGAGGACTGCAGTCCAATCTTGGCATTGCGAGCTCTAACGTCTACTGGTCAATTCCACTTTATGCATGTTAATTACGAAGAAATTGAGTTTTTTCGGCGACCCTGTGGTCGGTATACTTTTGCTCACCGGTGTACCTGGTATTTTAATCCTTTCGATTTCATGTCGCATTAACGTTACGAAAGATGGCGCTGAGCCGTGCTCCCTCAAGGGCTGCAGAAGATAGCGCCAACCTTTCCCTTTCCCTCAAGAACCACTTATCATCATCAATACATAAATAACCAGCTAACCAGCTTAAATTGTGCAGCAGTGATACCTAAATATTTAATTTCGTGAATAGATGGGGCAACGGGAAAATGTCTAAGGCGCTGCACGCCTTACCTGCGAAAAAAAAAAAAAAAAACTCGAAGTGGTGGTTAAATTCGGCGCGGTGGTGCTGGAAACGCGGATGCGTGGTCGTTGTGGCGAAACCACACTGACCATATTATCGATCAGCTGCAGAAAAAACTCGAGTGCCTCTTGCTACCGTGACTGCAGCGGCCGTATCAAGCCTTTAACAGAACAGCATGAATAGCAAGGCTAGTTCATCCGTGCCTCCGGCTAAAAAAATATCGCCAACCCACTGTAGATCAGCCGCAACAATAGTAATTTATTTCACTGCTCACTGCGAAGGTGCACCAAAAGAACTTTCGTGCGCTGCACGTCGTGCATTTTACTTTTATACGGTGCAAACAGCAACACGCGATAACTGTTTTACCGCGACGCGTAGGAAACTTTCAGGTGACGCTGCGAACCGCGCCACTGTCGGCGGCGACATGAAGTGCGTCAAGCTCTGCCGCGGTGTGAGCGCACTACAACTCTTCTAGTACACTGTACCCATGGGGCACCCAGTTTTAATGGGTTGCAAACATGGTGAGGCTGTCAAAAACGTTTTTCTTGCCTGAATCAAGTTAGCAGATTTACAGGCTGCCCCAAACGGGGCGTTTATATTGAATGACAGCTAGGAACTTGTTAAGCAGGACTTATTAACACCAGTGCGTTAATTCTATCAGGAGTTGCGCCTCTGCGCACGACTCTCCAGCAGCACAATCATTCGGAATAACAGTCCTCACTTGCATCGGTCACTCATCTGTGAGACTTCAATGGTGTTGTTATGCGTTACATTCGAACGGAAACGACTATTCGGCGTAGTACAGTATATAAATAAACACACACACACACACACACACACACACACACACACACGCACGCACGCACGCACACGCACACACACACACGCATATATATATATATATATATATATATATATATATATATATATTGTGAGCGCATTTTGGGCATATCGTCGTCGTCCTCTGTACATACGACTCATCATCTTTTGTCTCGTGCGGTGCTTCGTCTCTGCCTCGGGCGGCTGCTCGGAAATAAGGGTATCGTATCGGTCGACGTCTCATAAGTGGTGTAGAGTGCTTCGATTCCCACGTCCTCTTACTTTCTCGATTCCCCTGGAGCTAAGGTCCGGTCATCGTTTGCTCTCGCCTAACACGGTGATGGCGGAAACCAACCCATCCACCAGTGCTGCTACCACCTCTGCTCATCCAGCTGGGCCTACCTGGATGGTGAACACCAAACACCGCGATCCTCTCGTCTTTGCCGGCCTCCGCGGCGACGACGTGGAAGATTGGCTCGATCACTAAAACAGAGCCAGCGACGTCAACCATTGGGACAACACGCACAAATTGCGGTATGTCGTTTTTTACCTAACCGAAGTTGCGAAGACGTGGTTTTTTAACCACGAAGGTGACTTTTCGGACTGGTCATCATTCACCCAGCAATTTCACCAGATATTCGGCATGTCGTCTGGACGCTCCCAAATCACGAAACAGTGGCTGGCAACGCGCCTACAAGACCAAGACGAGTCCTATAAATCTTACAATGAGGACGTCCTCGCTCTCTGCCGCCGCGCACAGAGTGACATGGCGGAAGCGGACCGCGTTCGCCACATGCTGAAGGGCATCAACACAGTCGCCTTTAATTCTCTCGTCATGCAGAGCCCAAACTGCGTTGGTGATATAATCACAACATGCCAACGTCTAGACACGCTCCAGTCTATTCGCCTGCCACGCGCCTCGTCTCAACGGTGATGCTGAGTTGCGAGCACTGATACGCACTCTCATCAGGGAGCAACTTCACGGACACCTTTCTGGACCTGCGACCCTTGCGACCGTTCGCCCCGCTCCTTCTGGACTGCGTGACGTCATCAAGGACAAACTGGCGTCGATGACAAACGCCCAAATGGACAAGTCTACTGGACCATTTCGTCCGCCAAGTTATACGGAAATTGCCTCCCGGCCTCCCTCGACCGTTCAGTCTTCACCTGCCGAAGCTTACCGCGACCCCCTAGCAGCGAATACTCCTGCACAGCCGTACTACTCTCCGTGGCGGTCGTCGCGACCGGTTTGTTTGTACTGCGGTATTCGCGGCAACATTTCTCGCTACTGCCGTCAGCGTCAGCAGGATGAAAGGCGGGGCTATGCTACCTTTGAGCGAGACAGCGCACCTAGGTTTGACTTCTAGGTTCCCGGGCGTCACCCAGGTGAAAGGCGTGGCTATGCCAACTTTGAGCGAGACAGGACACCAGGGCCAGATTCCTACGTTCCCGGACCGTACACAACCTCTTCTGGTCGCTCTCCTCCACCTTCCCAGGACATGGCTCGAAGATCCCGCTCGCCCCGGCGTCGCTCTCCTTCTCCTTATCGCCGTTCCTCATCACCCTTGCGCACTGCTTCCCATGTTGTGGACACCCATTCGGAAAACTAGAGGCTGCAGTTTTTGGAGGAGAAACTGCATCGTGTCGGAATGTCCCAATTCCTCCTGCTCGCCCGCCAATTTGCTCTCGGTTTGTGTGGAAGGTGTTTCTGTTGACGCCCTTGTAGATACTGGAGCCGCTATTTCTGATATACATCGTGAACGGTGTTTCCGTCTCGAAAAATGCAAACGCCGTATGTTGGTCCGGTCCTATGTGGTGCCAATGATGTTACCAACTTTCCTACCGGACAGTGCACAGCTCGCGTTCTGATAGACGGTATTCGTCATCATGTGCAACTTGCGGTGCTTTCGACGTGCGCTCATCAGATGATATTAGGATGGGAATTCCTGTCCGCTGCTTCTGCACTAATTTCATGCGGCGACCCAAGGATTCACATCAGCGACACCAAGACTTATCCCGTTTTCAATTCCCCTCAATAACGCAGGGGATTTTATTATCCCACCAGACGAAGAACGTATTCTTACCGTTGAGTCAACAGACATTGTCGATGGAGACACATTGGTTGTACCTTCTCAGCGCTGCATTTCTCGAGGACTCGCCATCGCTTCTTGGTTGATCCGGTTCTCGAGTGGCTGTTCCAGCCTTACAGCCTTTAATACGACTCCTGAGCCACTACTACTGCCGAAAGGGTCTACTGTCGCCAAGCTCGCCGATGCTGCGCTGGTATGTGTCGCCAGTGATTCGCCTGCCACGTCTTCTATATGTCTATATGCCACGTCTTCTATATCTATAACTAAGATGGTTTTGGCTGCTATGATTATTGCTGTGAATGAGATCTTTATGTGCAGTACTCACTTTTTCAATTAGTGCATTTACAATATTTGTATTTTTCCCTTACATATATACCGTGAATATATATGTCTATGTGCCTTTTGATCTAATTACCTAGAAATACATTGGGCATTCTTCGCGTCACGCAGTTAATAAACCTGGTTTATTTCACTCTAGTTTTGTTTTCTTCGATAATTGTCCCTGACCAATGCCACGTACCAACAAGAAGCGCGCGTAAAATGACACGATATCAATAAAAACTTTTATTACGTAGCTTCATGTTCCAGAAGTACCAGTTACGTTTAGAAGACAGTGGTAAAAACAGCAGTTCACCTGGCTAAAACCACATTTGGTACCGGCCGTCAAGAGTCATGAGCGCACCAACGTAACTAAAACATTTGAAAAATGTACTGCACAGACGATCAGCAAGAAGACGTCGCGTTGTATAATCCGTGCCTCAAATATATATATATATATATATATATATATATATATATATATATTGGCAAAATGACGCAACATAATTTACAGTAGAAATAAAGCACTACTTCAAGAGCGTACTATGCGCAATCGGCCTCGGCGCCCGCAGCGAAAGTACGTTGAATATGCCGCGGAGCGCATTTCCGCCCCAATCCAGTTCACTCGCAGCGCCTTCGCACAATATTTCCACACGCAGTGCTCAGCGGGACAGCGCCAATCGGTCCACTCGACCATTGTCTAGAACACTCTAGTTCCAACAAAGTCGTGCTTAGCGGTCTGATAAGCTGCGCGAACAGAGTGCGACACTGTTGGCCCTTCTAGACGAGCGCGCAACAAAGGGTCTATAGCGGCACGCTTCGCTTGAACACGGGCCGGCACCGCAGCAACAGCGGGTGGTCCAGAAGCGCTGAGTCCACGTTCCCGTTACCGGCACGGTAACTCGCCGCATGGCGTTTGCCATTCGCGGGCCGCCGTTCGACGGCACTTTTCCTCGCCGTAGAGAGGATGCGACCGGGACCCATTTGTGCGGTAGCCTCACCGCCACCGCCGCCGATCACTTGACGGCGCCGATATCGTCTCTAGGCCTTTTCTGGCTTACTGCAAAGCTAAAACGGATGGCGCTTCGGAATGAATTACCGACGCTCACAAGCCGGAATATTTTCTTGCCGTTGTTATCGCTCTTCGCAATAATTGTACACGAAGAAGAAAACACGCTTATATTATCGTCGCCGTCGGCTGCGATGCGAGCCCAGCCGAGCCGGTCGTCTCCCGTCGGTAGCCGTGCACGGCAGCTGAGCTCGACAAATATCGAGCTCTCGAGTTTGACCTTTGTCAGTGGATATCATCCTTCATAAATTGTATAATTTACGCATCACTTTATCTAGGGAAAATTATTTTGCTTGGAACAGAAGCTGCAGCCGATGTTTTCGTCGCCGGTGGCGGAGGCGCGCAGCTTCGCAGTCGTCGATTGGCCCGTTGATCGTGCTGCGGGCGGTGCGCCGGCCGACCTACCGTCTACGTGACCCCTCTCGCGCAGCAGACGTTCTAGGGCACGGGAGGCGGGTTCGCCGTCGGTGTATTTGCCGCTAACGTGGACGTGTATTAACTGGAAGTGGAAGGTGTTCTGAGAAACGCGTTGGTGATGACGTATGTCAGGTGACATTTGGAGCAGCACTCGGCGAGGAGGAGAGACCAGCTGACGAGGAGAGTAGCGAAGGAAAGAGCGAAACGAGCGAGGGCAGTTTTCCGATCATCAAACGCGTGTAACTCCGCTATTACGGCACCATTTCGAAAAATTCTCGTGGCTACGTGTTCGTTGTAGACTCGTGCATAACTGCAACACCACAACTAAATTTCGAACTCTGGGTGGTTTAGCGGCCCTTTAAGGCACAATTCACAACGAAGGCGGAGTAGCCTAAGCGGGCAAGCGGGCAAGTGGAAAGCGTGCAAAACCTCCTCGCCAGGCGGGTAAAGCGGGCAGAAAACGAGGCGGCGAGCCGGATCGCTCGTAGACCGATTTTCTTTTTTTTATTGCGATAGCAATTATATGGACACTTCAACCGGATTTCTGCCGTCGGCGTCGCCGTCGCCGTCGCAGTCGCCGTGAGGTTCCGTATAGATAAAATCTTCGCCGCGCGCCGCATGCCCGCGCGCTATCACGGAGAGCGAACGCATTCAATCTCCCACGCGCAAGCAAGGAAGCGGAAAGCCAGCGCCGGAGGGAGCAGGAGGGGCGGCACTTCTCTGCCAACAACCGCGCTCGTCGCTCGTCCGCACAGTCTCTTATCTCTCCCACGCGCAAGCAAGGAAGCGGGAAGCCAGCGCCGGAAGGAGCGGGGGGGGGGGGGGGGGGCGCACTTCTACGCTGCCAACAACCGCGCTCGTCGTTCGTTCGACCGCACCGTCTCTTATCTCCACACGGCTCTGACCTTTATGCGCCGTGCATTCGCCGCTCAGTTTCCTTTGAAGCGATAGACCGCACGTACAGTCAACCACAAAAGTTCGCGGACCACGCGAGCGCGTGCCAGACTGCCTATCTGCGCCACCTAGCGGTACGCCACCTAGCGGCGACAGGGGCGCTCTCCCGGATATGAGCCCTCTTGGTACTCGCCTGCCTGTTAATTTTTTATTCCCGTGCATGACATTGTTAGTTCGTTGTGTTGACGCAGAGCGCTGTCTGCGATAAGACCGCCACATATCTGGCTTGATAGCAGTATCGGAGCAATCACTGCAACCTTTGTCGACTGGTGTGCCAGTGGGTAGATAAGTTTCGCGAAGCGCTGCGACGATTTTTTTACGCGACGTTTACTGGCGCACTTTGGTTGGCAGCATCTTGGTCCAATGAGTGTTGCTGCTTCTGCGTCTTGAGAGAAAGGGTAGGGAGGTGTTTCACTGTCATCAAAAATAAAGAAAAAGCGGATGCATAGAACATTTTCTTTCACACATAGGCGCATCTTCGCATCAGTCGCTGAAAACGTAGTAGACTTGCTTCAGGCCACGTGGTGATTGCCTATTTGGAAAGATGCCGCTGCGTGTTTCACTTGACGAAAGAAGGCACATTGTGCGTTTATTTATAGAGGGAATACCTCAGCGCGAAATCTGCCGCCGAACCAACAGGAGCCGGACTGCCGTGAATAGGATTATTCAAGCTTTCCGCGACGATTACAGATTCACAGATATGGAGCGCAGTGGGCGTGCAAGGGCCACGACTGAGGAAGAGGACCGCCTGATTACGGCCGCCATCGTGGCTGATCCTTTTCAAAGTGCAGAGGATATCCGAGAAGCGCTCTCGCTCACGGTATCATCTGAGACTGTAAGAAGAAGGCTGAGTGAGCTTGGCCTGCAGTCTTTCGTAGCAGCACAGAAGCCCTGCCTCTCAGACAGCCAGCTACAAGAACGACTCATGTTCGCTACAGCAATGAAAGATTGGACAACAGAGAAATGGGGCGATGTCATCTTTAGCGACGCGTCAACTTTTTCCACGCGCTGGGACCAACGGAAGCGGGTTTGGCGTCCACTAAACTGCAGGTGTGTTTACAGTGTATTGGCAGTTAATTCACGAAGCTAATTCTGCATCACAACATGTTTCACGTAAAATGAGCTTTTGGACATTACGAGATTTTTCTGTAGTGGTATTATGTTGAAAACATTAAGGATTGTTTCATAGTACTACTTACTCTGAAGCTAATTAAAAGCTGCCAGTGGGTCTTTCAGTACTATCTAATGATGTTGCACGTTTTCTATTGCAACTCTATAACAGCATTATAAAGTTCATACGCAAGAGGAATCACAACATTTTTAGACGCGCCGCTGGAACCCAATTGTATGCTATTTCTTGCAGATATCTGCCTAATTACACACAGAGTGTTCTATCCAGTGGACGGTGTTCCGTGAGCGTGTGGGGAGCAATCAGCAAAGATGGCCTTGGTCCCCTTGTGCGTCTGGAAGGGCCCTTCACTGCGTCACGGTACTGCGACGTCATCACTAGACACCTCGTTCCGTATGCGCTGGACGGTCCCTTCAGCGACGGCTGCTATTTTTTTCAACACGACCACAGCCCGATCCATAAAGCACGTATCGTCCAGTCATTGCTAGAAGAACATGCTGTTTGCCAGCTTGAGTGGCCTCCATGTGGCGCCGACTTGAATCCCATAGAAAATGTCTGGGGCATGTTGAAGAAACGGCTGTCCACACGAGCCAACCGCGGCCGCACGGCCGATACGCTGTGGCAAGCGATCGCACAAGAATGGGAAAGCCTGCGCGGTCGACCGGAGATTACTGAATCTTTGTACGAGTCGATGCCCACACGCATCAATAAGGTGCTAGAAAACGGCGGACATTTCACTTCCTACTAGATCATTGAGAGACCTATGTTTCATGACACTTCTGTAAATGTCTTGTGAATAAATTCATCCCCTTCAGACACGAATTATGATGCACTGTCTGCAAATGCGTCAAATGCGCATGGCGTCATTTCAAGACGTTCACTATTACATTCCAAGAAAGAAGACGAAGCAATGTGCTGTTTTGTGCGAGTTTCAGTAAAAAAAATTAATTAGCGTATAACTCATTATCTAATTATTCTGAAATCCGTCAGCTTCAATGCTTGCATAAAAAGAATGAACTATTAGGCCCGAAACGCATGCACACTTGCTTTTTCGGTTGTATTCGTGTCGACCGGAGAAAAAAAAATACTCTTGACGTTGGTCTTGGAACGCGGCACGTCGAACGATTGTCTAACATGGTAGTGTCTCCAGCAAAGTGATCATCTGCAGCAATACGCAGGACAATGAAGTTAACTGACCGCTAGTTGTCCCATCAGGAAGCGGACACGAATGTGCACACTGAGTTTTAGGTCATTTGAAGAAACACGTGGCGTGGGCGCGCCTCCGAAGTTCGAGTCCCCAAACGAGGACGCCGTGTCGCAAAGGGTTATAAAAAGAGTCATCGCACCCGATTATTTCTTATTTTTCTAAATGTAACCACTATAGCAGCGTGGTGGTTCGGGCTTTGCGCAGCAAAACCTGGGCGCAGGCGATCAAATCCCGGCCGCTACTGTCACTTAGCGATGGGGGAGGAACGGAAAAACTCTGCCTACTGACTAAGCATCTGTGTCCCATGGCTGCCTCACGGCTCACTCACGCACTCACGAAAAAAAAAAAAGCGTGGCTACGCGAAAATAGAACTGATAACAGCCGAAGAATACGCTGTCTGATTACTTGTACTGATATTCTGCTCTCAAAATATAAGCAAGTAGCCCTGGCTAACAAAGAGCGCGTCACGTTGAAAGAGATAGGTAGAAAATATTTGCGCACAGTACGAAAATAGACAGGCCATAGATTTAAGGAGGGATGCGTCTTCAACGTAGCGCTGCTGTCGATCGCTGGTGACGTAGCGGAAGTGTCGCGAAGAGCCAATCAGAACACCAGACGATGGTGACGCTGTTGTATCTCGGCGCGACGTCTGCGCGCAGGCGGCAAGGATGGACGACAGGTGCCGTGAGATGGCGACACGTGCGCTACGGTGGCTAGATGGGTAGGTGTGCCGACCGGCGCGTTTGGAGCGTAGTTCACCGCTTCTCCGCGTCATGACGCAAAATTGGCGCTGCGGTCAGTAGAACGGTTCCGCAGCGCGCGTCGTCTGCTACAGGGGGCTGGCGGCGATACGGTAGCCACCGTAGCGGCGAGCAAAAAAAAAAACTGTCACAGTTTCGCCCTAAGGGCGAAGCGATGAATGCGATATCAACACAGCAATGTCATACGAAGTAAGGTGAGCGGCTTTGGTAGCAATATGAATTGTAGTAAACATGAGCTGATTAAGTAAGCAGGTGTGCTGCGGCGCAAGTAGACCGACATGAAGAGAGACTCGATGACCACGAGAAGGCGCGTGAGAAACGCTGGTTTTGATGAGAAGCGCTTCCCGTGGGCAGCGCGTGCGAAGAGACACACCTGTAGCGCTGCACTGCCGATCCGGGCAGCATTGCATGTGTAGCGTGCGTTGGAAAATGTAGCCCGACTATTACTAACTGATTGAACAAGCCTGGTGTGAGCGCGCACAAACAAACATGAATAGATCACACTGAATGACTGCAGACAACGACTGTCAAAACGCTGGCAGCAAGCGCATATATACGCCACAGCAGCGGGCGAAGGTACGTGCGGTCTATCGCTTCAACGGAAACTGAGCGGCGAATGCACGGCGCATAAAGGTCAGAGCCGTGTGGAGATAAGAGACGGTGCGGTCGAACGAACGACGAACGCGGTTGTTGGCAGCGTAGAAGTGCGCCCCCCCCCCCCCCCCCCGCTCCTTCCGGCGCTGGCTTCCCGCTTCCTTGCTTGCGCCTGGGAGAGATAAGAGACTGCGGACGAGCGACGAGCGCGGTTGTTGGCAGAGAAGTGCCGCCCCCCCTGCTCCCTCCGGCGCTGGCTTTCCGCTTCCTTGCTTGCGCGTGGGAGATTGAGTGCGTTCGCTCTCCGTAATAGCGCGCGTCCCCGCACGCTGCCTCTGGGGCATACGGCGCGCGGCGAAGATTTTATCTATACGGAACCTCACGGCGACGGCGACGCCGACGGCAGAAATCCGGTTGAAGTGTCCATATAATTGCTATCGCAATAAAAACAAAAATGTCGCAGTTTCGCCCTAAGGGTGAAGCAATGAATGCGATAGCAACACAGCAATGTCATACGAAGTAAGGTGAGCGGCTTTGGTAGCAATATGAATTGTAGCAAACATGAGCTGATTAAGTAAGCAGGTGTGCTGCGGCGTAAGTAGACCGACATGAAGAGAGATTCCATGGCCACGAGAAGGCGCGTGTGAAACGGTGGTGTTGATGAGAAGCGCTTCCCGTCGACAGCGCGTGCGAAGGGACACACCTGTAGCGCTGCACTGCCGATCCGGGCAGCATTACATGTGTAGCGTGCGTTGGAAAATGTGGCCCGACTATTACTAACTGAATGAACAAGCGTGGTGTGAGCGTGCACAAACAAACATGAATAGATCGCGCTGAATGACTGCAGACAACGACCGTCAAAACTCTGGCAGCAAGCCGATACGCCGTAGCGGCGAAGGTACGTGCGGTCTATCGCTTCAACGGAAACTGAGCGGCGAATGCACGGCGCATAAAGGTAAGAGGCGTGTGGAGATAAGAGACGGTGCGAGCGAGCGACGAGCGCTGTTCTTGGCAGAGTGGAAGTGCGCCCCCCCCCCGCTCCCTCCGGCGCTGGCTTCCCGCTTCCTTGCTTGCGCGTGGGAGATTGAGTGCGTTCGCTCTCCGTGATAGCGCGCGTCCCCGCACGCTTCCGCTCGGGCATACGGCACGCGGCGAAGATTTTATCTATAGGGAACCTCACGGCGACGGCGACGACGACGGCGATGACGACGGCAGAAATCCGGTTGAAGTGTCCATATAATTGCTATCGCAATAAAATAATAATAATAAAGCCCGTATTGGAATAGTTGTATGTCGTCTGTTCGTGTCAGTTTCAAAGGTGTAGAGCTTGGCGTCTCTCGTACTGTTTTCAAGTTCCTGAGCGATCTGGAATGTTCCAGGTCGGAAAAATGACCGGCGAGGCGGCGGCACTGCTCCACCAAAGAAGGCCACCAAGGAGACTTACTGCTTCGCTCCGAACTGCAAGTCTGGCTCTAAATTTGTGAGAAAGACAGCGGAAATGTTCGCCCCGGGCTGCTCAGTAGCTTGCTCAGTATCGGCGACGTTAATGAGCAAGCGGTACACCGAAAAGCGTACGTCGATGAGCTCCTCGACATTGGAAATTTGCAAGCCGCACATGAGGTGCTCAGCGCCTGCGACATAGAACACCGCTGCGCTGCTACAGGGAAAATAAAAGTGTCTCTAGGCTTATATTGTAGCAAGGAAGTTCTTACAAAGAACCAAGTGCTCCGATTGCTCAATTGGGACACTGAATTCAACAGAATGAGTCGGTCCGGGCTGTTGCTCCCTTCTGAAGCACTAAAGAAACTGGTAGCATCGCTCGAAGACGCCTTCAAGCTGTGCTTCAGTACAGTTACGAAGGAACAGTATCGCCGACTTTGCATCCTTTCTGCAGCTGAATCCTTCGAATTTGATCGGCTGTGAGTGGCACAAGAAAGAGCTCACAAAAGATGCTGTGAAGTTCTATTCAATTACACTCCTTTACTTTCTTGTCAAGGGCAAGAACATGGTGCGTGAAAGCAACAGGGAGAAGAGGAATCGCCTGAAGCGGTGGCGTGTGCTGTGAATAATGTTATGATGTGGTAGACCAACGGTGCGACCTTGCTGGCGCTAGGCTATTTATGTTGGTGCGTCTGTTGACTCAAGATATGAGAGCGTTTTTTGTATTTTAGTTATATTCATGAATCTAGCCCAAGACGTATTGCGTTATTTTATTGCAACCAAACATTGAACCATATGCACTTGCCAACGCAATTCGTCTCGTAAGTATTTAAATACCGTAACTGAGGCAGCAAAAACACAATAGCTGGATTTCTCGAAATTGAAACATTAGAACTTACTAAATATCACGTAAACACGTTTCCATATACCGTATAAAACCACTGCAGTATTGTTTTATCCATAGAAAAAAATGCATCTACATTTAATGCAATGGGCTGGAGCACCACGTTTATACCAATAAGTGTGACCAATCGCGAAGCTGGAAAATTGACTTCGCCATATCGTGTCTTCTGAGTAGACGATAGTAACAAATTCCCCATTCTGGATTTGCTACACTGCTCAAAACGGCATTGTTTAACGCATACTTAAAAGCTATGCAGAGGCAGCGATACTATCAAACGCGCTGCTCGTCTACACAGCGCAGCCGACGTTGCGCGCAGCTCAGCCGTTATTGACCATTTTCGCGGCGATCCCGTGGGCGCTGCCGTGTTTGATCACGTGGTGGCGCGTCCATTGCTTACCTCAACTGCCCCCGTTGCCTCCTTGTTTACAATGGAAGTGTATGACGCCGGCGCGGCTTGGAAAACCTCTGTTTTCAGAGATATTGTAGACGGTGACTAGGTGGACGACACGAAGCCTTGATCACAACTTCAGAGAACATGCAAAAGCGCTTTCGGAGATGATTAAGCTATGTCCAAACGGCGCAAGCAGCGTATATGGTGCTTGTTCTAAAAGCGGGGCTAAATATGTATTTCAAGCTATCCAAGCTTTCCGATTATGAATTCAGTCAGGATTAGTGTGTTTTGCTCTTTGTTCTTTATTTGGCAAATATTTTGAAGCAGTGGCTTGCCAGTTTCTGACTCAGTGAAGTTCCTCGGTGCGGCCACTATCTGATTATTTTCTGCCTAATCGCTCGCGGGTGTGCTCAGTTCCGATAGATTTTTTCTTGCTGCGTACAAGGCTTGAAACGTAGCTGTTTTGTACATTGTAATACCTTGTAGCAAATATATATTACAGCTAGTAGCTCGCTTATTCTTGTGGACCGTCACGAAACATTCAGCTTCGACCATCCGTGCGCCATATAGGTGTAGTCCGTCATTTATTGTGTGAATTTGTGTGTATACAGTGCATATATATTCAAGTGTGCGCCCATTCACTTATTCTTGATACGTCGGTGATAGATTGGACGTAAGTTTTCCTGCCATTTGGGACAGATGGGTATAAATAATAATTAATTGTGGGGTTATACGTGCCAGAACCACGATCTGATTATGAGGCACGCCGTAGTGCGGGACTCCGGAAATTTGGACAACCTGGGGTTCTCAACGTGCACCTAAATCTAAGTACACGGGTGTTTTCGCATTTCGCCACCATCGAAATGCAGCCGCCGTGGCCGGGATTGATGTGTATAGATAACGTGTGCGAAACTTACTATGACAGGAAGCGGCGCTACTCCCGTTGTTATTGTTTAACGAGTGGTACTCACTCTTGCCGACGTTATGGGGATGAAGCCCTTTCTTTGAAGGTTAGCGATACAAGGCTGGCGGATGAGCAAATTTCTGTATTCTCGAGGTAAGCCGTACATCACGAAGTACCGGTAACACGTTCGGACAGTTGCAGCAGCGGTCCGCGAACTTGGCCACACATATTCATTCTATTCCTTAACATGCGAGTCACTATTTTTGCTGCCAACTATTGCACACATCTTCAATCCACATGATTCGATCTACCATGATTGGAGCACAGTGCGTTAAAGAAAACTCAGTTGCATTTCCGACAGCTTATGGCACAGAAGCAAGGTAGAAGCGGTAATGGTTTCGTATTCGTGCGCGGTCGCTGAGGAGAGGTATGGCGCGCCGCCGCGAGCGCCATTTCGTTTCTCTAAAGCAAATTGCTCCGCGAAAAGGGTCAATACTGTCCGCAGCGCCACTTCTGCGTCATGATGCGGAGAAGTGGGGAACTACGCTCGGTCGGCGCACCTACCCATCTAGCCACCGTACGTCCGCCACGAAAGCGCAAGATGCTCCGCCTCCTTGGCAGCACGGGCAGCCGGCCAGGCAAGCTATTTATCCCGAGAAATACCTAGAGGGGCGCTGCGAGCGCCGCTCGCGTGACGTCAGGGCACGGACTCGCGCCTGTCGTCTGCTGCCGTTCGGGCACGGTCCAGGCGCCTGCTGCAGTGTTTGCGTTTGTTCGCTGTCGTTCCCTGTGCTTGTATACTCATGACGGTCATCCCAAATACATTTTTACGACGTCTTCATCCGCGCAAACTTATTCAAAGAGCTTATTTCCTTGGCGACAATTTATTTCTCAAGGACAACGCTGCAGTGCCAGCCGAAGGAATTAAGACCAGCGCATTGCGTGTTTTTCATGCGCGGATCTAGACATTTCAGATTGAGGGACTAATGAAAAAGCATAAATAGCACGTGACTAATAAAAGCATAAACGCAAGAACATATCTCATAAGAATCCAGTTAGAATACCATACCTGCAGTGGTGCAACGAGCATGTCACTGTCTGCTACATATGACTGCTACATTTACCTTGATTTTAACCCATTAAAACGTGTTTGTTTATGACGAGTAGCGCATGGTATAATATCTCATTTTTCATTTCTTAAACGCTCGACAATAACACGAGGACCTGACACTGCAGTTTAGATTCAATCAGCACCACTTGTTTCTTTAACTGCTTCTCAGAATTAGGCCTGTCTTCATCGGTTAATGTTAATTTGCGGTAATTTGAAGTAAAGGCAATTGAGGCTTACAGCTATTTGCAGAATACGCAAAAGAATGTACCAATAGTTATTCACGGTTCCATGCTACATGTTCAACTCACTTGTGCAATTTACTGCCGCTTGTTTCTGGAGAAATAGACATCACGAATCTGTTTGGCGAACTGACACAGGCTGCTCGGCCCAAATTTTTTATTGAAATTTTCCTTTTGTACGGTATGGCTGCAGCTAGAAAGAAGCCGAAGCCTCATTCATTAGTAGTATGGGGCTTATTGAAGAAATCATTATTCCTCTGTGGAGGTCAAAAATCAAGTGAATTCATTTAAGGCTTGTGGTGTCTTCTCTATGAGGCGGGTATGTGAGGTTCTCTTTTATGTACTCACGAAGCAAATAGTTCACAGTTTGTGTAGTTAAACAAACGCAGGATCGAGACATGGTGAGGCAGAAGGCGTTTGAATTTTACTCTTCAGCGCAGCCTAAGCTGCGCTGTATAGCCTCGAGTATACCTTAGGTATTGCAATTGGCGCTTAAAGAACTGCTTCATGGTTTCAATTCGAAGTTGTAGTGAACTGATGGGTTTCGCGAATAATGAGTGCCTCGCCATAACGACAGTCGGTAGATTTAGTTGCGTAAGGGCTGTGCCATGATGTCGATAAAGGCAACTGAGGGTCACTATTAAACATTTTCTCGCTTGCAATTCAGATTCAGATTCAGCTTCAGAATTTATTAGTTCCAAAAAAGTTGTTACAACATCAATAATATACAGACAAGGGTCCCAAAGTGAAAGAACTGTAGTGGGACCCTTGGTAAATAATACAACGTGGTGATATCTATACACAGCAAATGAACGCTATTATCAAACAACATCGACAGATTAAATACATTATTAGACAATTCAATTCAATCAAGTAAACACGAAACACGAACATGGTAAGAAAGAAACGCGAGAACAAGGATGGATGAAAGCAACATGGATGAAACCTAAGAAGTGCCATGTGAGAGAAAAATTTTAACATACGCCGCTAGAATCGTAGTATATTATAGTTATCGCAGGAAATGACACTTAAGTAACTTTTTAAAGATTTCAAGAGAAGAGCATGATTTAATAGTTGATGGTAATTCATTCCAAAGAGAAATAGCTGTGAATGCAGATGTTTTTTTGCCGTAATTGGTATGAACCATGGGTAACAAGAAATTCTTATTAGCCGCAAATCTGGTTGCATTTTTATTCTGCAAAAGGTCAACTGCAATGAAAGGAAACGCAAGGTTATTATGAAGCAACTTGTGGAGTAAACAACTATGTTAAACTGGAACAAATTATTAACAGGCAAGATACTGCACAAGCGAAGCAACGCTGCAGCATTGGATTGCATAGTACTAGAAGTGATAATGCGCATTGACTGATTTTGGATGTGCTGAATTGATGATAAGTGACAAGCGTACGTGTTGCCTCATGAAACAATACCGTAATTAATGTGACTATGAATGAAAGCAAAATACAACGCTAGTAGAGCCTCACGAGAGAAAAAAGGACGAGCTTTGATTAATGCGCGGATACCAAACGCAGTCTTCAGCTGTAGATGTTGGAAGTGACAGCGAAATGTAAGGTTAGAGTCAAGATGAATGCCAAGAAAAGTAACATCGGTGCAAGCGGGAATTGAGTGAATTCCAAGCTTTAGTTCAGGAATAAAGGTTAAGGACCTCTGAGCACTTTTAAACAACACATATTTAGTTTTTAGAGGATTCAGAACCAAGTAATTGTTACTACACCATTTCATAATGTTACTCAATGCAATATTTAACTTTGAAGTAAGCGCAGTAATACATTTATCAGATGAAGATATGGTTGTGTCATCTTCGTATAAAACGCAATGATCGTAGTTGGAGGAGCTAAGAAATAGCGGAAGATCATTAATATATAGAACGAAAAGCAAAGGACCTAAAACTGAGCCATGTGGTACACCCTGGTTAATACATTTTGTTACAGAAAAAGTATTTGCTACATGTACTGTATATTGCGGGTCAAGTAAGTAACTTTGCAAGAATGTTAGCGCAGGATCGGTTATACCATAAGACTCAAGTTTATTAAACAGGACCCGATGGTTAACCGTGTCAAACGCTTTAATAAAGTCTAAAAAAACAGATCCGACCAAGTTTCCCGAATCTATACATTTTTTATGTAGTCAGTTAGAGACAGCACAGCTAAATTAGTGGAACTTCCAGGGCGGAAACCAAATTGGTTGTTTTTTAAAAACTTAAACTTTGTTAAGTAGTCGTTAAGACGTTTAACAAATAATTTCTGAATTAGTTTACTAAGGCAGGAAAGAATTGCAATCGGTCGGTAATTAGTAACCGTTTGTTTGTCGCCTTTTTTCGAAACAGGAATTATCTTAGCGTTTTTTAAAAATGAAGGGAACGAGCCGTGTTTAAAGATTAGGTTGATAATATTACAGAGCCTGTCGGAAACTAAATGTGCCACCAGTTTTACGTGCTTTACACAAATTTTATCTAAGCCAGGCCCTGTATTTTTAAGATTAGCAATCGTGGAAAACACTTCATTTGGTGTAGCTGGTAAGAGGAAGAATGAATGTGTCGTACGGCTTAAAGTATTATACAACGGCGCATGTATGTCGTTATTAGTATAAACGGAAGAAAAATAGTCCGAGAAAGCATCAGCAATTTCGTTGGGTTCAGAAAGAGTGAGACTATTGTAATTTATTTTGGTTATAGAAGCATCAACAGATGACTTGTTAAGAAAAGAGTTCAATAGCTGCCACTGTTTTTTGGGGTTATTCTTATTCTGTTCAAATTTATTTTCATTGTACTTTTTTTTCGCCTGTTTAAGTAAAACGTTCAATAAATTACAGTACCTCTTATATCGTTTAGCCAGTCCAGTATTAAAGGGCTGACGTTGAGTTTTTTTGTACGTGTTTTCCTTCTTCCTCAGACTTTCTAAAAGACCATCCGTCATCCATGGGTTCTGCGGATATTTATATTTTTTCCCACATTTCACAGTGCGAATGTTAGTCGAGACGGCCAACAAGAATAAGGAGCAAAACTTATTCAGTGCTTCTTCGGGATCAAACGTGGTATTAATTGGAAACCAATCAGTTTTACTGATGGTTTCAACAAAGGTATCTGCACTAAATACAGAAGTATAGTAGCTAGTATTGTCCTTATCTATTTCCTTGTTAAATGTAAGAAAAATTGGAAAATGATCGGTTATATCAGTATCAACAACCCCGCGAAAAGGCGATGGTGATATGTTAGATAACACGTGATCAATGAGCGTACCGCTCCCACTAGAAGCTAATCTGGTTGGACAGTGAATGAGTGATTCGAAACCATATCCAGTAAAGCAGTCAGTGTAAATTGTGCACGAATTGGAATCAGTATCAAGTAAGTTAATATTAACATCACCTACAATCAGAACATCCTTATTTTCAAAAGTTAGCTTTGACAATTAGACGTCAAGACAAAGGAAGAAATCGTTAAGGGAAGATGACGGTGAGCGATAAATGCAACCAAGAATCAAGTTCTTGTTATTGTGATTAAGGAATGACCGGTCGACCTCTATCCACACTGACTCACAATGATTCACGTTAACTGCCAGATCAAATCTACGCGTGTAGTGACATCTTGGCAAATAAAAATGGCGGCACCACCATGACTGTCAGTTGGACGGTGGCAATACTCTGCTTGATAAGATGGAAAACCACTCAGATTGTTGTCCGCTTCTGAAAGCCAAGTCTCCGATACGCAGATGAAAGTGAAGGCAATTGATAGGCTCTCGATCTTAACCACGAAACTGTTCTTTCAGGTGATTGCTGTTATGGTATTCGTGAAGTATATACATACTATACGTGACGCGCCGTCGTGTAAACAGCCATGAGCAATTCGTTTCCTGGGTGCCTGTTTCAGAGAACGGTGAAAGTATTAGCAAACGTTTTCATGCAAAATGCGCGCCTAAGTTTTCCTTTTACGCATTAATAAAGTACCCATATTTGACTAGAACAACTCACCATAGTAATAAGAATCATCATAAAAGATTCGCTGTGCAGTTTCCTTCCAGCACGCATGTATAATATTGACATCAAGTACCAATACCACGCTTTTTCTTCCTTGTGAAATGCAATGTCTCTCATAGCTAAGCACTAAGGGAATGTTAAGTGTTTTGCGGAGCATCATACACATCTTCGTGTGTTGAAATTGCAGACATTCTTTTTACGCAAAGTTTATGGACAGACACTGCGCATATACGCACTCCAAACCAATAGACCCCTTCAATGATACATAGCTTGCGATATCCACGCCGCAAATTTTCACGACTCGCGGTTTTGAAGAAGAAACTGCCGTTCAGGCATGACAGTAAAAAGAAGCCGACATATCTGTCAATAAGTACGGCTCGAGCCACCAATACTCCAAGCATGCACGAAGGGAACGAGCGCGCGCAGCAGCCGAGCGAGCGCCGTCCTGTCCGTGACGTCATTCGTAGAGGGCGCCACTCCAAGTTCTCGCCGCTAATTGACCATGGAGGAAGGAAAATCTATTGACCCTTTTCGCGGCGATCCCGTAGGGGGTGCCAGGTTTGATCACGTCGTGACGCGTCCATTGCGATCCTCAACAGCATCCGTTGCCCTCGTGTTAACGACGTTTATGTTTATGACGTCAGTGCGGCTTAGCAAACCTCTATTTCGGGAGATATCGTAGACCGTGACTGGGTGGACGATACAAAGCTTTGGCCACAGCTTCCGGGAACATGCAAAAGCGCTTTCGGAGCTCATTAAGCTACGTCCAAACGGCACGAACAGAGTATATGGTGCTTGCTCTGAAAGCGGGGCTAAATATATGTATTCCAGGCTATCCAAACTTTCCGCACATGAATTGAATCAGGATTGGCATGTTTTGCTCTTCGTTCTTTATTTGACATATATCTTGAAGCAGCGGCTTGTCATGTTTCCGACTCAGAAAAGTTGCTCGGTGCAGTCACTGTCTGATTATTTTCTGCCTAATCACTCGCGGGTGTGCTCAATTCCGTTAGATTTGTTCGTGCAGCGCACAAGGCTTGAAATGTAGCTGTTCTGTACATTGCAATACTTTGTAGCAAAGACGTACTATCGCTGGTATTACTCTTGTTGGCCGTCGTCCCTATACATTCATCTTCGTACACTCGTGCGCTATCGGTGTATGATGCTCTTGCCTCAATCTTGCCGACGTAACGGGGCTGGAGCCCTTTCTTTGAAGGCTGGAGATACACAGCTGGTGGATGAGCAAATTTCTGTATCCTCGAGGAAAGCCGTACATTTCGAAGTGTCCGAAACACGTATGGACAGTTGCAGCAGCGGTCCGCAAAATCACTATATATTTTTGCAGCGAACTACTGCACACGTATTCAATCCACATGATTCAATCCAGCATGATCGGAGCACTGTGCGTTAGCGAAAACTCAGTTGCATTTCCGACAGCTGATCGCACAGAAGCAATGTAGAAGCGGTAATGGTTTCTTATTCGTGCGCGGTCGCTGAGGCAACCAACGGCGCGCCGCCGAAAGCACCATCTTGTTTCTCTAGAAGAAACTGCTCCGTGAAAAGGGTCAATACTCGCTCAATACGCCTGTCCGCTCCGCCCACGCCCGCCCGCGAGCGGACATGGTGCGGATGGCTGTCCGATCGTCTGGACGGGCGGACGCAACTCTGCCATCCGCATGCCTGCTCGTCTCTCATTGGCTGGTACGAGGTGGACGGCGTAGGACAAAATCACGGCAATCATGGCGCTTGCTCGAAGCGAAGCGGGGACGCGAGGCCTAGGCTACAGCCGCGTCAGAAACAGCCTATTTTGCTCGTTCTTGTGATCCTTACTAGTCATCCAGCACCCACGGAGATAGTCATCGAAGGCAGCAAGCCCGTGTACCCTTCTAGGTCTCATCAATGCGTGCGATCACCGACAGAAACATACGGAGCGGTGCATTGCAGACGGGCAAGTCCATCATATACACGTGCATTCCGGGTGCGACACATGCTCAGGGCGTGGTGAAGTGAAAAGTGACCGATCGGCGTACCCAGCGTGCGCGACTTATAGGTGTTCTGTGTATGCGATTCATTGCCTCGAATTGTGAACGCCAGTCCTTTACAACCTTTAGAAGTGATGACAAGATCAGTAGCGATAAGATTTGTTGCCTCGTTATCGCTGTCATTCCCCGTGTGCCATACTGCGTGGGCTAAAATGGGTCGCTTAGGAGCGAGCCCGATCTTGGGAGCGGTTCTTTTTAAAGAGCGAGTGAGCCGTGGTTAGAGTGTACTAGAATGTGGTCGAGTGGGACGAGCGGCTGGGGCGGCGCATGCTTTGCAGTGAGGCGCCCGACGTGGAAAAATACTGTGGCGGCGCTGCGATCGAACTGGATTGGGCCACATCAAGGTCGCGCCGTTGGAAACTGCTGGCGATACTGCTCGGCAGGGTCATTCGCACTACTTCGCGCGCTGGTATTTGCGTTAAGACCTCTCAAATGGTGTTCATAATCGAATATGACATGTATATATGTCTTAAGAGTAAATGCCTTTCTTTCTCTTCATTTTATTTTTTAATGCCGCTCGGTGATGCGCGTGAATTGCGGCCGCAGTGTCGGCTTTCATTCTACTATGTTATTGTACGGTTCCTTTTGGAGAACAAATATTTTTCTCGTTCTTCAAGCAGCATGTATCTCTCGTGTGTATTGTTCCGCACATAGTTTTCCATCAGTAGGTCTTGCGAAACGCAAACGGAGAAACATATGTAACCTTCCTGCTTGCCGCTTCAAACAAGTAAAGCATATCTGCCCCATCCGGTACCTTGTACTCAGATTTCTTTCTTCTTTTGGGTTTTTTTACGTGCCAAAACCAGTTCTGATTATAAGGTACGCCGTAGTGGAGGGCTCCGGATTAATTTTGACCACCTGGGCTTCATTAACGTCCACTACAACGCAAGCACACGGGCTTCTTGCATTTCGCCTCCACCGAAATGCGGCCGCCGCGGTCGGGATTCGATTCCGCGACCTCGTCCTCAGCAGCGCAACGCCTTAGCTAACTGAGCCCCCGCGGCTGGTACTCAGATTTACGGGAAGCATTGTTATTGAAAAAAAAAACTGCAGCGCAACATTCTATTCAAGTTTCCGCCTTACTCGCGTAACAGAATGCGGAGTAATTGGTACGGGGTCCTTTATCGCGGTCGGTGTCATTCTGGAAATTCATTTCAAGTGTATGCGTTTTGCAACCTCACCGGCTACAATTCGTAAATTGCAATATGTGTCGTAGAGTAATTAACTAAGAAGCTCATTAATCAATTTTGTTAATAAGTTGTATAGGTGTTTCGATTTCTCGTGCTACTAATGTCCGCCTCTTCGAATAACCCAGCTCATCAATGAGAATTGTGCTAACTGCCACAGGAGATTTCGAAAAATTCCCTAAACCTTAATTTCGAACACCCGGTATAGTGGATACGGCGTTGCGCTGCTAAACTGGAGCTCGCGGGTTCAGTCCGTCGCGGAATTCGATGGGAACTAATGGAAAACACTCGTGTACTTCTATTTAGGTGCACGTTAAAAAGCCTCAGGTGGGGAAATCTAAACCGGGTGCCTCATACTCATATCGTGGTTTTGCCACGTAAAACCCACAAATTTGTTTGAATTAAAAAATAAAAAGACAGGTGGCTGCGTTCCTTCGTCTTTTTTCTAGGAGTGTAAACAAAATAAATTATTCTCGAGTCTGATTTCCGAGAAAAACATGTTACGCTTATCCTATATTTATTTCATACATAAATGTAATGCCATTCCCAAATGTCTGTCCGCTCAACTAAGCAGCTTGTATATTATAAACGGCTGCTTTCAGTTATTCAACGCACTATCATAACGACAATAAGGAAAAGCAATTAGAGAAACGGCATACCTCACATACACGTACAGATATGTGTAGATCTGCTGCGTTCGTTCAAGAAGATAAGTGTGGTACCACATGGGGCACCCAGTTTTAATGGGTTGCAAAGATGGTGAGACTGTGAAAAAAAAAGAGTTTTCCTTGCCTGAATCAAGATAGCAGATTTATAGGCTGCCCCAAAACGGGGCATTTATATTGAATGACAGCTTATTACACTTATTAGCAGGGCTTATTAGCAGCTTATTAGCCGGACTTATTAACACCCCTGCGTTAATTCTCTCAGGAACTGCGCCTCTGCGCAACAGCCACAACTCTCCGGCAGCACAATCATTCGGAATAACAGTCCGCACTTGCATCGGTAACTCACCTTTGAGACTGCAATAGTGCTGTTATGCGTTACATTCGTATGGAAACGACTGTTCGGCGTCGTACAGCATACCAATAACACCATCATATATTTGGTTTCAATTGCCTGCTATGAATATTATTTCTGAGAATGAGAGTTTTATGTGCAGTATTCACTAATACGTGTGTTTCGTATCCAAACGTGCACGGTCGGGAGTTCTCACTGTACCATTTGTACCATTCTCAATGTACCCTTTGATTTAATTACGTAGAAATACATCGGTCATTCTTCGCGCCACGCAGCTAATAAACCTGGTTTATTTCACTTTTATATTGTTTTCTTCGATCATTGTTCCTGATCAATATCCACCGACAAGAAGCGCGCGTAAAATGACACGCTATCAGTAATAAAATTTTCCTACGTAGCTTCATGTTGCCGAGATGCCAGTTGCTTTTAGAAGACAGTGTTAAAAACAATGGTTCACTTGGCTAAAACTACCTTTGGTACCCGCCGTCAAGAGTCATGGGCGCACCAAAGCAAGTAAAAAAAAATATGCACTACACAGACGTTCTGCGAGAAAAACTGGGCGCCGCCAGCATCCGCGTAGCGAACGCGCGCTCGCTAGCAGACGACGCGCTTGACAACGACAGCAAAACTGAAGACGACGCGTTGTATAATCCATGCCTCAAATATATATGTTTAGCAAGATGGTGTAAACATAAATTTGCAGTTGAAATAAAGCACTATTTTAAGAGCGTACTATGCGCAATCGGCCTAGACGCCCGTAGCGAAAGTACGTTGAATATGCCGCGGAGTGCGTCTACGCCCCAATCCAGTTCGCTCGCAGCGCCCTCGCATAATTTTTCCACACGCGGCGCCTCAGCGGGAGAGCGCCGTTCGGCCCACTCGACCATTATCTAGTACACTCTAGCCGTGGTTCAGGAAAAGTGAGCGGCGGTTTTTTTTTTTTTTTTTGGAGAAAGGGAGCTCTCGCGTTCAGCGAGCCGCGCCGATGCGTTCCGTCAGAGCCGGGTCTTCTGCTGGGTGCGACTTCCGCGCCATCTATTAGCGGTACGAGAAAGCAACTGCCCTTCCGTCCTTCCTCACAAGAGTCGCCCTAACTCCCTCGCCTTCGGCTGTCTTCTCAGCCTCTCTTTTTGAAAAACGAACGAGTAGCGGTTCACGTGAGCGGCGGTTACTTCGGAGAGAGAAAACCGGTTCTCTCGTTCAAGGAGCCGTGAGGAACCGTTCCTAGAGAGCGGTCAGGAGAGTCGGATCTTTTGAGCCGCTCTTTTGAAGCGCGAGAGAGCCATGGTTCAGTAAGTGAGCGGCGGTTCTTTCGGAGAGAGGAAGCCGGCTCTCTCTTGTTCTGTGAGCCGTGAGGAACCGTTCCTAGAGAGCGCTCAGGAGCGAGCCGGATTAGGGAGCCTAAATGCAAGCGCTTGCATGTAGGCTTCCTAAGCCGGATCTTTTGAGCCGCTCTTTTGAAGAGCGAGGGAGCCGTGGTCTTCTGCTGGGTTTCGAGGTTTCCTGACCGACGAGTGGTGGCCGGCGTGGGCAGACTCGCGCTAATCGTACTCGCTCGCAGTGTGTGGTGTTTTTTGTGCGTCCTATGGTGTGGCACCCGATGCCACCAAGAGAGAAGTAAAGAAGCCTTAATTGGCAAAGGATGGCACCGCTCGTTGCCTGCTGCTGTTCGAACGATGTCTCACGACTCTCACCGATCGCACATCGTGTGCTGGGGCAAGAACCCTTCGAAGATGCTCTTCGGTGTCTTGAAAGACAGCAGGTGAACGTACAGTTTACGTCCTGGTCTTCATTTGTGCTAATTAGTGTAGTCATGAAAATGTCCTCCATGGCATCCACTTCTGTACATTTTCTGAGCGTGTATCATTAGCACGTCATTAAAGCGAGGCCAATGATCTGTTGTGTTGTAATAGAATCTCATTTATTTTTTTGTCCTGGCGCATGATGGCATCATCGCCAGTATTGCGCGTGTGCTCAAGAGAAAAAAACGAAAAAAAACAACAACAATAAAGAAACGATAGGAACGAGCGGCAGTTTTGTGGATCTTGCGTATGATTTTTGTGTTGTACTTCAAGAAATGATTTCTGCATTCATTTTGCATGGCGTTACAGCTCACTCATATTATAGTGAATGTACGTATGTGAATAAATGAATAAAGTTCAAAAATAATGTACAAACATTTTGTGTTCTTATTCTGACGAAAGTTGATTTTAAAGTACCACAAAAACAGACAAGGTTCTGTAATGAGGACGAAGTTACATATCTTTCTTTCCTGAAAAACAGTACGTCGCATTCTGCCTGTTACAGTATCATAAGCATTTTATCCCCAATATCAGAAAAGAAAGTTTCGCTACAACAAAAAATTCACGCTTTTAACATATGTAAAAGTATTCTCTAAACATAGCGAAAATACCAATAACACGGTTATTCAATTATGGATATATCGTTTTTTCAAAGCCAAATAACTAGAATATGCATAACAGAGGTGACACGTTTAAGTGAAGTGAGCCGTTCAAATGAACCGGTTCATTTCAGTGAGCTGAGCCGTTTGAGCCGCTCAATGAAGTTAGCCGTTTTGCCCATCTCTAGTGTGGGCCGCTTTGCCGCCTGAAATGCGCCGTGGTGACCGCGACGTTCGAGCTGTGTTGCTGCTGTTACGAAGTGTTCGCAAGATACAAATCCGGATATATATGTGTCGCAGCGGTACTTGGCGTAAAAGTGGTCGTTTTATGCGATATGTGCGTGTGCTCAGAAATGAACTGTGCATAAGTGTTGCCGATCGCGTTTTCTTATGTAGTACCCCGATAGAGAAGCCCTATCACACCGGCCTTTTCAGCTTCGTATATGTGTCGTTTGTTTCAAAAGTTGTTACTGCCCTTTTGAAGATGCTTCTATCGGTGAGGGTAATTTAGGGAACATCATAATAGTTACACACGTCAAGACACACTGCGCTGTCCGGTAATGTGGACACACCTGGGCACTAATGCTGTCAATGCAAATTTCGAGCAGCCTTGATTTTTATCATGTAGACAGTGTCATGAATAGGAGGAATGTTTGATTGCACGAAGTATATAGCCTTATATATTGTGATGCAAGCGGCTTGCATGCCCAAGAATACTAACTGCTTGGTTTTGGCTGGTCACTAAGCACAGAGTCTGTTTGTGAAGAAACCAGTGGTATTGCAGATAAATATGGCAGAGATAAGAACTGGATACTTCCTTATGATTCAGTCTAAATATACGTGTCCTGTAAAAAATATGCATGCAAAAATGTAACAAGACTGAACATAGGTATGGTGATATATTGCATTCTGGTAGCAGCCAACAGAATCGCATGAAATAAATTTTCCGCAGAGTTCTTCCTAACTGGCTAGCTATTGTCACGTTACTAATGCAGGCAGAATAAGCCATTGCCGTTACTGTGTGCATACACCTTATTTCATTCTCCGGTTCGTGTCACCTCTTTTGGCACGAGCCTTTAGTTTATATTTATCAATATTTATCACAAGTACCTGCATTATCTGCCTAGACAGTTGTATATTTCCTATCATGTTGTTCATTCTGCAAACATTCATTACGAAATAATGTGCAATAAACTGACTTAAGCCTGCAAAGTATGTCTAATAAGTGTTTTTTTCCGGTGAACTTTCATCTAGCTGTAAGCGTACTGCTATCTATCATTCGTGAAAGTTGGATGTAGGACGGTATTAGTGACCATCTGGGTCATCTTTATTTTGCACAGGCCATGGTTCCACTCATTAACGGAACAGGTTTCAGCTGCGCTGCCAGACTATGGAAAGAGGCGCCTCACTTATTCATTCTTTAGCATGTTCATGGACGCAGTGCATTGCGCCTCAGAATTAAGCTGCTATCACAATATAAAGGATGCCTATTGACTGTCATGAGAATATTCTGAACACAAATTTCACAATTATGTCAGCGTTACTGATGTGATTGAAGCCAGCCAATGAGGACGAACTGGTGGCAAAATTTGCTAAGTGATTCTGCCGGCAGAATATTTGCTCCCTATGTTATATTAGCCGCACTATTTTGGTTAGTGTGCTGCATTTTTCTTTGGCACAAATTACCTATACACATGGATACTTCTTTATTTTATCATATTCTGAAAATGGTACTGAAGCCCGGCCTAGATTAGCAACATTAGCTTATCCTATGTACGCAGTTGAGTTGCTGCATGTGAGAAAAAGAAATAATTGCGTAACTAATAGTAATTAGTCCAGTAAAAACTTATTCGTATTTACATATTGATTGTATAAGTTGCGCTGTTCATTTGATGCACACAGTAACACGTTAACACAAATTGTATGGTACGTTGCATTTACATGCATTTGTGTGAATGAAACAGCACAACGTCTAATATCAAGACATGTCGCACCAACTAGACCCCATGAAAGATGTTCTATACGGTATTCAGCTGGTCTTATATAAATTTTATCACTTGACGCAGTTACAACATCTCTTACCTGTATGTAAACTAGTTTATGAACTGTATCCGCTGCATGTGACAATGCACATGTTAGACTAATGACAGTACCTGAAGCTGCAGCTTTTTATTTAGCCTTTGCCATCACTTGGTAGACGGGTCTCGTTGATATTGCCGTCTAAACAACTCGTATAAAGTTTTGTGTTTACTATACCAGCACTGAAATACTGAACACAGCTACACTACTTTGTACACTAGTGAGAGAATTGCACTGCTAATCGTTCTGTCGCATATTGTTCTTCAATCATACGTGGTGCTTTCATTTGGTGTCATGAGTTATAGGCTCATTTTTACTCGGACCTTTCGATGAAGTGAAATGTGCCTCTTCAACAGTCAATTTAGTGGAAAGCCACGCCTGAAGCAAAAGCTCCAAAGACTAATTGCTGCATGCTTTGGGCCAATGAGTTGTGTGCGGAAACTATGTGATACATCCCTTCAGCTACACCAATAATCACACAGCTGAAGCTGCTACATATAGTTAAGTCATTTATATAGGCAGAGGAAGGTGCACTTATGCAACTGTCACTCATCACTTGAAATGGGAATGACCCAAAACTTCGTGAGCTTATCGGTCGCAACCATATGACAGCACAAGGGGGAACTAAGCTGTACAATAGTGCCACCATCTCACCTGGTTTCTCATGATGCTCTTGCCTGCTGGGTTCTTGTTCATATTTAATAGCCTTTATATGTTATGAATTCACAGCTTTTATAACAGTTACTGCACCAATGAAGGCACTACACACATACCCCTACTCAAGTAGGTATCTGTACATGTAGAGCAGAAAGAACTTATGGGTGTGTTAAAAATATGCAGGTAAAATACGTCGAACACAGTATGTTCACATTAAAGTATATTCCACCGGCAATGAATGCAAATGCACAACATGCAATAAGTGTCGTGTGACGAAAATGGACACGTGTGGTGTGTGTGGGATGGTAGAATAGCAAATTGGCTGTGCAAAAAGGGTGTTGTACGTAGTAGTCCATTATATATGTGCTACCTAGGTTGAACAAACACAGCTATCAATGTGCAAAGCATTGGACAAGTGACCATGTGATGTCTGACACATTAAAAATATTTTGCACTGATCATTCTGAGCTCTAAATATGAAATGCATGCTATTTTCAGCTACAAATAGTGCATATGTATATGCACCACAAAGAGCTGATGTGACAAAATGTGTACAGCTGAGTGTTATATTGCTTTCCGTGCAGTGTTGGCGTGCATTTCATGGCGTCTCAGTTTACTTAATACAGTTTCGAATTTACAGATCGTTTCCCATGCTTACAGTTAAAACCGCAGAGAGAACCTCAGGAAACTACTTGCATCATGACTGGGATGTCACAACAGTATTTTTGTGGTGTCCTTCCTACTCAATGATGTGGTTTTGCAGTATAAATGTAAAATTTCACACCAGCAAAGCTGATAATCCACCTTCGCATTTAAAAAGCTTTTTTGAGTGCTAGGCAGTTATGCGGATAAGCACATTCTGCCAGCAAATGTGCACCACCTTAATTTAAGCGCGATGGAAAGGGATGTTTGTGCATAGCCAAGCTGTTCTGATGTGCCTGCAGGAATACAGCAGTGACTGGTGGCACCGTATAGTTCATTCGTAACAGTGAGCAACTAGTAAAGAAATCGGCTGATACTAGACTGACCCATGTGTAGGAGCATTATCTTATCTAAACCGCACGCAAAGTTGCTTTCAGTGTACTGAAAAACCACAGCTTTGATTTGTAGAGTTATTTCACCGCACACACACAACACTGCAATAAAGTGTACAGTGGTGAGCAATGCAGCAAGGAATGAAAGATTGCTTTTGATGTGTGGATTTGAGTAGTGCATGTGAATGCATACCCAATTGACCAGTATTGTTTGCTTCTAGAACAATTTTATGTTTGGTACAGAGGTAAGTGATCTCTTTCACGGTGCTCATGGGGGGGGGGGGCATTGATTTGGCTACTTGAACAGTGAATAGATAATGGAGCAGACCAATCTTGCAGTTTTACGCACATCTTACGCATTATTCACAAAGCTGAACCAAAGGAACTATTCGTTGGTCTGCTATGAAATTAAAAAATGGCAATAAATGTTTCCCCACTCTTTGTACGGGCCTCTCTTCCACCATGTGAGACTTTATTTCACTGTCATATGCATGTTAAAGATGTTATAATTTAGGAAGACAAAAAACAAAACCACTTAGTACATCAACCTTTTCACACCATGAGCGATCACTGAGCTCACTGCGAACCTCCGTCACTTAATAATCTTGGTTTGCTGTCAAATAAAATACAGGTACTAGCCAGCCGTTTTTATGGTATGCATTTTTTCATTTTCCTAAAATCTGACTGTGAGCCAGCTAGCTAGGTTGTGGCTACACAAATACACACATAACGCGCAGCCCATGCCCAACTCACTAAAATAACCTGAGTAGAGCTTACAATAGTTCACTTATCATGTGCATCCTGCGTGGAATTATTTTTCATAAAGCGATCAAAACGGAACACGCATGTATGATACTGACAGTATCAAACGGTCTCAAGTCGATCATCGTTGTTTGCTGCCATGGCTGAGAGAGGGAGCATGCCTATCATGGTACTGCTTCATTTTTGTGCACTGTGGTAATGTGTTTTACATTGTGTAAATGCTGAATTAGGTATAATTGCAGTATAAGAGGTAATGAAAAGGCGGATCAGGTAGCCCGCAAGGAACATGATGACATAAAACTAATAAAATTGTTTTTCACTAAAAGTGAGGCTTCCGCTATGGCGAAGCGATATGTACTTAATCAACAGCGTAGAAGACGGTCTTCAGCTTCAGGCAATTGCAAGTTTTTGTTCAACATCAACACAGAACTCCAAGCAAGTCTACCACAATATCATTTTCCATGGCATCTGGAGACCCTATTTCATCGGCTTCGACTGAATGTTGCATACATGAACATTTATTTTCGCAATAGCCAGACCACAAATCCATGTTATCACAACTGTGGCGCCGTGCAATCTCTAGAACACATCTTGCTTGAGTGCTAAGCTTATAGAGACGAGCGACCTCGATATAAAATGAACATGGAATAGCTCGACCAAGGCCCCTTGACATTGACACGGATATTGGGTCCCTGGCCTTGCCCATCAAAACAACACAAAGCCCTGGACTTATTGCTTTAATGTATTGAGTCAGTTTGCTATCTAAACTATGACTCACGCAAATCGTCTCATCAAGACTGTGATCTTATTTTCTTTTGCATTCGTCGTCTACGTTCACCACGTGGAACACTTACTCTACTGCTGATAACATGACACGAGCTGCATTTTTTTCTTTTGAATTTTCTTCTGCTCAACCTTTTCTAGGGCCTTACTTCTCCTTCGTCCTATTCGCTGCCGAGCAGCATGTAGGCAAAAATATGCTTGCTGAATACTATACATTTTCAATAAAGAGCTTTCTCTCTCTCTTTCTAAGTAGTAAAGGGACAACAGATTGGCTATGCAGGCTGACAAGAAAGAAGGTAATTATTTGATTTCACTCGAAATAAGTTGTCTTATTAACAATATATATTATTATTTGTTTTCAAATACATATTCTGTTAGAAAACATCTCATGAGTATGGGTCTGCATATGGTGACCACTACACGTACATATTGTTTTTATAAAGTAGTGAGTGCCAGTTCAGTTGAATATCCTCGGCGAAATCCGAATTGCTTAGGAGGCAAAAGGCGAAATTTCTTCATCTAGCATATTAATCGAGTGGGAGCCTTTTAATCACTTACCAAAGAAGGATACAAATTGGCCTGTAATTCCCTACTGCAGCCTGATCACCTTTCTTGAAAACTGGAACTATTCTATCAGCTTTAAGACAGCTCGGAACTACCCCTGCAGCGAACACTTTGTTATTTATTAGTGCCAAAACTGAAGATATTTCATACGAAATTACTTTTACTTTACCAGGACCAATATGGCCAAAGCCAGCGCTTGTATGCTTCAGACTTGTGATGACCTGATGAACATCGTATGTAGTCGTCGAATGCGGATAAAAGGAGTGACTACACCGTGGTATTGCAGGTAAATGACATGCCGGCTGCTGCGTATCCGTAGATGCGCAAAAGTGCTCCCTCAATTGCGAAAACAGGAAACAGATGCCAACCAAGGTGAAAAAAAGTTAACCTTTGTCGACGTCTGTTTCCTGTTTTCGCCATGAGTCTTCCCAACCAGACGAGATATCGTCAGACCCTCGACTTCACGCTCCCTGAATGCATTAGCTACTCTATCAGGATGAGGATGCATTTCGTAGCCTTGCTTTATTTTTATTGTGGTCTCTGAGCAATCATTATTGTTCGAAAATTTAATACTTTTTCAGCAGCACGTCGTCTTGCTTGCGTTCGTGTACTGTAAGATCCTTGTAATAACTGCGCTTACCACGCCTTAATAAAAAAGATAACGTTGCAGAGTATTTTTGAAAGCGGGACTCTAATGTAAGGTTAAAAGGCTGCGGCTAATTTCTTATGACAGTTATTCTTTTTAATATTAGACGTTGGCACTGAGTTATTCCATGGATTTCTTGGTGAGCGAAATCACTTCGTCTCAGTAATGTAAGTGTCGCATTTTTCTATACTCGAATCTGTTCTTTCCGAGAAAGAGACCCAAAAGCCTTTTCTGCGCAATCCTCCTTAATCAACGATGGCCAGTCTACTGCACGAAATAACTGCAGAAGTCTGAGTCAAATCGGCGCTTTGTCAAAGTATTATTACTCCTTATATTGTGATGAGGATAAGAGTAGGCAGAACAAAAGCTGAAATTGAATTGATGGAATATATACAGAGCGAAGCCGAGATGGCAGAACAACCATCACGCGAGCGCTTCTTCGGTCATCGTCTTCCTCCACTTGCGGGCGCCTTCTGTTATGTACGGGGATGGTTTGTGTAATGAGATTTAATTAAATATTTATCAGTCTACTCTAGCAGCAACTAGTAGCAGAACGAACAGCGCGAGCTCTCTGGTAAACAGAGAACGGGTCGTCGTCGTCGTCTTCGAGCTCCTACCGCAAGCACGAGGCGCGTCTGCTTCATTACATTGGCGGAGGGTGTGAATCGGGGCCATCCTGGCGACTCAGGGAGCAGACAAAATGATGGGCTCGTAATATGGCTTCAGCCGGTGAACATCCACTCTCTCGCGACCCCGACAATGAAGGTGCAGCGCTGGTGTGACGGGCTCAACGATATAGTTCACAGGTGATGAGGCGTCGATGATCCGGTAGGGACCGTGGTATCGCCCAAGTAGTTCAGACGAAAGACCGGGAGTGTAAGGCGGTATCCACAGTCAAACAAGGGTACCGGCATGGAAGGTAGACGTGGCCTGATGACTGTCACGTCATGTCTTCTGACGCCCTTGGTCCTCACTGGTCAGCGAACGAGCCAGCTGGCGACAATCTTCGGTGTATCGGGCGAGCTCTGAAATTGTAGTGCACTTGGAGACGTCAGGTCGGTAGGGCAGGATAGTATCCAGTGGACATGATTCACGCCCGTAGAAGAGAAAAAAAGGTACAAAACCGTTAGTGCCTTGTGTGGCGCTGTTAAAGGCGAACGTAACGAAAGGGAGTACGGTGTCCCAATTGGTTTGGTCGGACGAGACGTACATCCTCAACATGTCGCCGATGTTTCGTTCGTGTGCGCAAAGAACATAATGGACAGCTGGGTTTGCAAGAAACTGTAAGGAAGATGACGAACGTCGACGCAGAGTCTGCAGCATCGGCAGCATCAAGCGCGCAGCAGAAGCTCGAGCGAGAGGACTGGGCTCGGTACATCTTACGACCCGCTGTCGCTACGAACCCCAATAAATCCCCTTTATAAGTGGTGGAGCCGTGCTGGGTAACGTTCCACTCTACCATCCTGGAACTTCGTTCGCGGACGCTACCCTCTGCCATGCCGGACGCCGACCAGCAGACTCTTCCATCGCCACCCGTCCCTTGCGCTGGCACCGTTCGCCAGCGGGAACCTCCCATCTTCAGCGGAACCGACGACAACGACGTTGAAGAGTGGCTGTCATCTTATGAACGGGTGAGCGTCCACAACAAATGGAATCACTCGGACAAGCTGGCTTACGTATCCTTCTATCTTGCGGGCGTCGCCAGTCTCTGGTTCAGGAATCATGAGAGGGATATCCGAACGTGGTCTTCGTTCAAGACGTCGATTACCGAAGTATTTGACCGACCCGCCGTCAGGATACTCCGAGCCGAGCAGCGTTTGCGTACACGCGCACAGGACACGGGTGAGACGTTCACCAGCTATATAGAAGACGTCCTCGATTTGTGCAGGCGCGTGAACGCTGCCATGACGGAAGCGGAAAGGATTAAGCACGTCATGAAGGGGATCGATGATGACGCGTTCCAGATGCTTCTGGCCAAGGACCCGCGCACTGTTTGTGACGTTATCAGCTTGTGCCAGAGCTATGTAGAATTGCGAAAGCAGCGAGCTCTGACAAGGCGACATCCCACACCTAATGCGGCGTCACTCTGCAGCCTGACCACCGGCCCCGAACAAGCCTCCCTGATAGCCCAAATCAAAGATTTCGTCCGCGAAGAAGTCGCACGCCAGCTGTCTCTGGTGTCCATCACTCCGGAGTCTGCCAGCACTTTGCCGTCTCCTCTCCGTAATGTGATCCATGAAGAGGTCACGAAAGCGCTGCCAGCGGTTCACCAGCCGGATGCCGTGGCTACACCGTTAACTTATGCTGCGGTTGCTGCAATGGCCCCTCGCAGTGCGCCCGTACCACGTTTCCAGCAGCCTGTGCACCGCCCTCCTCCTCCCGCTCCCTGGGCCAGCACTGCCGTCGCTAACCCGTGGCGTACGCCGGACAATCGGCCTATATGCTTTGCATGCAGGTATCCCGGTCACGTCGCAAGGTTCTGCCGCCGCCGATCGCAGGCGTTCGATGACGATCGACGAGCAGTCCTATGTGCCGCCCGATCCAAGTGCGCCTTACGGACCCTTCGATCCATCACCACCTCGCTCCCAGACTGATCGCCGTCCTCGCTTCGAACGCTTCCGGTCACCCTCCCCACGTCGCCGATCGCTTTCCCCTATGCGTCAGCGACCCGTCTCTAACGAAGAGGGAAACTAGACTACGCAGTTCCTGAGGCAAGAACTGCGCAAGTGTCGACATGCCGAAGTCCTCCTCCTTTACCTGCCAATGTCATTGATGTGTTTGTCGAAGATGTCGCTACAGTCGCCCTCATCGATACCGGTGCCGCTATTTCAGTTATGGATGCCAGGTTTTGCCGCCTGCTTTGTAAAGTGACGACGTCTCTGTCTGGATTGTCGCTTCGAACGGCAAGTGCTCAACCCATTCGCCCTACCGCTGCTTGTACAGCCCGTGTAACCATACAGGACGTTTTATACACGATTGAGTTCATAGTTCTTTCATCGTGCTCCCACGCCGTTATTCTAGGATGGGATTTTCTCTCACGCCACAATGCCATCATAAATTGCACTCGGGCTGAGATTGAACTTTCCCACCTTGGTGACCTGGCCTCGGTCGATGCTCAACCTGCCGCTAAACTTCTCGTGCAAGAAGACACCTGTATTCCCCCGTGCTCTTCAGCATTCGTACCGGTCTCGTGTAGTGCTATATCCGACGGGACGGTTTTATTCATGCCCTCTCATCACTTTGTTACCCGAAAAGCGCTTCCTTTGCCCTTTGCAGCTCTTGACCTCGCCGCCGGTGTCAGCACGATGCTCATTTACAATCATCTTTCGTCGCCGCTATCACTGCTACGCCGCGAATGCCTTGGTTACGTCGAGTCGGTTGATTCAACCCGAATTGTCTCCGTCCTCCACGAAGTGCCTTCTACTGCCGTTCATGAACTGAGTGCCCTCTCCGTAGCCGACTCAGCATCGGACAGATGTGTTCAGCCCATTCATCGCCGACGATCTGACACATTCGCAGCGATCTCTACTTCTCGCACTCCTTCAGCACTTCCACCGTTCTTTCGACGTTGCGCAAACATCTCTTGGCCTGCATCGACAGTCGAGCATCACATCGACACAGGCTCTCACTCACCGCTGCGGCAAAGACCATATCGCGTGTCCGCTACGGAACGTCGCGTCATTGCAGAACAGGTCGATGACATGCTTCGTCGGGGCGTCATTCAACCTTCACAGAGCCCATGGGCCTCTCCCGTGGTACTCGTCACGAAGAAAGACGGTTCCATCCGCTTCTGTGTTGATTTTCGACGGTTGAACAAGATCACACTGAAGGACGTCTACCCATTACCATGCATCGATGATACTATGGACTGTTTGCAGGGAGCCGAGTTCTTTTCTTCGCTAGATTTGCGGTCAGGCTACTGGCAGGTTCCGATGGCAGAGGCCGATCGCCCGAAAACTGCCTTTGTTACACCAGACGGCTTGTATGAATTCACCGTCATGCCTTTCGGACTTTGCAACGCACCTGCTACGTTCGAAAGAATGATGGATAATGTTCTGCGTGGCCTCAAATGGAAAATCTGTCTTTGCTATCTTGACGACATTGTGGTGTTCGCCCCTGATTTCGCCTTGCCCGCTGGGCATTGCGAATTCAAGAATATGACATCCGCGTGGTTTACCGTTCCGGGTTTACCGTACCACTCCGACGCTGACGCGCTATCCCGATCACCGCTTCCCCCGAAGGCCAGTGACGACTCCTCCTGCAAGTGCACATTGTCATCTCTGGACTTTGACACTATCGCCTCTGCACAGCGTGATGATCCCTGGACTGCATCTCTGTTCGACGTTCTCTCGGATACGTCGAAAGTTCCAGCGTCACGAACGCTTCGGCGCCAAGTTCCTCATTTTGCGATTCGAGACCAGCTACTGTATCGCCGCAACTATGCCCCAGACGGTCGCACATGGTTACTCGTCATTCCGCGAACCTTGCGATCCGAGATTTGCTCCTCGTTCCACGTCGACCCTTAGTGTGGCCACGCGGGAGTCTTCAAGACCTACGAAAGACTTCGACACCGCTATTACTGGCGGGGAACGTACAATTTCGTTCGCAACTTCGTCCGCTCTTGTCATGAGTGCCAACGTCGCAAAGCGCCACCGCACAACTCCGCCGGTGCACTCCAGCCTTTACAATGCCCATCCCGACCCTTTGATCGCGTGGGCATAGATCTCTACGGGCCACTTCTGTTGACTCCTACCGGCAACAGGTGGATCATCGTTGCGGTAGACCACTTAACACGTTATGCGGAGACTGCTGCTCTACCAAATGCTACAGCGCAGGAGGTCGCCAATTTCATACTACGCCGTTTTCTCCTTCGTCATGGAGGTCCACGTGAACTTTTGAGCGACAGAGGCCGCACCTTCTTATCTGAAGTCGTCGAACAACTGCTTGCTGCATGCGCTATTGTTCATCGTAAATGCACTGCCTATCACCCACAGACTAACGGTACCACGGAACGCTTCAACCGAACTCTTGGTGACATGCTCGCCATGTATGTCTCACCTGATCACTCTAATTGGGACCTAGTTCTTCCGTTTGTCACCTACAGCCTACAACACCGCGACTCAGGCCACTACCGGATTCTCACCCTTTTACCTTCTTTACGGCCGTCATCCTTCGCACACAATCGACACCATTCTGCCCTACCGGCCGGACCCATACGAATGCCTGCCGATCTTGGAAGCAGCCAGACACGCCGAAGAATGTCGCCAGCTGGCCCACCAATTCACCTCAGACGACCAGAACCGTCAAAAAGCCGTTCACGACGCCCGGAACTCGACTACCAACTTTCTCCCGGGCGCCCTCTTCTGGTTGTTAGTGCCACACCACATGCCTGGGCTCGCTTCAAAACTCCTTCCGAAGTACGACGGGCCATACCGCGTTCTCGAGAGAACATCACCCGTTAATTACCTGGTTGAGCCGCTCACACCGCCGTCCCACATGCGACGTCGGAATCGGGAAGTCGTTCACGTTCAGCGCCTCAAGCCGTATCACCTTTCTATCGTCCTTCCAGACAACTAAGTCGCCAGGATGGCTCCTTTATTTCCGCGGGGCCCTTGTAAGGAAGATGACGAACGTCGACGCAGAGTCAGCAGCATCGGCAGCATCAAGCGCGCAGCAGAAGCTCGAGCGAGAGGACTGGGCTCGGTACATCTTACGACCCGCTGTCGCTACGAACCCCAATAAATCCCCTTTATAAAACAAATAACGAACTCGTTTATTCTGCGTTGTTATTTATAGTCGAAGGTGGAAAGGGTTAGTAAGAGTGAGGGTCAGGTCTTCTACATGCACGTGACAATCGCGCATGTAGATAGCCACGGCGCTTTCATCAGATATGATACATCCTCCCTCCAAACACTAATTACATGACGATATTAATATCGCTGGCTCGTCTGCTGGAACTGCTGGTCATAACCCAGACGCTGTGGCTGCCGCATCTGTTGTCGGCTGCGAAGCAATGGTTGAGACGACGGCTGTTGAGCTACCACGGCCGAGGCTGCAGTGGTGATGGCGCCACACCTTGAAATGGGGTCTGGTTGTCGGTCATATCTTCGTCGTCTGATGAGCTAACCTCATATGGTTCCTTCGTCGACAGAATATGCCGATGGTTGCGCCTCAGCACACAGAAGGATCGTGGGCCGGCCGATCCGACCTCCTTGGCTTTTCTGACCCATGATGTTCCATTCAAGCGTACCGCGTCTTTGTTACTGAGGCCAGGTAAGGTGCGCCTATGATGACTACTTTGCCGGTGTTTCATGACGAGAGCCGCCGACATTGGATTCAAGTCCGGCAATAATGTGCGCAGCCGCCTTCCTTGCAGCAGTTCCCCAGGAGACCGGCCTTCTTCAACAGGACTCGCTCTGTAATTTAACAAGCCCAGCCAAAAACACTCTCCTGCAGCTTTTGTTTTCTTTAGAATACGTTTCACCACCTGTACGCCCTTCTCTGCGAGCCCTTTTTATTGGGGATACTGCGGGCTTGATGTCACATGTTTGAAGTCGTAACGCTTTGCAAAAATAATAGAATCTTGGCTGCTAAACTGTGGGGCGTTGTCTCTACAAACCTCGGCTGGGATGCCGTACCTTGAAACTATTTCACTCAGTCTATCGATAACAGCACTGGCTGTTGTCTCAGGCAGTAGCGCTACCCCGGGGAAATTGGACTTCGAGTGGTATGCGCACAAATAATCCCTTCCCGAGTACTGAAAGAGATCGACACCGATACGGTACCATGGCTGAGTAGGCGTCGGTTGCATGATTAAAGGCTCCGATGGCTGTTTATAAGCATATGTCTTGCAGGTTGTACATCTTTCAATCAAGGACTGAATGTCTGAGTTTATGTTCGGCCAATAGACACTTTGCCTTGCACTAGCTTTGCACTTTACCTGGCCCAGATGGCCTGCGTGGAAACGTTTCAACATGTTGCCGCGCATGCTTGTCGGCATGACTACTTTCGTTCCTTTCAATAATATGCCGTTTAATACGGAATGCTCGGCCGCCACTGGTTTCAGGGGGCCGTCGACAGGTTCGCCCTTCGCAAGCTTTCTTAGCACATTGCCAAGATGTGGGTCGACAGCCGTTTCCTGTGCAAGTTTTCTAGCTGTCGCTTCACTTACGAGTGCTGATACGACAGTAACGGCATGGACCATTATGCCACTTGTGTCTGCAGCTGCCTTGAGCCCAGGAACAGGTGATAGGGACAACATATCAGCAAGGGCCATCTGTTTGCCAGGAATCATGTTTGTCAGCGGGTAATCATATTTCAGCAATCTCAAGAAAAATTGTTGCACTCTGGGTGGCATATCACTTATGCCTTTCTTTGATATGTTTATCAGTGGATTGTGATCACTCTCGAGGATGAGGGGGCGGCCATGATGATGATTGATGGGTTTTAATGGCGCAAAGGCATCTTTGGCCAGAGAGCGCCAAGTCTATGGTTGATTCAGTGATTTATAAAATACAAGTTGAAATGTGCTACATAAAGGGGTAAAAATCTTGCACTGACAAAGGTGTAAAAGGCCTAGCTAAACAATGGTGTTACTGTTGTATGAGACATTTGACTGTGCATAGGTTATAAGGAGATATCGGTGACTGTGAGCGATTGCTTGTTATATGTTATATGCTATGTATATGTTATGCAGATTATTTACAGTTTTCAGTGAGTATAAGCCATAAATATTTGCCTCGAAGCCATCAGCAAGGTACTTTAACCATGCGATAAAGCTGCGAGACTTCGAGGCATTAATAGCTCAGGCTCCTCACGTATGTGATGGAGCATGGCGGTTTGGATTGTAGTATACAGTGTTTAAGAACTGGACGTCGGCGAGGTATTTAAAAACTCTTTTGACACTAAACATAGGGTCATGGGATAAAAATAATGCAAGATGAGACGGTATGTTGTGTGTAAAAAGTTCTCTAAAATGCTGTACTCTTGCTTGGTGAAGTCTTGGACATTCAATTAAAATGTGCCGGACAGTGAGTTGTTCTCCACATTTTTCGCATATGGATGGTTGTGTGCCTGTTAACAGGTATATGTGTGTTGCGTATGTGTGTCCTATACGTAGCCTGCACAGTGTGGTTTCTGTTAGTCTAGCGATTTTTTGCAGGAAAAATTTGCCTAGTTGAGGTTTTATTCGATGTAATTTGCTTTCCGTTTCTTTATCCCATTGGGACTGCCAGTGCTGTCGTAGCCGGTTACGGGCGTAAGGTTTAATATCTCGACTAGGGACCTCAGTAACTTCAATGTCACCACGTAGAGCAGCTTCTCTAGCACTCTGATCAGCCGTCTCATTTCCTGCTATGCCGCAATGCCGCGGTACCCAGCATACCACGAGGGAAAGTTCTTCATTGTAAGCGTTATAAATGGATTTTATCAGGTCATTAAAAACAGAGTTGTCTCCCACCTTTCCCGAAGCTAGTGCAGTTACGACACTTAACGCATCTGTGTAGATAACAGCTTTTTGTATCCTATGTTGTCGTATATGATCCACAGCCAGTAGGATACCATATGCTTCTGCTGTGAATATGCTGCAACTTGTATTAAGAGTTCTTGTAACATTATAGCCGTGACTATGTGCAGCACATGAGACTGCCTTGTGCGTCTTTGAGGCGTCCGTAAAATAGGACGTACGTTGCGTTGTACTTGTCTTCCAGTGATAGGAAGTGTTGCAAAATAGCCTTGCGTGGCACGTTTTTCTTGTCAAGCGCTTTAAAGGACATGTCACACAGAACTGGGCGTAGGCACCAGGGAGCAATAAGATCACTATGCCCAGTTTCGTGGACATCTGAGAAACTAAACCCAAGAGTTTCGGCAACAGTTGTGATAGCCAAAGGGAACGGCTGAGCTAGTGATGGCCTATTCGCGTACAGCAGTTCTGATGTTCGATTATTAATTAGTGTTCTGCAAGGGTGTTTCCTCTGAGCTAAGATGTTGAGGGCATATGTAATTCCTAAATATGTTCTCTCATACTCCAAGGGCCATTGATTGGACTCTGCATAGAGGCTTTGAATAGGGCTAGTCCTAAAAGCACCAGTAGCTAGCCGAATGCCTAAATGGTATATGGGGTCAAGCATCTTTAACGCGGTTTTAGATGCTGACTGAAATACTATGCTGCCATAGTCAATCTGGGACCGCACAAGACTATTGAAGAGTGATAGCAGACATTGCGTGTCAGCTCCCAGGAATAATGAGTAAGGATCTTTATGACGTTCAACGATTTTAGGCATTTTAGTTTTATGTTCTTGATGTGTGGAACAAATGTAAGTTTGCTATCAAAAATGACGCCGAGAAATTTATGTTCACTTTTGACCGTCACTTTGTGTCCATTTAATTCAATGGATGGATCAGGGTGCAGGCCTTTCTTTCTTGTAAATAGTACGCATGTTGTTTTTCTGTATTAAAGCGGAAACCATTCTCATTTGCCCATTTCGATAGTCGATTTACACTGAGTTGAACTTGACGCTCGCATATGGATAAGTTGCAAGATTTAAAGCTGACTTGCAAATCATCTACGTACACCGAGTAGGCGATTGTTGGCGGTACAGAAGTTCGAAGAGAGTTCATTTTCACAATAAACAGCGTACAACTAAGCACACCTCCCTGGGGAACACCGTTTTCCTGCACAAAGATTTGAGAAAGTCTGTTTCCTATCCTCACCCAGAACTTTCGATCGGAGAGGTAGCTCTGTATGACTTGGAGCATGTTTCCATTTATCCCATATGCGTTCAAATCTTGCACTATGCCATACCGCCATGCTGTGTCGTATGCCTTTTCGAGATCAAAGAATACAGAAAGGCAGTACTGATTATGGACAAAGGCGTCTCGTATGTACCATTCGAGGAGGACCATGTTGTCGGTTGTTGAGCTACCTGCACGGAAGCCGGCTTGGAGCGTATCTAGTATACCATTGTATTCTAAAAAGTGTATAATGTGGCGATTCACGATTTTTTCAAAAATTTTGCATAAGCAACTTGTTAAAGCTATCGGCCGATAATTTTCAACCATGGAGGGATCCTTTCCTCGTTTGAGGATCGTTATAACGATTGTCTCTTTCCAACTGTTGGGCAAACATCCAGCATCAAAAATTTTGTTAAAAAGGCCCAGCAAACACTCAAGCGTCTGCTTCGGCAGTTTCCTTAGCATGTCGTAACTGATCTGGTCCTTACCCGGAGCTGAACTTCGGCAACTGTTTAGGGCGATGTTCAGTTCGTGCATTGTTATAGTGCTGTTATAGCCCTCTCGACTTCGTTTATCGGAAAAAAGTGGTCTGTGCTCAGCCTGTTTTTTGTGCGCTAAAAACTCTTTCGTATAATGAAGTGAACTAGAAATACTTTCAAAATGCTCACCTAGAGTGTCAGCTTGTTGTTCTAGTGTGTCGCCAAGAATATTTACTAATGGGAGTGGGCTAGGAGCTTGGCACTTAAGCCTTCGCACCCTCGCATAGACCTTTTTATCTGCATATGAGCTTTCTCTCTTGGCCTCACGTCGGATGTGCCGTCCACTAGCCTTTGCTCGCTTGAAAGCGATTAGATTTTCTGTGTTAGGGTAACGCGAAAGCTTACCCCACGCTTTACTTTGCCTCTTTTTAGCTATTTCACACTCGCAGTTCCACCATGGCTTGGTGTTAGCGCGAGTGCGTCCTGTTTGCGGTATGGACTCTTGGGCCGCGTTTAATGTGTGTTCCGTGAGATATGCATTCATTTCCTCAATTTCTAAATGTATGATTGAGTCATATGAGAGAATGGAGAGTTCTTCAAATTTCTCCCAATTTGCAGCACTAAATTTTCATTTTTTCGGGTAGACAAGATGATCCAGCGTATCTGCAGTGGTCAACATTAGCGGAAAATGGTCACTTCCGTATGGATTTTTTATGACCTTGCATTCTAGATATGGCAGTAGTGATGAGGAACCTATAGCAAGGTCAACTGAAGAAAATGTATGGTGTGCCGAGCTATAAATGGTAGGTTCCTTTCCGTTAAAAAGACACGCACCAGTTGAAATAAGAAATTTTTCTATGAGACGTCCTCTCGAGTCGCAACGTGGGTCGCCCCAAAGCGGATTGTGGGCGTTCAGGTCACCAAGGATTATGTAGGGTTCGTAAAGTTGGTCTATCAGGTTCTCAAGCTCAACCATGGTTAGATGGTGATTAGGAGGGATGTATAAAGAGCAAACTGTTACCAACTTGTTAAAAAGTAAGGCACGGATTGCTACGGCTTCAAAAGATGTCTGAATATTTAGGTGTTTACAAGCAACTGATTTGTCTGTAATTATAGCCACTCCACCTGACGGGGCAAGACAGTTAGCTTGGTCTTTTTGATATACTACGAACTGTTTTAGAAAATTTGTGTGGCAGGGTATTAAGTGTGTTTCCTGAACACAGAACACTTTTGGTTGGAATTCAGATAAGAGTTCTTTTACATCATCTAGATTATGAATAAGTCCTCTGACATTCCATTGTAACATTTGTACAGCCATTGTGGCTGGGATAAGTGGTTCTGTGTTCAAGATTGCATAGCTATGTTACTGGACCTTTTATGGGCGCAGTAACTCTTGTGATTTTTCCTGTCCTGGCGCCCTCTAACGAGGCACGCCGATCCTTCGGCGCCGTTGACACCGAAGGGCCTGGGGTTACCTCCATCGCCTCCTGTGAGGCGCTGGACGCCCGCGCGGGTGGCAGTGTGCCACGGGCCACGGGCCTCGACTTTCGCGGGGTTTTGGGAGTCACTGACTCAGCGGTCAGCTTCCCTTTTCTCGGGTCAGGTGAGGCAGCGCTAGCTGCTCCCACCAAGGGGGCAGGTGGCGAGACTGCCAGCTCACAGCTCGTGATCTTAGCAGCCGCCTTAGGCCGGGGTGGCGCAGCCCCCTGCCGCACCACTTCGGCATACGTTGTGTGCTGAACAAAGGAAAGACGCTTACGCGCTTCCTTGAAAGAAATGTTTTGTTTGACGTTGAGCGCAAGGATTTCTTTTTCTTGTTTCCATTTGGGACATGACCGCGAGTAGGCGGCGTGTTCTCCATTACAGTTAGCACAGTGAAGTTCGCGTTGACATACATCTGCAGGGTGGTCATTTGCTGCACATTTAGCACACGTCAACCGACCACGGCAGCTGTGTGAGCCGTGGCCAAACCTTTGACATTTAAAACATCGACGGGGATTCGGTATATATGGTCTCACACGGATCTTCATATACCCTGTCTCAATGGTCTCTGGTAGGTTGCTCATGGCGAAGGTCAAAATTAGGTGCTTTGTTGGTATTTCTTTGTTATCCCGTCTCAATTTGATTCTCTGTACATTTATTACACCTTGCTCCTTCCGTCCTTCAAGAAGTTCTGTTTCAGATAGTTCCAAAAGGCCTTGATCAGATATTACTCCACACTGTGTTAAGTGAACGTGAGGAGAAATAGAGACAGGGTTGCCTCCAATCGTCTGAGGTTAGACAGCTTGCTGTGCTGTGTTTTATCACTCAGCTCAAGCAGCAATCGCCACTAGCCATCTTCGTTACTTTGTAGCCTGGCCCTATTGCTTCAGTGAGAGACTTTGACATAGGAAATGGTGAGATTGTACGAACAGTCTGTCTGTTTTCACAGTGCACAACGTGGAATTTCGGCAACGTTTCTTTAGTTGAACGAAAAATTGAACGTTGCATCGGTGCGTCCCTTTTGTGAGGGAGACGATCAGGTAGTGGAGGATAGCTTGATCCCATAATATGTAGCATTATGTTCAGCAGTGATGCCTGCCACCCACCACCGATCCCAACAAGGGGACGTGACGACATAGCAAGGACAAGTTGTGTACACGTCAGCAGTACATCATTGCTATAACCAAATATGCTGTAATCTAGGTTGATTACCCACACAAGGTTAACCCTTGCCGCCCAAAAATTTGGAAGTGAGAAATGATGATGATGATGAAATAAACTTTAATTTTCGAGACGGTGTTCCCGAGCGTTCGAGCTGAAATGACTAGAAGACAGGAAAGATGTAAAAGTGAGAGAGAAAGACAAAAGGTCGGAGAGGGGGATAGGAAAAGGCGACTACCGATTTCCCCCGGGTGGGTCGGTCCGGGGGTGCCGTCTACGTGAAGCCGAGGCCAAAGAGGTGTGTTGCCTCCGCCGGGGGGCCATAAAGGTCCAAACACCCGGCTTCGGCTCAACCTCCAGGATTCCTTTTTCCCCGGACACGGCTAAGCCACGCACTGTTAAGCGCGTGAGGGTCCAACCCTCGTGTGCTCGGGTACGTGGTGGCGCAACTCACCAAACGCCTGCTTGCGCAGACGCCCCTGCGGGTGACAGGGGGAGGGGGGCGGCCATAAGCAAAATGATTGAACTTTTCGCAACCGAAAGCTAAAGCCAACGCCTCTTTTTCAATCTGTGAATATTTTTGCTCCAATTCTGTCAAAGCTCTTGACACGTAGGCGACTGGCTGCCAGCAGTCCCCATGACGTTGTAGGATCGCCGCACCAACACCACTCTGAGAGGCATCTGCAGTTACTTTTGTCTGCAGACTCGGATCAAATATAGCAAGCAATGTTGAGTTACTTAAATCCCGACATATAGCCTGGCGTTTCTTCTCGTGGGTGGTGTCTAATCAAAGATGACGCCTTGTTTGATGAGGGTACATACAATAGCCAGTACGCTGCGAGAGTGGCGGTAGGTGCTTACTGAAGTAGTTAACCGCTCCAGTAGCCTTTGTACCGCCAAATTGTCCTGAGATTTTGTCATTTTTAAAAGACCGTCAACGAGAGCAGGATTCGGCTTAATGCCCTTGTCGCTAATGATGTCACCCAGGAACAGAACTTCCTTGTAGGCTAAAGCGACACTTGCATGTATTGAAGGTAAGGCCTGCTTTTTCAGCTGCTTCTAATGCTCTGCGCAGCCTCTCATCGTGTTCGGCCCTGGTACCTCCCCAGATTAACACATCGTCTATATACACGCATACACGGTCAAGGCCATCAAAAACCTCGTTAAGGGCTTTTTGAAACACTTCGCTAGCCGAAGTTATACCGAACGGTAGTTGAAGAAAGCGATAGCGGCCCAAGGGCGTGGCGAATGTGCATATCTTCGATGATTGTTCGTCTAATGCGATTTGATGAATCCCCGCCTTTTTGTCGAGAGGCGAAAGAAAAAACTTGGCGCCTGCTAGGTCTGCCTCAATATCCCCTCTGCGCGGCATTTGGTAGTGCTCCCTCTTGATGGTTTCGTTGATGCATCTTGGGTCCATGCAGACTCGCAATTCGCCGTCTTTCTTTAAAAAAAGAAAGACGGCACATTGCGTCTTTCTTTAGCAAAATGACAAGGGGGCTTACCCAATGTGTGCGGCTGCTGACCTGCTGGATGATGCCTCCCTTTTCCATTCCGTCAAGTTCAGTACGGAGAGGCTCTCGCAGGGACAGGGGCACTCTTCTAGCTGGCTGGATGACTAGCACGGCATCTTTGTGCAGCGAAATCTTGTATTCATGCGGGGCGCGCTCTGTTGCCTATATAAAAGACGAGGGAACTCCTTCACAATTGCTTCGGTGTTGCTCGTCGTCACGCTGTCAACAGCGCGCTGTACGATTCCTAGCTTCTCGCTGGTTTCTAAGCCTAAGATAGCGCTGTGGTCCTTCTTTACCAGAAAAAAATTTGCGCACGCCTCGCGGTCGCCAATCTTGACGGGCGCTGAAAACGGTTAATGCTTGATCTTGTTGCCACCGCAGGTCCTCATAACGGCAAAACTGGGCATCATATACTGGTCATCATTGAGCTTACGTAGCATTGAAACTGGCAAAGCGTTTGCCTGCGATCCTGTGTCCACCTTAAAGGTGACGTACTTGCCGCCAATGCATGCGTTCACACGCCAGTCTCGTTCTTTGCTTGCACTGCTGCTGGCGACATTCAGTACTTCGAAGTCGTCGTTCTGATGCTGCACTTCGTATACGCGCTCCTTTTCGCTGCAACAGGACGCGAAGTGGTTTCACCCATTACACGAGTAACAGACTTTGCCGTAAGTTGGGCCGCGTGTCACGGCATGCCTTCGCTTGCAGGAGTTGCATTTTAGGTCGTGCCTGGACCCTCTAGGAATACTCTTGCTGTCTGTGACAGCGTTCATATCGAGTAGTTCCTTTGTTTTCTGCCAGAATTTGTTTGGACGAGTTGATGTTTCAGCCGCCTTGCATAGAATGACAACCTTTTCCAAGGTGAGGTTTTTGTCCGTGAGTTTCTTGAAGCCTTGGCGAGTTTGTTCCAAAGACAATTTGGTCTCGTACCATGTCGTCTGCCTTGGTCCCAAAGCTGCAGTGCTGCGCTTGTTTTATCAACTCGCGTAGAAACTGCTCAAAATGCTCCGCCTCACCTTGACTACGGGAACGGAAAACGTATCGCTCGTGGATTGCATTCTGCTGCTCCGTGCTGTATTCTTCGAAATTGACAATCAATGTGTTGTCGTCTTCCTTGTTGTCTTCTCCGCTAAATACAAAATTGTTGAAAACGTCCAAGTCTTCCTCCCCCGCCACGCTGAGGAGCAGGGGCGTCTTCGCCGCTTCCGACCTCGGATTGGCTTTGCATACTGTCGCTTGCAGAAAAAAAGTCGAACTACTGGTGAAACAGCTTTCAGTTCCTTCCGCCATCGGCTGTCAAACGTAGCGGACTCAGGTTGCCTCAGGTGCTCCATGTCGTTGCTTCTCACGTTCACCTATCCCAGTAACCATTCCCTTGAGCTGGTAGCCTTGTATCCCACTTCTGGCACCATGTTTACTTCGTGTACGCAACGAACAGAATGGACAGCTGGGTTGTCAAGAAACACATCACGAACTCGTTTATTCTGCGTCGTTATTTACAGTCGAAGGTGAGAAGGGTTAGTAACAGTGAGGGGCAGGTATATACACGTGGCAACCGTGCATGTAGATAGCACAGGCGCTTTCATCAGATATGATGCAGCCGAGTGTTCGATTCAAGCGCTCCGCGAGAATGAGAGAGAAAGAAGTTTAATGATACGAAATGCAGAGAGGTCGGCCTGAGGTAAATTTCTCTAGCCAGCTACTCGGCGTTGGGGGAAGGGGAAGAGGGAAAGAACGCTCCGTGAGACCGTTCGTTTGGGATGATACGCGGACGATTTCCGGTGAATGATCTGGCACTCGCGAAGGAGGGATGGTATTGCTTCTGACAGGAAGACACGACCCCTATCGCTGAGTAGGTCTCTAGGTCTCTAGGAGCACCGTGGCGAAGGACTATGTTGCGAAGAATGAACATCGCAACGTCGCGCGCGGTCGCGGCGGGGAGAGCCGCGGTCTCGGCGTAGCACGTCAGGTCATCAACGCCAACAATAATCCAGCGGTTTCCACGTCCGCTGTATGGGAGCGGGCCATAGAGGTCGATGCCTGTGCGGTCGAATGGTCTAGAAGGACGCGGTAGCGGCTGTAGTGAGCCAGTAGGCCATAGTGGAGTTTTGCTTTATTCGCAGGCGGTCCATGATCGAACATACTGCTGGACAAACGCATACATTCCACGCCAGTAATATCGTTGACGCAGCCTTGTGAAGGTTTTTACGATGCCAGCGTGGGCGCTTGGAGGGTCGGCATGGAGATGCGCGCAGATATCGGAGCGCATGTGACGAGGGATAGCCGTCAGGCATATAGTTGCGGCGATAGAGGGTATTGTCTCGCACGGCAGAGTGGGATGCTTGACGGCGTACCGTCCGCGTTGAAGGAACGACCGATGGAGCGGCAAGGTAGTCGAGCAGCAGGGCAAGCGATGGGTCCTTGCGTTTCTCGGAGGGCATATCAATAGCGGTCAGTAGTGACGGGTGTGAGGTCGTAGAGGGAAAGGAAAGAGAAGCCACATTAGGTGTCATCGGCAAGCGGGAGAGCACGTCAGCGTGGGAATGCTTTCGACCAGAGCGGTATACGACACGATGTCATATTCCTGCAGGCGAAGCGTCCAACGGCGACAGAGAGAAGACGACAGAGTGGTTGTTCTGCACACCACTGTTCTGGTCTCTCTGGAATATTATACATTCTCACCGGTTTCTACTGGGAGACGTCCGCTCCCTTTTTCGGCGATGGAACAGAATCGGTCGAGCACCGTCCAGACCTGCCAGCGTCCGCGGGAGCTACTCCAAGGAAGAGGAACTGCCTTCGGAGCGAAGCTGACAGCGATGACACCGAGCTGTACTCTCCATCGAGCGAAACCACTTCGGACGATGAAGGCTTCGAGGTCTACACACGCCGGAAAGCGAAAAGACGAAATGTCAGCGGATGCTCCGCATCAAGTAAGTCGACTGTGATTCCTGCGCCCAGAGCTCCGGAGCGTACAATTTACTTCGTTCCCGAGGCGGCTACGGACAATCTCAACCGACTCAATAGACAGGCCATCTCTATTTATCTGGGGTCTCTCGCGCCAGGCGAGATAAAAGACGTCATAATCAATAATCGCAAGAACGTCCTCGCTATCGATGTTAATAACCGAAGCGCCTTGGATCCGTTGATGAAGATTGCGCAGCTAGATGACATCAAAGTGCGCTGCCACACTCCTCAGACCTTGGAAACCACTGCAGGAGTGGTTTACAACATCGACGTCTCAAGCTGTGACAGTGATTTGCCTATTTTGATCAAAACAACGAAAGAGAGCATTCCCATAATACAAGCTCATCGTATTGGCAAATCAACTTGCGTGAAGCTCATCTTCAATAGGGATAGCCTACCAACGTATGTAAAGGTCGGCCATTTTCGTCATATTGTACGACCTTTCGTGCCCAAGCCCCTACAGTGTCGCAATTGTCAGAGAATTGGACACGTGAGTGCTGTCTGTAAGAACCCAGGCATATGCTCACGTTGTTCCGAGTCACATAGCTCCGACACTTGTCGCACGACGGACTTCAAGTGCTCCAACTGCAAGGGTGCGCACGATGCGACTTCGAAAGATTGCCCGTTCCAGAAAAATGAACAGAAGATCTTGAGACAGATGGTTAGAGACCATTCGACGCATACAGAAGCCGCAACTAAAGTGCGACGCCGACGCCGACGTTCCCGGCACCGCAAGTCAAGAAAGCACTGTGATAGTTCTAAGGAAGTGCACAATCCGGAGAAGGCTGCTCGTCAACCGCTGACCTCGTGCGTTACCAACGCAGATGAGAGAAGAACGCCCGCCATCGATAACTCAAAGGAAGCATGGCCACCTTTACCGAAGCCATGCCAACTCGCAGAACCACGAGACACGAGTCGTCCAACAACTACGAATGGCCGACAGCAGGCCCTGCTGCAGTCCGCGCAGAAGGCCAGGATTTGCAAGTGATCGCCATGCTGAAGTCACTCATGAATGTCATGCGTACGTTACTGACGAACCTAAACACCCCGAATGCTCGCAGCGCACTGCAAGTACTGGACGCGATGAATTCAGTACTTGCAAGTCTTGAATAGCATTATGGCTCATTCACCGCTGTCGTTCCGTAAAGATGTCAAGGAAGCATCCCTTTTTCAGAGGAATGCTCGAGGCCTCAGATCAAGAATTTCGGATTTTCGACCTTTCATTTTTGCGAACAAGTTTCCCATCATCGTCGTCTGCGAACCAAACCTTCAACCTACAATCCGGCTATCGGGCTATGAAGCTTTCTCATCCGCGTCGTGTAATGTCCTCAGCAAGGTCGTCGTTTATGTTCGGTGTGAACTCACTTACGTGCTACATTCAGTTGTGCCTCACGACGACGACCAATACGTGTGTTTAACTGTAAAAACAAAGAAACTTACATTTACTCTCGTCGCTGCATATATTTCTCCAACCAGTCGTTTTGACACGCAACGACTGGGTGCTTTGTTATCCGCGACACCTGGCCCTTGGATCCTTAGTGGAGATTTTAACACACACCACCCGCTCTGGGGGAGTGTGAAGATGGACTCCAAGGGAAGAAAACTAGTCGCATTTGCCTCGGACCAAGAGCTTTGCTGTCTGAATGACGGCAGCCCGACATATTTACGGGGACTAACCTACAGCAGCTGTCTGGACTTGACTTTCATCTCTCAGTGTCTTCGAAGCAGTATAACGTGGTTCTCAGACATAGAAACCCATGGAAGTGATCACGTTCCTACCTATTTGAAGATCAAGGGAGTGGCCAAGTCTCCATATACTGCCCTCTGTAGAACAGACTGGACGAAGTTCAGATGGCTTATGGAAGACGAATGTCAAGAAGGACACCCATCATCTCTGGAGAATCAGATTAGAAATGCACTGCAAGAGGCTATGTTCACTTTTAGGCCTTCTCCAAAGTATAATGAATATGAAGGTGAATTGAAAAGGCTTCGAGCGATTCGCCGACGCGCGGAAAGAAGATACAGGCGCACGAAATGTATTCATGATCTGAGGGAGGCGAGGCGGATCCAAAAGAAAATCTAGCGCCGCATCGATACGCTACAATCTCAGAAGTGGAAATCCTTTTTGCGAGTCCTTGGATCCTCGAAAGCCTCTGTCCCACATATGGAGAACTCTGCGGGGCCTTCAATCGTCTCCACAACAGCGCCACCCTTTTAAGTCTCTTGCCCTGCATCAAGGACGACGTGAGATCGACGTTGCTGAGGATTTCTGCGCAAGAATCGCTGGCTTGCCATCACGACCTGTACCATTAGCACGTGATGTTGCGGTATCCAAGGACTCTCGCATGGATCTCTTGTTCTCTATGGAGGAGCTCGAAGCTGCGCTGGCGACTTGTAGGAAGTCATCATCGCCTGGGCCCGGCGGTGTCACATACAAGGCACTTGGAAACCTTGGCCACAAAGCCCGCAGTGTACTCTTGGAGAGATACAACGAATCCTGGCGCGAAGGATTGATTCCTTGTGAGTGTAAAGTCAGCCGCCTAATACCTTTACTTAAGAGCTCTAAATCTCCATTAGACTTGGCATCGTACCGTCCCATCGCTCTTGCCAGTTGCGTTGGGAAACTAATGGAAAGGATGGTGCTGACGCGTCTTGAATGGTATTTGGAACACAATGATGTATATCCCAATACAATGGCGGGCTTCCGGCGCGGTCGGTCATCGGTCGATAACGTGCTTGGTTTGGTAACATCTATTCAACACCAAAAGAGCATGAAACGTTTAACGGTGGCGATGTTTCTTGATGTGAAAGGCGCATATGATAATGTAGCGCACCAAGCAATCCTCGATGTTTTGATTGATGTGGGCATTGGTGGCCGTGCACTGCGCTGGATTCACAGCTATTTGGAGGATAGATCCTTCTTCGTACTTACAGAAGATGGAATGACATCCCACCATGTCACCAGCAAAGGCGTGCCACAAGGCGAGTGTTAAGCCCCACGCTCTTCAACGTAGCACTGCTAGGCCTTGTTGGATCACTGCCAAGGACGGTTCATATATCCATCTATGCAGATGATATCTGCATCTGGGCAGCCGGCGTAACTCGTCCGCAGATACGAGCGAGACTGCAGAAGGCGGTCAAACAAACGTCGTCCTATCTGCGTATGAAAGGCCTAGAATTATCCTCCGAAAAGTGCCGATTAGTCGCATTTACGCGCAAAACAATGACTCCATATGTTATACGCATAAATGGACAAGTAATTGCTTACGAAACAAAACACCGTTTCCTTGGAGTCATGATCGATCGTGATTTGTCTTGGACGCCACATATTTCATATATGAAAAAGAGGTTGACTGCAATAGCACATGTATTCAAATTTGTCGGCGGAAACTCTTGGGCTGCGTCTGTGCAATCGATGCTACAGCTGTACCATGCATTATTTATGGGCTGCCTAAGATACATCCTGCCCGTACTGGGAAGCACCAGTAAAACGAACCTTCGAACACTCCAGAGTATGCAAGCCCAAGTTCTACGGACGTGCCTCGGCCTCCCTAAGTGTGCATCCATCGTGGCCACAATCGCCATAGCACGTGACCACCCTGTATCAACATACTTTGCAGTCAACGCTCTAAGGGTGCACATTCGACATGTCGCAAGGACGCCCTTTCACCATTTTGCTTGCCTGCCAACGACTAGGCCGCATACGTGTTTTAGCCGTCTCCTGACTATACACGGAGCATCGCTACCATCGAATTACGTCCCTGCAGCATGGCCTTCGTTACCACTGTGGTCTCTGCATTCACCTCGAATATGCCTCACCATTCCAGGCGTGAATAAGAAGGCACAAATGCCGTCAGCAGCATTGAAGCAGGCAGCATTATTGCTACTACATGAGGTCCACAGTGACCGCTTACATGTTTACACAGATGGGTCGGTCATGCACTCCAGTTCAGCAGCTGCAGTATTTGTCCCAGCAAAATCTACAGTAATAAAATTCCGGACATCGCACTTGACATCGACGACGGCTGTCGAACTTACAGCTCTGTGTGCAGCAATGAAATTTATCGAACAGGAACCGCCCCAGAAATGGTCTATCTTCTGCGATTCCAAGGCCGCCCTCCAGAGTCTGCTCTCTGCACTACGCCGTGGACCCCACGAACGACTTGTCGCGGACACACGCGAAATTTACCATCAGGCAGTTGACAAAGGACATGACATTTTCTTTCAATGGCTGCCAAGTCACTGTGGTATCTTTGGAAACGAGCAAGCGGACGCAGCCGCTCGATCCTCACATACCAGTACCGATTGCGTCGCTATCCCTATGTCCAGAACAGACGCAGCAAGAATGCTCCGTGCGCTTGCTCGCGAGCTTACGTTAGCCCACTGGAATTCAACGGACTTTAAAAACCAGCGCCTCTGTTCCCTGGATCCTAATTTTGAAGTTCCGCCTTCCACATGGCTTACCACGACGGGAGGTAACTCTCATTTGTCGACTAAGACTTGGAGTAGCATTCACCAACGCGTACTCCTACCTGATGGGAATGGCCACAAGTCCAGATTGTGAAACTTGCGGGTGCAAAGAGACGATAGAAGATCTGTGTGATTGTCGTCGTTTTAGTGCACAAAGGAAAGTCCTCAGAACCACGCTCGACAAGATAGACAGCCGTCCCCTTACGGAAGCCAGAATTCTTGGTCCCTGGTCCCAGCCGACGTCGGAACGAACTGCTTTAAAAGCGCTAGTACGCTTTTTGAAAGAAACAGGACTTCATAAAAAACTATAGAATTGTGCGGACAGATGTGTTTTTTTTGTTCTTTTTTGTTTTTGTTTTCTTTTTTTATCTTCTCTGGTTTTCTAATCTTTTCTGCCCTTACCCCATCTCCCCGTGCAGAGTAGCCAACCGGACACTTAACCTGGTTAACCTCTCTGCCTTTCGCCTCTTATTTTCCTTCCTTCCTTCCGCCCAACGGCCGAGGTGACCCGACGGGTCTTTCCAGGAAGAGAGCTAACACAGGGTGTGATAGTGATGATTCTGAAAGGACGGCCGTAGAGGTAAGGGCGAAACTTGCCCAACACCCAAATGATGGCTAAGCATTCCTTCCCGGTAACGGTGTAATTCAACTCAGCTTTCCTAAGGGTACGGCTCGCATAAGCAAGGGCGTATTCCTCATTCGTGGCTTTCCGTTGGGCCAAGATCGCACCAAGGCGGACATCACTGGCGTCGGTGTGAACCTCTGTTAGCGCAGTTGGGTCGTAATGGCGAAGAATCGGTGGTGAAGGCTGCAGCCCGCGCAACTTTTCAAAGGCTTCATCGAATGCTGATGACCAGGCGGAAATACCGTTGCTTGTACTAAGCAGCTTCGTCAAGGGTGCGATGATAAAGGCGACGTTCCGGAGGAATCAACTAAAATAGGAGCACAGGCCTATGAAACTTCGCAAGGCCTTGATAGATGTGGGCTTTGGAAACTCGGCGACTGCGCGAAGCTTGTCGGGATCAGGAAGGATGCCGTCTTTCCTGAGAACGTGACCCAAGACAGTTAATTTTCTGGCAGCGAAACGGTACTTCTTGAGGTTGAGCTGTAGGCCAGCTGAAGTGAGACAGGTCAGGATGTCAGGCAGACGGGTGAGAGGTGTCAGAAAATCTTTAGAGAAATCAACGATGTCATCGAGATAACGCAAACAAGTGTTCCACTTGTGCCCACGTAGGATGGTACCAATCATGCGTTCGAAGGTAGCGGGAGCATTGCAGAAACCGAAAGGCATAACGTTAAACTCGTACAGGCAGTCGGGAGTGCTGAAAGCTGTCTTTGGGCGGTCAGCCTCAGCCATGGGAACCTGCCAATAGCCAGAACGGAGATCTAAAGACGGCAAGTATTCGGCACCTTGCAGACAGTCAAGAGCACCGTCGATCCGAATCAGAGGGCACACGTCTTTTCTCGTAATCCTGTTTAGGCGGTGATAATCGATAAAAAGCAGATGGAGCCATCTTTTTTCCGCACTAGAACGACAAATGACGACCAAGGGCTTTGATCAGGCTGAATGACGCCCCGCTGCTGCATGTCGTCCACTTGTTCCGTGATAACTAGGCGCTCTTCGGCTAAAACGCGATACGGGCGTTGTCACAATGGGGCATGGGAACCGGTGTTGATGGTATGGGAGACACTTGTCGTGTGACTCCGGATGTTCTCTCTGCGACGCTTGGTTTCAGCTTTTCTAGCTCTCGCTTCAGTCTTTCGGAAGCAACTAGTGTTCAGTTGTCGGGTCGAAACCTGCCGAGCCGCCGCCTAAGGCATCAGCTGCAGTCACGGACACCAGGCGCGTTCGGCGCCTACGCGGGGAAACGCCATCGGCGTCGGCAGCAGCTCTACGCGTCCCACTACCACATGCCTTCAGTCCTCCTCTCCACCTTGCATCCGCTATACTGCGCGATGCTAGTTTTATGCTCGGCTTTCACTCTATCTGGGCTCTTTCTCCCCCAGCTCGGCGAAGCTATTGCACAGCTGGTATGGGGTATCGAATTTTGTGTTTACACCACGAAATTTTCCGACCAGCGAGAGGTATATAGCTTCGCTGTAAAACGCCCGTGTCCCATGCATTAGGGGCACGTTGAAGATCCCTGGTGGTCAAAATGAATCCAGAGCCCTGTACAACGGCGTGCCTCGTAATTTAATCGTTGTTTTGCCACCTAAAACACGGCTATGTCAGCTGGTATACCTCCCAGGTAAACGGGAATTGCACCACAAGCGCCAGTTTCTCCCCTGGTGCTTGGTAGGCCATACTTCTGAGGAAAAAAAATTACAAAACTAAGCCTGCTATTAAGGCAACGGTTTTGCTGATGCGCGAGGGGTGACGTCCATCCTGCTTGTCTGCAGTGCTAGAAGAGCGCCCCATTTTCTCGGCAGACGCAACAGGTATCTAGCACGAGTTCCGCTTGCTGCTGCAGTCTGCAATGTTCTAACAGCTGTCATTTTCAGCCTCTCTCTTTTTTTATTCTTTTCAATGACGACCTGCTTTTGTGTGTAGTTCATGTATTGAATGAACGCCAGCAGCGCATCTGTGTTTACTAAAATTTTACCATATTTCCTTATGATACGTGAGCCAGCATGCCACAGCACGTGGCTACTGCGTTTTGGCAGGACAATAACAGACAGTGAAATGTGCTTTATTTTTCAATTTTATTAGCAACTTTTGTAAAGCACGAGATACAATACACAAAAGAATATTGCAGACCTGAGTATCTCGCATCTACAGTACAAACTGCACATTCTACAGGCGCATATACATAAAGCTTCTTACAATTCTGGACAGAAAGGTCGTTTTTAAAGACGATAGTCTTTCTTGGGGAACTTAAACGCTGAAAATATGGTCTGTCTGTCTGTCTGTCTGTCACCCGATTCAGCCACCCGGCCAAAGTTGGACCACTTGCTTACCGCCCACACTACTTAAACTGGTACGGCTGTTCATACTTGTGAACGTTATCGATCACAAAGTAAATATTACGCATATCTGAGGCGCAACATCACTAGGTAAGTATTAGGAGGTGTGTTCCTTTAATAGAAAATATATAGATACGTAACTCTAAAGACCCTAGTTTCTTAAGCTGCGCTGAAAATGTCATGCTATGCGCGCCGACGAACGACGTCCCCCACTGCGCGCCGACGAGCACCCTCTGCCATGGAGGAAGGAAACCCTCTGCACAAGCTCATGTTTCCCGATGTATTGCCAGATGGCGTCCATGTCTCACGCAGCGCCTCCTCAATTTTATCAATGCCAGCCAGATGCGGCCGATTCAACATAAAGGAAGCGCTGTCTGAGGCAGGGCAAAACATAAATGGCCGCTTGATGAAATAATGCGGTAAAATGAAATCTGTTCAAACAAACCTCCATTGCATTTATCATGCCAGGACGGAAATGGTACGAGAACAGCATCACGGGTGGCCGCGGATCAGACCAGCACTCATGTAGTACGGCCGGCAGAAGACTATCGTCTTTCGACGACATTTGCAGCGAAGCACGCAGATACGCGGCAATTTTTTTACTTAGCATGAGACAATCCTACCAACGCAAATAGTTTGTCGCAACAGTTAGCCGTGATTAGTCATGCGAATAAATTATCATTAGGTGAGACCAGTTGAAAGACTGACGACAGCTCATTTCGCATACCCAAACAGAGACGAGGTAAACTTGTCCGTGCTGGAGCTGTGGACTGGAAAAAAATGGAAGTAATAATTTTTATGCTCACACTCAGTGAAATTGCAGGAACAAATTTGAGCACTTTTCCGCAAAACTGTGCTTTCAATTAATGAACGTCAACTCTTACTTTTGGTGTGGAACTTATGCTAATAGATATGGCACAAAAATTTTACAATCCGAATTCTTATTTTAACTGCCATTATGTTGAAGTAACAGGTTTGGTAATGCTGCTTTCTCAACAGCTGTCTGAAAACACTGAACAGTTTCTTACAGCTAAATTATCTTGATCCCTTAATTTCTTATTCACTTGTCACTTAGGCACTGACGGATTAGTTTGTTCAACCTTTTGTATAATTCTTGTCTTCCTACTTCTGCAGAATGCCTATTACTGGAAGACGATCATTCAAAAGTTGTAAGCCACCGGTCAACCGTCCATGAACATTTCCTACTCTAGAAGAATTTGTTTTACACAGGGGGAGCACTCCTTGCCGGAACACTGGAGCGCGTGGCTCGCTAAGCGCCGACGTAAGCACTTTCGTATGCATTGCGCGCCAGCGCGACTTGACCCGAAGGTAAATTCGCTCCGTTCTGAAAAAAATCTGCCCGTTTGCTCAGTTTTCAGTTCACTACCGCGAACATCGCATATCGCAGATGAATATTCGATAAAAAAGAACAGATAAGCAGGCGTTTCCTTTTTAATTTTTTAGCGACACAACATTTCGCTGCGCAACGTGAAATGCACCCGGTAGCTGTTGCAGACAATGCCAAGAAAACAGCGCTTGCAGTGATTTCTGCACTAGCGCAGCGCTTCTTCAATTGGTTTCCGTACCTTGTGAAGCTCTAGCCTATACTTGCAATGTGTAACAAAGAACAGGTAAGCACAATGTTCTCTAACTTAACCCCCAAGTCCGTGCAGCAAGCATTCAACCATCATCAACAAAGATAAGTTATCAGTTTTTTATTCCATAAAGCGAACAGCAGTCGCCGAGATATAACGGAACGCAATTTCCGTAAGCGGGTCAGCTAGCACTCACATGTGTCAGGAGCTGCTGTCCATAGGTAGCTTCAATGTGTTTACACACCACAGAGAAATGTACCGTGTACGGAATACCCTTCCTTTCGTTTTATAGCCGTTTGGATGAGGTTAGCGGCTATTCACCACATAACTGCATAAAAAGCGTGCTTACCTTTCATTCTCTTGGAAGCGGAAAAAAGGGGCCCTGCTGTCCCTTCTCGTGTTGGCACACCACAGAGCCACGCGCAGAACGTCGTGTGGCAGTTCTTCTGTTCTTCATACATCGCTGGAGCACTCGCCGATACAGAAAGAAAATGTTGCAGCGCACAGTAGAAGGCAAAGGCCTGCACGTGCGCATATGTGCAGAGAGCGGCCGGAGCAGACGAACGGAATGGCAGCCAAGTCGATAAAAGCGAAAGCGCCGCCCGTTGACGCATAATGTGAAGCGACTAAATGAACATATCGCATTCGAAAAAGGAAAATAGCTAAAAACATTTTATTTTTACAGATAATCACATCACTGTATTCTATGTAGGTTAAAAAAATTGCCCCCACCTCCCCGAAGGGAATCGTAAGAAAATGCGAATGCATTTCTTGCGCCGAGAGTACACGGCGTAGTAATTTTAATGGCGTAAATTAATGACGAGACGAGGATTTATACCGTAACCATTTATTTACACATTCATCAGCACCTGTTTGTGTTGTCATTGTACCTGACGGCCATAATCACAGGCTTGTGGTCGCTAAAGTGTACAGTCGAAGGGTCTTTGAGAAGCATGCGCACGTCACAGTTTCGGGTAAAGGCGAGATCAATGCAACTTCCGTGAATGTAGTCGGACACTTGTCGGACTCGGCGGAGGCACACTGCATAGAGTACTTTGTCCGCATGTACTCCACCAACCACTCGCCGCTCTTCTTTCTCACGTCCACGTTAAAGTCACCAACCAAAACGACGGGGTCAGATACTTTGGAGCGCACACACACTTTCCATAGCCGCGTCCAGTTCCGCGGCAACGGCGTCACGAGCGAGGTTGGGCGCGAGATACACGGTCACCACAAAGACTCCGTCTCCGGTGTAGGCAAGGGTGTAGAAGTCTTTGTACGGAGACGTGTCTCGAACGGGCGAGGTGGAAACGGCATGCGATATGAGGTTCCCATACACGTTAGCAACGAGATTAACGCCGCAGTATTCGCCGTCCTTGCCGCTTCGAGCAAAGTATTACTCGTTGACGGCGTCGTCGGCACCATCGTCATACAGACCACCACTGACACTAGGGCAGACGCGGCGATCGAGGACGAGAAGCGAGGACTGCCGTTGCTGTCGCAGTTCTTCGCTGAAGGGCAGGTATCGCTTGAGGAACACGTCCACACCGCCCGCTCGGCGAGTGGCAACGGCGCGCGCGCACGCAGCAGCGTCGTACCCGCGAACCACAGCGTCCTCACAACCACTACCGGCAGCAGTGCCGTTATTCCCAGTCTCGGTGAGACACAGGAGGTCAACTTTGCCGAGCACGGGGTTTCTGGCAACGTCCAGCGCGTGGGCGGAGAGAGAGCGAACGTTGAGGAGCGCGAGCGTAAACTCTCTGGAGCCACCTTCGCACACTCGAGACAGTTCCTGTTCTTTCAACGCGGCGAGGTATCGTTGCGTGACGGTGTGCAGGTGGTGACTCTCGGGCCTGCGAAACTCGTCCACCATGGGCTTGTCCGGGTTGGCCTCTCGATGGTAGAAGGTGTGGTCTCCGTCACAGTTTGTGAGGTAGAGGCCGTTGAGGTTGTGCAGCGCGAGAGCGCAACGTAGACGAGCTTGTGCGGGTGCGTCCTGGCGTACTCGTACACGACCGAGGCGTACGTTCCCCCCTGAGACTTGCGAACCGTAATGGCGCTGGCCTGGACGAGGGGAAACTGCGTTCGCTTGAAGGCAATGCCGGCCTTGCGGTCAATGGTGAGCGTGAGAGACTGCATTTCGATGGGTACCCAGGTGACGCTTCTGATGACGCAGCCGTTGCTCTTGGCCTCGCGCACGGCGCGATTGGCGCGCGCGCGAGTCAACTTGCCGGTGCCGGGCACGTCAAACTCTAGCCAGAGACGCCTCGCGCGTCTTTCTCCTCCTTCTTCTTCTTCTCCTCCTTGTTCAAACTCGCACATGCGCAAGACTCCAACGGCGCCGTTGACCAAACCGTCCACAACGTCAATGTTGGAGGTGATCCTGTAGGGCTTGCCGATCACGACCAACACTTCTCGCGGGAGGTTTGCAAACTCGCTGCTGACCATCCGCTCCACCCTGCGCTTGGCGTTCTCCAGCAGGTGCGGCGTCTTGCACCCGAGAAACTCGTCCCGAGCTCGCAGCGTTCGGTACCCGCCGTCTCCCTGCGCCTGCGCAATGGCCTCGTTGAAGCGAGTCACCTCGTTGTTCGAGTAGAAGATGCGCACGGCAGTGGGCGCGCGTTCCATGGCTTCGGCGGCGGTGACGAAGCGCGATTCCAGCAGCCGCACCTCGTCCGGTTCCAGCGCGCGGCCGTCTCCAATATTTGTGAGGACGTTGGAGAAGCCGATGTCAGACTGGCGAACGACTCGCACGAGGGGAAAGTAGTCTTGATGATGCCACGTGACCACGGTGTGTCCGATGAGTCCGTCCGCACTGCGGCCCCGCTTGTAGATTTCGCTCGCGCGCACGGGCGGTAGCTGACGCAAGTCGCCGCAGAGGATGACGTCCAAACCTCCGAAGGGCTCGTTCAGACGCTGCGTGATCTGGCGCAGACGGCAGTCAACGGCTCTGAGTTGATCGGCAGAAATCATGCTGACCTCGTCGATGATGACGCACTTGACTCGGCGGAACGCGACTCGAAACGTGTTGAGATCGCTGGGGCTCAGACCGCCGTCTCCCATGATGCCGATGCGAGCCGCCTGCCTGCCAGCGGTAGTGGCACTGCGCACGAGCTTGAAGGCGGCGTGAACGGTGGTGCCACCAACTGCAACGGCGGCCTTGCCCGTGCTGGCGAAGATGACGTACGCGTTGTACGATGACGTTACCGGTGCCAGTGCAGACGATGAAGTCGAAGGCGCGTCCACTTCCATGACCGAGTCACCACCACCGCCACTGCATCTGTTGTACACGTCCATGGCGAGCTTGGGGACGAACGTCTTGCCGCAACCGGCGGGGCCGGTGAAGAACACTCGCAGGGGAGGCTGGCCGGGAGTGGTCTGGCGATGGAGAATCTCGCGCAGCAACTCGTACTGCTCGGCGTTTGTGCTGCGCATCATCGAGAGGTACGCGTCTCGATCCATGACGCCCTGCCGCTTGCGTACTGCGCCAGACGGCGTGACCGTCTCCTTTATCAAGCGAAGCAAGCGGTCGCTCGGCAGAACATCGGCGTCAACCGCCCGCTGCCGTTGCTGCTCTTGTTGTTGCTGCTTAGAGACAGCCGTCACCACTTCATTTACGTCACTGTCATCCGATTGTTCTTCTCGCTGTTGTTGTTGTTCTTCTTGTTCCTGGCGCATGCGCAGCATTTCGGCATAGTACTCGCCAACCAACTCTCCAACCACAACGTCATCGTTGGCCGGGTTGTACTCTTTGCGCTTGCGCTCGATCAGCTCCTTGTTGTCTTCGTACAGCTTCACGTACTTGTTGCCGTCCAGAACGTCAATCGCATCGCTCCGAAAGGGCACGTACAGCAACACCTGCTCGCGGATGTACGAGTCCACATCGTCGCCGGGACTGTAGTTGCGGTAACGTATCACCACCGGCCTGTCTCGGGGCACGTACCGACCGCCCTGGCCCATCCTGTACTTGCTGGCGAAGTCGGCGAGACACACATCGTCGAGCTCATCGGGCTGCTGCCTGGCCTCGTACTTTTGCACGTTGTTGAGCTTCCACACGTCGGTGGACGCGGCGGGGAGCTTGTACAGCTCTTCGCGCATCTTGCGCACGCGCACCCTCTCTTCGGGGAAGCAAGTGGGAATGTATACAACGTCCCTGCTCTTGTGAGACATGTCCTGCCTGAGCAGGAACCAGGCCGCTTCCTGCGCGGACATTTCAACTCCCTTGAGCATGTCCACTCGGAGCTTGCGAATCACGGCCTCGTAGTCGTCGTTGGGATTCTCCTTGAGGATGTTGGACACGGCGCGCTTGAGGTTGGACATGCCGCGATCGGCCTTGTTGACGTAGCTCCACAACGTACGAGGCACACGCGTAGTGGTCCAGTATGATCTGCAGGTCCATGTTGGAATCGAGGACTCGGCCTATCCAGGGGATGAAGGCGTTGACGAACTTTTCGGCCGGAGTCCTCCGGTGCAGGACGCACGGACGCGCGACGCCCGCGCCCAGAACGTCCATGTACTCTTCCTCGGAGCGAACGTTGAAGGTGCGCAGAAAATCGTCCAGGCTCGCAACGTCTCCCCCGCGTTCCAGCGCCTCGTGCATCTCTTCGTACTTTGCCTTGAGGTCCTTTCGCCGTTCCCGTTCTCGAATGGTCTCGGCGTCTTCCATGGCCGCGTCCGCGATCGGAGGAAACGCAACCGAGAATCTTGGGGCCGTATTCTGAAACGTTCGCCTAGGCGAAATCAGCGTGCGCGCTGATTAGCTGGTTGAGCAAAATTGAATGACGTCGGGCTCAACCACCCAATCAGCTCATCCAATTTTGCTAAAACAGCCAATCAGCGCACGCCTGAAAGCGAAAAAAGAAATTTCGCCTAGGCGAACGTTTCAGAATACGGCCCTTGGTGGACCCGCTCGACATGAACGGAGCGCCGAACCGGCACTTTGTTCGGCCGCGCTTGTAGCACGTGTGCGTGTGCTGGTGCGTCTGCTTGCGCGGCCGCTTGAGCAGAGAGGTGTCGAGCGTCAGGAGCGCGTCCACCATCTCCAGCGTCTTGGGCATGGCCCCTTCGGCTCCGCTGAGCTCCTCGTCTTCGGGCGCGTCTTCCAGCCACAGAATGACGTGCACGTGCGCGCTGCCGCGCTGCTGAAACTCGACTCGCTTGAAGTAGTCTCGCACAACGTACGGCCTGAACGAAGAGCAGCGCTTGTCCCTGAGCACGTTCATGGTCACTTCGAAGATGCGGTTGGTGTAGATTGCGCACGTCACGGGATCGTTGTTGACGAGTTCCACCCGTTCCCAGGCCATCATCTCGGCGACCACGCGCGCCGTACCTTCGGGTCCGACTCGTAGCCGCTCCAGAGTCTCGAGAAGGCGCTCCCAGTGCACTTCGGACGCAGACATGCTCAGGAACGCGTGCGGCTTGCCCAGCTGTCTGATCATGGCAAAGAGGTCCTTGCGCCGCTCCTGCCAGTACTGAACCGTGTTGGGAACGCCGCGCATGAAACCGAGGTCGCGGTCCAGCCTGTCGTCGAGGAACCTCTGCCCGCCGTTCTCAAGCTGCTCGCGCGTGATCGAGTCGGTGGCCGCGTTGGTCCGGAACGTCATGGTCATTTCGGCAACGTTGTAGCGCATCACCTTCACGGCCATGTACAGGACGTGTTCCGGAGTCGCCCCGCGCCGATCGGTCCGCCTGATCTCGCTGCTGGCCTTGACGAAAGGCGTGGGACACGGTCCGGTGATCTTGCGAGGCACGCCCAGGTAGATGGTGGGGAACGCGAGCTCTTCGGCGTACTCTTCCAGGAAGAGCGCGATCGGAATGCGATTCTCACCCGGAGCAACGTGGAGACTGTGCGAGTGATCCGCCAGCTTGCGAGCGGTCTCGGCCTCGTCACAGCCATCGGCGTTTTCCGTTCTCTCTTGTCCGTCGTTCATCACAATGCGCACGCGCGGCTTCTTCTTCTTTACGTTCCCGTCTCGTTGTTCCTGTTCTCGTTCTTCCTCTTCTTTGACGCGATCCACCCCGGGCCCGTCATCTCCTTCCTCGTTAAAGAACATCGTCTTTGAAACTGCGTTGAGAGCAATCGCCAACTGCAGAGAATCGTTTACGTCAAAGTCTTGAGGGATAGTTTCGATCTCATCATCGTCATCATCCTCTTTCCGTTCTTCTTCTTCTCCTTCTCGTTTACGTTCAGCAGTCTCGTCACCGTCAAAGTAATCGAGCCGGCTCCAGTCGAAGCGAACGTTGATGGCGCGATACAGCGGCGTGTGTTGCAGGTGCTTGAGTCAAGCCAGAATGTTGCTGCGCTTGACCAACCCGCGCTTGTACGTTGCCGGACTCACCAACCTCCGCTTGACGTGAACGTCGATCGCAACGTCCTCGGGTACCATGCGAGGAAGGCACTCCACAACGCTGGGAACGCCGATCGGAACGTTCACCACCTGTCCCTTGATTCCAAACTGGCCGTTACCTCGGGTCAGGCGCCTGATGCTTATGAAGGGGAGTCGAGGCGAGATGAGCCGTTCTTCGACCGTGTTCAGATCGGGAAGGTGCGCCGGACGAGGAGGGTAACGGTAGCCGAAACTCACGCTCATCGAAGGGACGCGCCCGTTGACCAGAGACTCGCGGCACGAGGTACACACCAGGTACGACTTGAACGGCGCCAGACGAGGGTTGTCGTCACAGACGGCGATGATGGTGTCGCCGTGCTCGTCGTCGGGGCCTCCTCTTCCAAACTCGTTCCAAAGAACCCGAAGCGCGTTCAAGCGACTCGAGTCCTTCTTGATGTTCCCTATCACGCTCAGATTGTTGTCGAACCACAACCGATCGCAAACCTTGCAGCTGTGACCAAAGCTGTGGGCCTCGAAGTCGTGCTTGAAACAGGCGTCCGGCTGCGGAAACTGCCGAGCGCGCGCCGCCGCTTGCGTGGCGCCATCGAGAGCGCGGGTGGCAGCTGGATCAGCCTGTCGTCGTTGCCGCTTGGACTCGGCCTCGCGCCGCTTCACTCGAGGATCGGCGCCTCGCCGTTGACGTTTCTCCGCCGCGTCTCGAACACGATCTTCAGCGTTCTCGGCTCGCCGTTGACGTCTCACAGCGGCGTATCGAGCTCACATTTCCGGATCTTCGGCTCGGCGTTGGCGTTTCGCAGCGGCTTCGCGAGCACGGCGTACGGTATCGGCAGCTCGCTTCGCTCGCTTGCGTTCGGCATCACGCGCTCTTCACTTCGCAGCCTTGTCTTCCGCTTCTTCTCCTCCGGTTGATGATGACCCTGAAGCTACTGCAGTGACGTCACCTCCAGCGAGAGGTGTAATGCTCGGGTTGGATTGTATTACACTTCTTGCTAGGGGTACCGTTGCCGTCAGACATTCGCCTTCACCGACTTCTGCCATCGCCTTGAGAGGCGCCAGCCAGCGAACGGTCGAGAGTGAGGCGCGCGCTTCACTCCATTTATATATACGTGCGAGCGAGCGAACGGGGGATGGGGCGCAGGGAGGAGAGAGAGCGAACGGCGAGAGAAGGAGCGGCGAAGCACTGCACCTACCCTCGCTACACTCTCTCCACACACGCGGGAGTTCCGCCGAGTTCCCGCGATGCGAGCGGCCTCACACGCCAGAGCGCGCTCCTCCTCTCCACTCACTCTCCGCTACTCCGCCCGCACCACGGCTCCGGTTGCTAGGGGCGAGGATAAGCGCGCGCGCCCGCAGCTGTTGCTATGAGAGAGGGAGTGAGAGCGGAGAGATAACACCTGCCGGCGCGCGGACACCGACAGACGCCTGACATGCTCCGACCATAGAAATGCATTCGCATTTAAAATATAGTGTCACATATGCAAAAGTTACTGATTTTCCCTTTGTCTACCAGTGTCATGGCGACCCTTTATTGCCAATACCGAAACTAGCCCCACTGTCCACCGCTGTGCCTGAAACCCCTGAATTCAATTCAAGCTCAGTAGACGTACTTTCTTGGGTCAGCACGTCTTCGTCAAAGTAACAGCACTGCACCTCCTAAAGTTGCTGACGAGCGGTAACATTTGGCCGCGTTCTATGGTGTAGCTTCATCGGATTCGCTGTTCACGCAATCAACCGCTGGCGCCATGGGCCATGTAGGAAGGAAAGATCGAGGAAAGGAGCATTACGTAACAAAACTGAAGCTGCGAAAAGTCGGCTCAACGCACAATCCCATCGCTGTAAGTGCTTGCGCCTTCCACAGCCGCGCTAGCCTATAGCTCAGCGCACGCTCTTCCGAAAAGACGGCGGGTGTGACACCAATGCCCAATAGCCGAACTCGCACGGTGCAAAGATGGGGATAAACGCTTACGTTGCAATAAACGACCGCAGTACCGCAGTTTCACAATCATTTTCGCACAATAAATGTGCACAAAGCGGTTAGCAAAGCTTCCAGAGAAGCGCGCATCTGTGAAATCCTACCGAGAACGGTAAGGGGGCCCACTTGGTCCGAGTTCACTGAGTGCAAAGTAACGTGTTGGGCCGAGCTGACGCATAGAGTTTCACACAATTACTATAGGGAACTGTGGTTCTATTGCCTACAGAATCTGCAGGCAGGGCAGTTGAGCCAGTATGGGAGTGAGTACATAGATTTGGCCAAAACTTTGTCCTTCTGGCTTTAAAGGGCCCCTTACCAGGTTCGGCCTATTTTGAGCTGACGAGCGCCGCGCATACAATGCGCGCTGGCGAACGTACCTGAAAAGTATTATACCGCTACGCGCCGCGAAAGGAGCTGAAATTTCAAAGCAAACGGCGTGCGTCCTTCTCCTCGCGGGCGCCGCGCTCCAAGCCGTAAAGTCGACGTTAATCGCACAAGGGCGCCTACGTAAATGGCGGTGCTGGGACGTCGAGAATTATTAAAGGCAACACCAGTTATTTGTTTGATCTGTTGCTTCAATCGACGACTTAAAGTTTAGAGACATAATAAATCATACAAACCAAACGTCTGCGAGTACTCCGTGCCGTAGCAAGAGGAACGTACTTCCGTTTCGTCTGCTTGTTCCCAGGTCGTGCAGTCGCGCGCGCAGAAAACGAGACTATCTGCCATTTTCCACAAGGCTCCGGCGCGTGATCGTGCTGTTTGATCCGCTTGCGTCTGCCTCAGTGCTCCTGTAGCACTGAGTTGTATCGCTAGTCAAGTATTCTCGTTCACAGGGCGCAAAATCGTGTGCTGCGCGAAACGAGACAAACGCAACAGCTCGCGCGCAAGATCGTCACCGGAAGTGCACCGCGCAGACAGAACGCGAGAAAAAATAATAATAAGGCGTATGCGTCAAGCGATACTCATGTCGGGTCGGGAGAACGGAGGGAAGGTATTTCGCTTGCGGAGGCTAGACGGGGGCAAGTGGAGATAGTCTCTATGTTGGGGGTTAAGCTAGTGCTTAACCGCCAACATAGCGGTGCTTGGAATATTTCTATTTCGGCTATTAATGAGCCAATTTGAAAAATTATTGCGGTAGGACGTTCCCTCGAGGGCACGTAACAAATTCGGGCGTATAACCAAAATTTATTATGTGGCCTGGTGAGGGTCCCTTTAAATGGCTTCGTGACTTTGCAAAGTGATCATTTTTAAGAAACTACTGCGTTATAAATAATTCCGCAAACATTATTAAAATTGTCCGACAGCAAAATTCGAACGCAGGATCTATAAGCACAGAAGCGCGATATTGAAACCATTACAACACGGACGCACGAACGAGCAGAACAACTGCAATTAGCAGTGATAATAGGTGTTTGTAGAATATTAATACACTCTGCATGAAAAAAGAAGTATGAATTGCTTTGATATTTCGGCCCAGATAAAGCGTAACAAACGAAGCCACATCTCATGCCCCAAGCACGAAGATCAGACAAATCCATGTAATACCCATCATTCACATGGAGGCTGAACGCTAGCAGCGCCAGAGTTCTCTGTACTGGTTAATGTGGGAAACTCTATGAGTTCACGGGAGTGAAAAGGCGAATGCGATAACTTTGGACCGGTTGCGTAACGTTGCGCCCCATCCTGGTTTATTTCTTCCCTCCGCGTTGTCCTCGACGCGGACGGGCCTAGGAGCTTTCTTCAACTGCCCCAAGCGCTTCAATCCATTGAACGACCGCAGCGTGTGTTTTATCACTGGCTGTAGTTGTCGCACGCGACGTTGAGGGGGCGAAAAGCTGACCACTACTTTCAATCTCGCATGGTTACTATATCAACAAAAAATGTCCCGTGGCGCACCCGTGTTCTCCGGGCGCGCATTTGACGAACCTTACCCTCGCTCTTCGCCTGTTCTTTGAACGAGAAGTGGAAAGTGAAAAGCGGCAGCACGAAAAGTCTCTTACGCACTCTTCCGGCAGAAGAAATCCGGCGAAATTTAAACATACATAACGCATTAACGCGCCAATGATAGCAAGCGATAGTAGCACCAACAATAGGAGCGGTAAGAAACGGAAACCAGAGTGGGGTAAAAGGCCAAGAAAGCTTCGCTTTTAAAAGTAAAATATCTGTAAAGTTAGTTAGCCTACTTAATTATTTTTGCTGAATACCTAGTTTACACAGCCTTTATACTTTCTCTTTTCAGTTTCATTCCCCTCCTCTCTTAAACCACTGGTTTCTTGGTATAGTGGGCAAGTGCAGTGTTATAAGGAGCAAGCAAGCAAGCTTTGCGTCTCTCACCGCTAAGGCATTCGATTGGCGCGGTAAGGCTGATCAACTTACGACGAAGTTTTCACCCGCATTAAAGACGAGGCTCACCGCGACCGCTCGGTCATTCACACCTGCAGCTTCTCTACAGCAGCTTCGTCAACGATTTCGTGCTGCTGCATCATGACCTCCGCTCCCGAGTCGAAGTGTCTTCTGAAGGGCTTCAGCGACGTTCTCGACGGCCGTCCCATCCAGTTCGTAGGTCAGCTGCCAGCGGGTTTGCTGGTCTGTTCGCTGTGCTCCGTGGTGCCGTTGGAGCACTGTACGCTGAGCTGCAAGCACGTTTATTGCGGTCCATGCTTTCTTCAAATTGTGATGAAGACTTCTACCGCCTTCTGGTGCCCCGTGGACAGGAAGCTTCTGCGTCCGCGTAAAGCTGTGCCGATGGCCACCACCAGTTCGGACGTGCTGCGCACATTGGTAGCATGCTGTTGTAACAGGGACTACGGATGCAGCTACACCGGCACCCTGGAAGACATGCAGGCTCACGTCCGAGACTGCTACGAGGTGACATGCGGCCTCTGCTCCAGAAGACTGCCGCGGTCGCTGCTCGTCAGTCACGTGGAGGCCGCCCATCCGGCAACCGCTAAGACTTCGTCTACGAAGTCGAGACGGGACAAAAACGCTGAGGCTGCCAAAGGCCGTCACGTGGAGGCCGCCCATTCGATAACCGCAAAGTCTAGCTCTGCGAAGTCGAAACGGCGCAAAGAAACTGCGAAACCTTCGACTGACGTCCCCTCCGGCTCCTTGGTCGAGGATGGAGACGGAAAGGTGCAACCTGTAAGTACCGTGAATATTGAGGAACCAGTGGCAACGCAAGCTGCGGCGACTGTCACTCAGCTCTCGCACGAACACATCCAAGAGCTAATCGAAGCCACGGCATCGAGGGCCGCCTCCGAAGCGGTGGAAAAAGTCAACCAATTGAACGGGACCGTGTTCCGCGATATTCTCGGCGCAGTTAATCTCATCTACGAGCGCCTGACGGCAGTCACCGCATCGTCGAGCGTCGAAGATGCCACGGCAGCGCCTGCAGTTATCGAGCATCGGCCGAAAGAAAAGCATCTCGAGGAGTTGACGTGGACGGTATGCCGGTACTCCAAGCTTCGCGTCGGCATACACTACGTCGAGAGCCCGCTGTTCCTCATCGCGCCAGGTCACAGGGTGCAGTTCACCGTCTGTATCGACGGCATCACCGTGGTGGAACTGAGTGTGTCGGTCACGGTCCACCGTGGGGACGATGATGGCCAACCGAGTGGGCAGCCGTTCCAGAGGACGTGTCTGTTCACGCTCCTCGACAAATCCGGGAACGATGCGCACTTGACCAGCCTGTTCACTCCGAAGGACCTTTTTGACAATGATGTTGCTGTTTCGCCCTCGACCGATGACGCTCTTCTAGCCTCGGGTTGGTTGACTATTAGTAAGGTGAACAGGACCATCTTTGAACGCGACTACATTGAGGATGACGGATTTACAATACTCTTCAGTGCTAAGCCCTAGCTCGCTCTAGTGAACATTATAAATGGTTGACACGTGTTTAGTGTGTTGAGATTTTTAGTTATTATTTTAAGTTTTAGTTATTATTCCGAATTGTCTTTTATGTGCAGCTATTGGACGCAGTGTTTTATAACAGTACAAATTGTGGACATGTCTATCGCGTATTCAGATGCTCCTTCTTAGTTTTATTGCGATAGCAATTATATGGACACTCCAAAGCAGATTTCTGCCGTCGGCGTCGCCGTCGCCGTGAGGTTCCGTATGACGTCAATGGAGATGAAATCGTCGCCGCGCGCCGCCGAACGCTGTATGTGCGAGTGAAAGGGCGCGAGGGACGCGCGCATTCACGGGAAGTGAACGCACGGCGGAGAACAAACGCGCGTTCTGTGCCGTGCTCCCTTAAGGGCTGCAGAAGTAGGCGTCTCTTTCCTCCTTTACAATCACCATATATGTAGATCAAACGCGCCTTCTTCTGACGCACGAAAGGCCGTGGGGGGGGAGGGGGAGTGAAGGGAGGCGACGTTTAGCTGCCGTACCAAGTGCCTAATTATATCAGAGGCTCCGGCAACACTCACCAACGCCGCACGCATTTTGTGCGAACACGGGCAAAACGCCGACGGCGTCGACAACAATTCTGCGTGCTGCCGGTGCTGCTGCATGTCCAAGTTAATACAGCTGATAAAGCTACTATCATTACTCCGTATTACTCTACAAATTTTCTATCGCAATTGATGCTTCGCCTTTCAGGTGAAACTGCGACAACGTTTTTGCCACACATACCAATTGACGCATGAAATTTGCGAGGCCTATAGAATACAGAAAGCAGGACAAGGTTGCATTAGTCAGCCTGCAATAGTCTTCCTAGAAAAAAATTCCTTTTTAGACCACGCAAATCGTTGACAGCGGAGCAGCGCGCTGGTTTTTATTTTTGTTAATTCATTATTTTGTGTATCACCTGATCTAACCACGAGTGCATGTCATAAATTGTTCACTGCCTTCCAGGTGTATGTGCAGTTCAACTGTTCATAAATTCGTTCATTCAATAAACTTACCAGTTCCTTATTTACCATGAATAAGAGGCCTATCACATGGCTTTCTATTATTGTGTGGGGTTGATGGTATTCTTATTAGTATTGAAATGCAGTCCACATTTTCTGTTATTTTTTTACCTTGCAATATGCTGATAAGCCTTCGTTTGTGGTGAAAGTGGCACTGCCTTTGTTTTTGATGAGTTGCTTGGTAAGTCTATCGACAGAATAATAATGGGCGCCAGGCAGCCATGATGTAGGCGTATACTTGGGGGAAAAACGCTGTACAAATGTAAGAAGGTCTGTACGACAATGCAAGCTTGTTGTACCAGCTTTATGTTTTCAAAAGTGGTTGAAAAGGCCAAAATTTGAGCAGTTAACTGCAGTTCCCCTCATCCTGTGAAAGCAGAATGATGGGCTGCTTTCACAATTTGCGAAGCTGCAGGTGCAAACATTGCTTAGGGGTAGCTTTTGGTTACCACAAAAGTAGGTCTTTGAAAACTGGTTGTCAGTTGATTTAACGCAAAATGTGAAGGTCGGAAAATACCATGTCGGTATGCCTTTAAGCTGTTTTGGGCCACACATACGTAGATCTGACTTTCCTGCACTCTTATGTCACATCCCCTAATTATGCATTGGAAGTTTGCATGGGAGTAGAACTGGTGTGCTTACAAATGATAGTGAAAGCTTGGAGAGGTAGTTACTATTAAACATAGTTACTGTGCTAAGGTTTATAAAACACAAACATGAAATGCATAGAACAGACAAGACCTGATGCACTTCGTGTTTGTGTTTCTTCCAGTAACGCTTAGGTGTTGTGGAGCACATTTACAATTAAAGGGCATTGCATCATAAACCTCTTCCAGCAAAAATGGTTTGCTTTGCACTCAGTTAAAAATTCACTTCACTTGGCAATAAATTATATTCTGGCAGTATTGGTAGATTTTTCAACTTGAAAACATTGCCACATACAATGCTCATTGCCAAATCTCTGGCAATTTTTGTCTTTTGCAGCGCAAGCACCTCCTTCAAATAGGAGGGAAGTCATTGCGCGAGGTGGCATCGAATGCCATGAAGGCTGTAATGGCGCACCCCGTCCAAGTGCTTTACAGCTTTCATAGCAGGAAGGGGAAGAGGCATTCATCAATTTGAAGTTATGCCAGATAGTCGAAGGTAAAGCTTCCTTAGTCACCCTTTTGCATTGTTGAAGTAGTTTGTATACAGCCGAACTCCTCTACAGCGAAATGGCTTGCATAACAGGAGATTGTCCTTGCCAAAATCCTGCCTTTCATATGAATTGTCAACTTCTACAACGAAGAAATTTAGGCGTCCCTGTTGGCTGGTTTCATTTTTTACTATGAAAGCGACATACTCAGCCACCACTGCCCTTGCAGAAATTGCGAAAGTGTGCTCTACATTAGCACCAATCGCAGCTTAGGTGAATTGCTTGACGAGCATGCCGATGAATTGCATCATACCAGGCAGCTTACACGTTTAGCATCAGCGGGTGAGACAGTTGAATATGTCTCGGTTAGTAAAGACATGGTGTGATCATCACTGATGACGTTAACGCTATGTTAGGGTGGAAAAACAGGAATGTCAACGAAGGCAACAGGGATGAAGATCCTGTAAATGGATCAAGAATTTTCATGGTGGGGAAGACGATAGCAGCATTTAATTATCCACAGGAATACTTTGCGTATCCTGCATTTCGCCGCTGAGCATGCTGTGAACCTCGATTCAAAAACGTTGGCTGCGGTTGCAAATTCTGTCAGGTAAACTGTGTGCTAAAGACTTAGCAACTTATTTCACTAAGTCTCTTTTCACAAAAATTGCCAGAGATTTGGAAATGAGCATTGTATGTGGCAATGTTTTCAAGTTGAAAAATCTACCAATACTGCCAGAATATAATTTATTGCCAACTGAAGTGAATTTTTAACTGAGTGCAAAGCAAAACATTTTTGCTGGAAGAGGTTTGTGATGCAATGCCCTTTAATTGTAAATGTGCTCCACAACACCCAAGCGTTACTGGAAGAAACACAAACACGAAGTGCATCAGGTCTTGTCTGTTCTGTGCATTTCATGTTTGTGTTTTATAAACCTTAGCACAGTAACTATGTTTCATAGTAACTACCTCTCCAAGCTTTCACTATCATTTGTAAGCACACCAGTTCTACTCCCATGCAAACTTCCAATGCATAATTAGGGGATGTGACATTAGAGTGCAGGAAAGTCAGATCTACGTATGTGTGGCACAAAACAGCTTAAAGGCATACCGACATGGTATTTTCAGGCCTTCACATTTTGCGTTAAAGGGACTGACAACCAGTTTTCAAAGACCTAGTTTTGTGGTAACCAAAAGCTAACCCTCAGCAATGTTTGCACCTGCAGCTTCGCAAATTGTGAAAGCAGTCCATCATTCTGCTTTCACAGGATGAGGGGAACTGCAGTTAACTGCTCAAATTTTGGCCTTTTCAACCACTTTTGAAAACATAAAGCTGGTACAACAAGCTTGCATTGTCGTACAGACCTTCTTACATTTGTACAGCGTTTTTCCCCCAAGTATACGCCTACATCATGGCTGCCTGGCGCCGGTTATTATTCTGTCGATTGACTTACCAAGCAACTCATCAAAAACAAAGGCAGTGCCACTTTCACCACAAACGAAGGCTTATCAGCATATTGCAAGGTAAAAAAAATAACAGAAAATGTGGACTGCATTTCAATACTAATAAGAATACCATCAACCCCATACAATAATAGAAAGCCATGTGATAGGCCTCTTAATCATGGTAAATAAGGAACAGTGTCCTGAAAGCGTAGGGAGACGTAGACACACCACAAGTGCGGACTTTCAACTGGTAAGTTTATTGAATGAACGAATTTATGAACAGTTGAACTGCACATACACCTGGAAGGCAGTGAACAATTTATGACATGCACTCGTGGTTAGAACAGGTGATACTAAAAAATAATGAATTAACAAAAATAAAAACCAGCGCGCTGCTCCGCTGTCAACGATTTGCGTGGTCTAAAAAGGAATTTTTTTCTAGGAAGACTATTGCAGGCTGACTAATGCAACCTGGTCCTGCTTTCTGTATTCTATAGGCCTCGCAAATTTCATGCGTCAATTGGTCTGCGTGGCAAAAAAGTTGTCGCAGTTTCACCTGAAAGGCGAAGCATCAATTGCGATAGCAAATTTGTAGAGTAATACGGAGTAATGATAGTAGCTTTATCAGCTTTATTAACTTGGACATGCAGCAGCACCGGCAGCACGCAGAATTGTTGTCGATGCCGTCGGCGTTATGCCCGCGTTCGCACAAAATGCGTGCGGCGTTGGTGAGTGTTGCCGGAGCCTCTGATATAATTAGGCACTTGGTGCGGCAGCTAAACGTCGCCTCCCTTCCCTCCCCCTCCCCCCCCACGGCCTTTCGTGCGTCAGAAGAAGGCGCGTTTGATCTACATATATGGTGATTGTAAAGGAGGAAAGAGACGCCTACTTCTGCAGCCCTTAAGGGAGCACGGCACAGAACGCGCGTTTGTTCTCCGCCGTGCGTTCACTCCCCGTGAATGCGCGCGTCCCTCGCGCCCTTTTACTCGCACATACAGCGTTCGACGGCGCGCGGCGACAATTTCATCTCCATTGACGTCATACGGAACCTCACGGCGACGGCGACGCCGACGGCAGAAATCTGCTTTGAAGTGTCCATATAATTGCTATCGCAATAAAAAGTATCTTGGTCCGAGAGAATTCTGCAGTGCACCCGCAGTTACGGCAATGCATTGCGAAATGCGAGGCACAAACAATGCATTTTGGTCACCCTGAGGCCCACATTTGCACACCACCTCGATTGTCCCTCGTACACTCAGCCACAGGTGAGGGGGATGCTGTACACGATTGCAGTGGCGCAAGGCACACACATGTTAGTCTGCCTTACACGGCAGACGCTACCTACTTTCTTTCTGGCTGAAAAGAACAAAACAAATTATGCCGTGCCACGACCCCCCCCCCCCCCCTTCAACCTGTGCAAACGCTAGTGGATGTATGGCTAACGGCTTGCTTCTTGGTGCCGCATCTTTACTCTCCAAACTTTACTCTTCCGCACAAGCTTTCCACAAGATGCCAATACCATGCTGTCTTGTGGAAAGTTCGTGCAAGAATTGAAGCATGCTATGGACACTAGTGTTCGCACAGGTTGAAAGAAAAAAAAAAGGGGTGGAGGGAGGCGGGGGCGATCGTGGCATGGCATAGATTTGTTTTTTTTTAGCCAGAAGGTGGGTAGCATCTGCGCAGCAGTTACAAATGTGTGGAGAAAGGTGCAAATCCAAAAAAAAATGTCTGCCCTGTAAGGCACACTAATATGCATGTGCCTTGCGCCACTGCAATCGTGTACAGCATCCCCCTCACCTGTTGCCGAGTGTACGTGGGACAATCAGGGCGGTGTGTAAACGTGCGTATCAGGGAGCACCAAAATGCACTGTTTGCGCCTCTCGCATTTGGCAATTCGGGTGCACTGCAGAATTCTCTCAGACCGAGATTATTTTTTGCCACACAGACCAATCGACTCATGAAACTTACGAGGCCTATAGAATACAGAACGCAGGACCAGGTTACATTAGTCAGCCTACAATAGTCTTCCAAGAAAGAGAAATTTCCTTTTTAGACCACGCAAATCGTTGACAGTCGAGCAGTGTGATGTTTTTTTTAATTCATTCGTGTTTAGTATCACCACGAGTGCATGTCATGAATTGTTCACTGCCTTGCAAGTGCATGCACAGTTCAAGTGTTCATAAACTCATTCATTCAATAAGTTTTCCAGTTGAAAGTCAGCACTTGTGGTGTGTCAAGTCTCCCTTCGTCTACGTTTTCAGTGCACTCTTCCTTATTTACCATGAATCAATACCAAGTTGTTCCAGTTTTCCCTCCTCTTCGGGCCACTTATGCATCTTCATGTTTTTGCCATGTGGGGCGCCAAGGGTCATTTTTCGCAACTTTTGGGGAAGAATTAAAAATATAAATCCACATTTAATGAGAAAAACATGGCTTATTTTAACCAGTAGGATAGGTCATTTTTCCACAAGCGGTTTTCTCAATTCATATTCTGAGCAGTTGTCTGTCCCTTTACGTAAAGGTTCCGGACCCTAAAACCCCAGAAATATACTAGCAAACCCCAGAGTGCACTAAATACCTCATTTATACTAGTTTTTCTACAGCCAGGTTTCGTTTAGCTTTCTCCCTCTCATAACATCATGGCACAGAAGGCAACCACGTGAGACATCGGAAGGTTTGACACTTGCTTCGACTTGCTTGTCGAAAGGATGTTTCGGCTTCTACACAGAAGCCTTGTTCACTGACTATTATTGATTTCATTTAGCTACAAGAGGCATATGGCCAACGACTATGTCAGTGAACAAGGCTTCATGGGGAAGGCAGAACATATAACCCCTTCAACAACACTATTTTGGTCTGCATTACATTTATTGTGGGTTTAAACTGGGTGGGAAAAAGCATGTCAAAAAACAAAACGGATGGCAACCAAGGTGAAAAAACATTAAACAATGCTATTTCCCCTTCACGGGGGCCGTGTTCTCTCTATGGCCAGCGTCTGTTTTTGCCATGAATGTTCAATGCAATGGTTCGAGCTGTTCGCAATTTGACCAACTTTCCCAACCCTTGTCATTACGGCATGGAAAATGGGGCACCCCCATTACAATACCGTATTTACTTTCATAATGAACGCACTTTTTTTCCTTTGAAAATATGCGCAAGTTGGGGGGGGTGCGTTTATTATGCAGGGTAAAATTTTGAACGATTTGTTGTTCCGCGGCCACCTCTAAATAAAGCCGCAATTTCGTCCGCAAGGCGAACCATCGATTGCAAAGTAAGGATAGTAGTTCTATCGCTCGTATAAACTTCCACAGTAATTTAACCAGCATGGTGTCAGCGCGCACAGGCAAACATGAACCAATCGCACTCGATGACCGCGGACACTCACAGTCGAAATGCTGGTGTGAGGAAGCGCTGCAGCAACAGCGAGCGAAGTGACCTTCATGCCATGTATCACTTCAACGCAAACTGAGCGGCGATAACGGAGTACGCTCAAAAGTATAAGCTGCCGTCGCACCTAGACTCAGCCTCCGACGCAGATCGTTTTCAAGATAGGGCACGCCCGGCCGTGCAATGTGCACTTGCTGTGCCGCCTCCCTCCCCTCCCAACGGCGCCATGCACACGACGAAATACGGCGCGTTTCCTACCCGCTTTCTTCCCTCCAAAGCGGGATAAAGCCACGATCGTTGGCGCCGACTTCAAAAATGCACGTGGAGTGTCCATATGATTGCTACTGCAATAAAAGTAGGAGACACGTACAATTCGGCATTTGATACAATCGCACCCACTGAATGCCATATCGGACGCCGAATCGTACTGTGTCTCTCCTACTTCACGGCAGCAAGTTCAGGGTGCGTTTATTACACGGGAGAAAAAAAAATTGAAATTTTGACGACGAAAGTTGGGGGTGCGTACATAAGTAAATAGGGTATTTCACTTATTCAATCTGAAGAGCATGAATTCTCTTACATAATGTAGCATAGTAGCAGATAAAACAAAGCACAGAAAAATCAGAGTAGTGGAATAAAAAGTAACAGGGGGGCCACAGGGTATGTGGGTTTACAATTTTAAGTAATTGCTAGTGCTCTAGAAAATGCTTTGAACCATTGCATGAAACTGGATAGTTTAGGAGTTTGCTTCATGGGCTTGTAGCACAAGAAAAAAAATGTTAGTGCAATGAGGCAATTCGACAACAGGTACACTAGACTTGCTGCAAATGTAGTTTTCATTACATATCCAATTGCAATGCAATTTTCAAGCACTATTATCTAGAAAACAAAACTGTAGATTAAAATGAGGTAAATACAGTATATACAGAACATCATTGCACCCCTTTTCCTGTACTGTGTCCCACTTGTTTGCACTGCTATTTATCATTCACGATGTGCCAACTCTTCCAACAAAAAGAATTTATTCACAAGTGCTCTGCATTGTGTCCTTCTATAGAAAGCTGCCACAGTTTGCATTTTATATCAGCAATAGATTTTTATTAACTTAACGATTTACTCCTGCTTCATGAATGTATCTCTACGGAGAGGTGTTGGAAATCACCGATTCAGCAAGCCACTATGGTAGCTCAGTGCCTATGGCGTTGCGGTGCTGAGCTCGAGGTCAAAGGTTTGATTCTGGCAGTCAGGGTCACATTTCGATGAGGTCTCATTGCAAGAACACTAGTGTAAGCTTCGATTTAGATGCATGTTAAACTAAGGTCCAGTCCAAATATGTCATTAGAAACTATACAGCAGGAAATTATTTCCATGAGCTCTTTAGTGTGTGCGATGCAAAGTTCCTTCACATAGAACCCACACCATGTTTCATGAAACAGCACAGAACTTCCACATGTTACATAGCCTTATAATTACAAATAAAAGGGCAGTACAAACCAAGGTGGCAGCCACAGCCTCATCCCGCACGGCTGCCTCTACTTCTTTAATATTGCCGGCAGGTAGCCGAGGAAGAACTGGAGGCACCGTCGACAAGGCAGGCTGAGACACTGCACGGGTCTTGTCGAGAGGCTGTTTCATCCAGCCTCTCAGACACGACCCGTACTTCATGCCTCAGCTGCTGCAGCTCATGCAAGACGTCCCTGTTCTGCTGCCGCACCTCCAGCTGCACCCGCAGCAGCATCGCTGAAACACAAAATTATTTACTTCACAGCAGAAGCGGTACATTTATGGCATATTTGGTTGTTTCAGAGCACTCTGGTAAATGCAAAGTATCAGGATTTGCACAGGTCTCGGTGACAAAAATTCATAGGTATTTAAATACTTTCAAGGGTGCTTCCAGCAATAGAAGGAGAGGTGGAACCATTGTATTGTGTCTAATGGGGAGTACCATATTTTCCGGTCTATAAGTCGCATCTTTTATAAGACTCAACCCCTCAAACTGGCAGCTTTTCCAGAAAAAAACGCAAATAAGTCGCACCGGTGTATAAGACGCACCTCTTCGTTCGGTAAGCAATTAAAAAAATTGTGACGTTTCTTCCGTGAACGTGGGTCACGCGCAAGCGTAAGGGTGCTTCTAGTTCACTGTAGTAAGGGTACCATATATTTCTGCTCCAGGCGCATTTCTGCCGTCGTGGTTGCCGCGATGTTCCGTATAAAGTCCAAGGGCTTTAAAGGGCGATAACATCGTCTCCGCGCGCCATACCCTGTATGTGCGAGTGAAAGCGTCCGACGGTGAGCCGAATCGCGCACAAGGGAGGAAGGCAGCGCGGGAGGGAGGGGGGTGGCGGTTTGTATGCTGGTAGCAACTGCGTAGTTTGCACAGCGGCGCGCGCTGTATCGTGACAGCGATCTGCAGATGCAACGAATTCGGGGTCGGCCGACTCGCTGTCGACCTGCCGCCGCTTGCGTTGCTGCTCAGTCCTCATCGCACAGCGCTCTGGAACTCGATCACAAGAAGAACCCGGCACCTCGATAGCGCGCACAGAACTTGCAGCAATTATGTCAACCAGCGCCCTTCGCGTGGCCATAACATCGAATGCGTTTTTGACGGCAGTTTTCCCGGGGGAAAAAAACGTACATAACTCGCACCGTTCTATAAGACGCACTGACGAAAAATTCAGAAAAAAGCGCGTCTTATACACCGGAAAGTACGGTACTTTGAAGGTGACCACAATATGTCCGAAAGTTAGCGAAATTATTTCTTTAAAACATATGGCAAGAACTTTTGAGACAGACCTTGTACATCCTCGCGTCATCATTTTTGATTAAGCATCTCAAGATTGGAAAAAATCTGCCTGCAGAAACTTTGCACCATACCTGTGGCACTTATGATAGCCATTGAACATGTTCTCTTTATAAACTCAATGATGCGAGAGAGACATTTCAAATAATGTACCAATTTGAAAGCCTAGAGTTTTTTTTTTTGCAGAATGATACAGATAACATTTCTGTCATACGTTTAGGTGTCAAGAATGAACTGCAGAATGAAAGCAACCTCGAAGTTATTCGACTTTTATGGGCTGTGTAAAAATGTAAAGAAACACACATCTCCTCAGAACCTATAAATTCACCTTCCAAACTTGCGTGTGACTAAGGATCACAGCTCAGCATACGATGGGCCATTCTTCAGATCATAGAAACTCTCTAAACTTCTTGCGAACATTTCAAACTTGAACTTGCCCTCCTGGAAGAGTTCTAGCACGTAGCCTCTTTGATAATTACTTTTAAAGGGGCCCTGGAGAGCCCTTTTCCAAGATTTGAGAAACACATTCTGCTGTTGAGTGCAGCATTTTTCCAAGGAATACAATTTAAAAAAATGTTTGAAAAGGCCTCATAAACGAAGGCATTCGGAGGATAACAATATTTACTTTCCCTCTTAAGCCGGGGCAGTGCCAGTAGCAATGACAGGCCCATCACACCTCACCTTTACTTTTTCGAAGGAAACTTATGGTAACTTTTCAAGATGGGTATCAGACAAAACTTCTAAGAATGATAAAGGAGTGGCGACGCATTGGCAATTGTCGATTACCCACTTGCTAATTCTCTCTAATAAATCTGACAGGGTATGAACACAAGTAATTTGTCAAAAGAATTGACCACATAATGCCTACTGGAAGCTAGCCAGCACTTTAAAAATGGTGAGGAGCAGCCCTCTGGAAAGCTTTCTTTACAGACTGCTTCTTAGCTCCTCCCGCTACATGTAGAACGTGTTTGCTTGCCAAGATCAAGGGTTGGTTCAGTGCTGCTTTAATGCACAAATCGCAAGAAGGTCTCGGTTTATTTTTCAGTGCCATCTGCTTTTAGAAATTCATTGCTCAGATAGGCCAAAACAAATGCCGACATGTGCATATTGATCTGTACAGCAACGCATTGACAATCTTTCCAGCCACATGCAAAATAAAAGTGCTACTACAGCCTACTTCCTAAGCTGACTCCAGCATATTCCATTCCATTCAAAGGTTCCTGCTGAAGCCTATAGATTTCTATGGGATCAACTTTTGTTATACCAATCCTAAAATTAATTCAAACTTGGCTGGTCATCGCACACATGTTCGACCCTAATGGTGACCGCATTAGTTTCGAGAAGCCTAATAAAAAGACCAGAGCTGGTCAGTTAAACACATTGCATGGTTATTTTATGGAAAGCTTATGGGGTACAGGTAGCTCCAGTCGAGGTGAAGCAGCACGCCCCTCTTCACCATGGCCAGCTTCAATGCCTAAATGTTTATGCACGTACATTTATTTTTGAGCCACTATATACTAAATCAACAATTCAGAAATTTTCAAGGCAAAGGTATAGTCATAAAAGAAAAAGTGGGCTGTTTAAGTAGCATGGAGATTTTTTAAAAAAGAAAAAGAATGCAGCTACTTAAAAAAGTTCTCTAATAAAAGAAAGAACATTTTGATCCAATATACTCAACCATACACCACCATTTTTTGGGGACAGATAGAGAGCTATGCAGGAGGCAAGCACATGTCAACACAAGGTTATATTAATCTGGAAGTGACTGTACGGTATCCTGGTAACCTTTGTTGCATGCACTTCGACTTGCCACTTTAGCCTGAAGCTGTCACCTCTAGCTTCCTGGTCAGCCCAGTTGGCAGAGCGACTGCTCTGTAAATGTAACCCTGCTCTGAGTTTGCCTTCCCCTTTCACATAAGCATGAGCATAAAAAAACAAAAAACACTAGCAATTACCCGACAGCTCCGTGGTGTCCACAGCCGACTCGCATTCCGCCTTCTTGGCCCTCCTCTTTGCCTTGTCATAAGTGCCTTTGAACAAAGTAAAAATATTCAAAACAGATTATAATAGACACTAGAACAACAAGCAACCTGTTAAGCTGTGCAGGCTACATTCAACAGACAGAGAGAGAAGTTTAATGATGCAAAATGCAGAGAGGTCGGCCTGAGGTAAATTCCTCTAGCCAGCTACTCGGCGTTGGGGGAAGGGGAAGAGGGAAAGAAAGAGGGAAGACATGAATAAGATATTTGTGACCTCTGTGAATGCCCACAGCAAACTGCGCAGACATTGTGAACAAGCTGGCACAGCTTTGATGACGTCAAGTATCAGTGGTACAAGTTAACATAACTCAGGAACTGTAGAATGACACTAAAGAATTAGTTTGTCATTGTTTTTATATTCTTTGCAAGTTTTCTGTCGCACCCACCGCCACCAACAGTCAGTGTTATTACATATCGGAGACAGTCAAGCACCTGCAAATCTCAATAAACAATGAATCATTTATTATTACAAACCCCTTTCAACGCAAAAATGCAGATTGCATTTGGTATAACTTGGGATGGCAACATTCAAACTGGCCAAAAGGTGCAAGCCTCTTGGTGCACAGTTTTTAAAGTTAGATGTTTAGCAAACTATGCAACCTTTTAAGGCAGGTTTACACCTGCAAGATATCAGCCATAAAATGACAAGAGTGCTGTTAATATTCAAGCCATTGGTAATTTTACAGATGTAGGCATTGCAAGCTAGGCGGGGGAAAATTATGCATAATAATAAACAGCGAAGGCTTGTTTACTTTCCTGTATGTGCAACAATGGTGCTTGTCAGCAATAATTGCAACATTTTCAACAGCTATACCAGAGTGCATCATACACAAACTTTAATTTAAAGAAAAAAAGGGGGGGGGGAGGCAAACGAACTGTGTTGGTCCTGACCACCGTGGTCTTAAAGGGACACTAAAGAGAAAAGTACTTCTGCATCAGTAAATTACTGTTCAGTCAACACAAACAAAGTGCATGTTCTTTGGAGTTTGGTTGAAAAAGTGCTAGTATTCATGGTGCACGTCATCCAAGTAGCAAAGTAATGAGCCAACTTTTTATTTGTTCTAATTGTCAAGATGTTAATTTGGCAGATGAGCATCATAAGCGACACCAAAACAAACCGTTTCCAGCGAGGAACACATTGTGTGCTTATTTTTTTGAGCAATGAACCCCCCCACCCCATGAAATTTGAAAAAGATCATGTGCATGGAATTGCAGGGCCCTGAAACTGTCTTAGTGGGTAAGCAAGCTGGCCCTGTCATTGACAATAACATAAATATTCTTAACACAATGCACCAACAGCTCCCCGATATTATGAAATACCAACATAAAAGAAATGCACTGCTCCGAGTGGTTAGCCTGCGACAAGCAGTTTACTTTCCCGCGTGCCTCATAATCGAAACTGGTTTTGGCACGTAAAACCCCAGAAAGAAGAACAGTTAACTTTCCCCGCTGAGACTGTTGGATGGCACAGCAACCTTTTGCACACGGGTGCATTGACGCATGGCAGTTTTCATACTTGCAGGCTTCTCTCCACGAGAAAAAAAAAGAAACATGATGTGGACCATGCTAGAAGCATGTCACTCTAATATATCATACAACTTCCTGATCAACACCCTAACATATAGATGACTAAATTATAAGAGTTAGCTATAACTAATTAGGTGCCAAGGGCTAATAAATTACTGGCCATTTCTCAACTGGACTCTGAATAACCTGCACTTGGTTTTATTTTTGTAAAATTATCTGTGTATTTTTAAAGCTTGTTACATAACAGCTGGGACACTATACCATCAGGGTTTTTTTTTTGTTACAGAGGGTAGTGGTCACAGGTACAAGGATTAGGTACAACACAATGTCATTCCTACTTATCCAATGTTAGCTGTTGCAATAATACGAGAAAAAAGAACCGTATTAATGCGACACAATATTAGGTCAAAACAAAAGGAAAGCGTGGTACAGTAACTGGTACATTTAGCATATGAGCACTTAATACAGCCATGAGACAGTGAAAGGGCTGCAACAATACATTGCAGTTACTGCCCTCATAAACTCATAATCTTGAACTTGAGCTGTTTGGAAGAGATGACAATACTACTCTTTTGATTTACGTGGTATATATGAGTTCAAGGTACAAGTTCAACAGTCGGTTAAGACAGCCGAGCATAAGGTTAGCCGTGATATGTACGTCAAACTTATACAGGGTGCTGAATAATTTCGCTGCGCCTGTTCGAAAAAAGGTTTTGCACTCATCACTGCACTGTTCTTGCTGAAATTTTGCAGAACGATCACATTTTGGGGTCGCCTTCATTGAGTATGACACTTACCACAGTTAATTGCCTGGTGTTTTTAGAAAAAAAAAGTGAAAATCTGCCTTCACTTGTGGGGATGTGACCTGCTGCAACGAGAGCACTAGCATAAACTTGTGTCGCTGCCTGCTGGCAGCTGCAGAAAGCAGCTGGTCAGGGAGGTTTGCCACATGTTCCAGGAGCAGGCAACATGCGGCAAACCTCCCTGACCAGCTGCTTAACGAAACTTAACACCCATGAATTTTGTATATGTAATGAAATTTCGGTCTCACGAAGAACAAAAATCGTCTGTGTGGAAACGCGACTGTTACGAATAAGCAATTGGTGCAAAAGTTAGGTGCAGAACTATTACTACTGACGTAAACCACCTCATGACTTGCCGAGAAGCGTGTTGACTGCTGCACATTATCTCATAATTTCTGCCTAAGGAAGCTGGCATGACATCAGAATCGCCGCGCGTATAAGGAGTCATTCTGCGCCTAGTCTCCGCGTCGAGTACGGCGCACGCTGCAATTGAGAAGTTTTTTTCTATGCACCGAATCTGTTTTAGAGGTTTTGCTAAAGATCCATGCGTGCCACAAGCGCTCCGCTATTTACATGCGCCGTTTGATTCATGTGGTCGATCCACTGCATAAGGCTGGAGCTTTCTGTGCAAGCATGCGAAATCGGCGGTTTCATTAGAGCACGTATCCTTTTGCACGAGGTACAATTAAGCTCGTCTCCCATCGAGAGCAAAGCTAGCGGAAGGCGGTGAAAGTTTACGCTAAGTTGTGAACAACACGTGGCTGAAGCGAAGTGTTACATGCTTATCTCATACTGTGGCACTAACACACACCACTCGTACTGGACGAACAGGGAGCCATTAGGCCACGCCGAGCACTAAAGAAGTCTCTTAGATTATTTTTCAGGTGCTTTAATGTTCGCATTGAATCCACATGGCTTTGTTTGGCACCACCGCAGCAGTGACGTCGGAATTTCTCGCGAAAACGGCTAATTTATTTCCTGGCCGGCACGGTTGCGTGTAGACTCCGCTGCCCTAAACGATGCAGGAGATGAAGTGCTTGTGGCCGGGTAACACGCGCATAGATCCCCGACAGACCTCTATATCGCGCAAGTCGTGCATGAAATCTACGCCCAGCGTCTTTCTGTGCATCAAAAAAGCGGTCTAGTCAATGCCATTCCGGAGTATATAACATGCGCGCATGATTGAACTCATCTCGAGCGCACGTAGTACGCGACCGATCGGCCTAGCCAAACGTGCGCTCGCTGCATATTTGGCACGCGCCATTAACTACGTAAATACTCGCACACGACGTTGACCCGTAGATGAGAATGCACATAAGGTACAATCACGACAAGAAAACTCTCGTATTAAAAAATGCATACTCACGCACACGTTGACTTCAGTCTCCTCGGTTACCACGTTGCGCACAAGGCAAGGCTGTCGTCGATGGCGATGGCGCAAATTCCGGGACGAAAGGAGGGAGAGAGGAAATCGAGAAACCGACGCTCTTTTTTTTTTGCGCCACCTCTTGAATCGCCAGTGCAAAAAAAGTACATTATTATTTAATTAATTACGGCGGATGATGCGCAATAAAAACAAGCATACCGGGAAGCGCGTTCAAGTCGCGTGGGTCGCAGCAGAATCATTGAATGACAAAAACGAAAAAAATGTATATTAAAGTTTGTATTAATTCGATCCGCAATCCAGCTTTCCGTGGCTGTAGAGTGTACTAGTGGCTGCTTCGCTACGGTTTGCAGGTGGTGTAGGTGAATCGAACGTAGCTTTGACACGTTCTATTCACCTGTATTAACAGCTCATTCGTTTCAGCGGTGCAGCAATGGCGCCTTTGAACACTCTATGAGAAACCCGCCGTTCGTTTCAAAATATACAGGAAAGGTGCAGGGCTGGTTCGCGATTTTGCTGCGCCCTTTCTACTGTCGGTGCCGACTTTGTGCAGTCGTGCAGGTACAGTGTCCTAGAATGTACACATACCTTATATTCTAATACACTGTGGTACAGGTGCGAAGCAGCAGCGCAGCAGACGACACAGCACACATGCACAAGCGCCGTTAAAACCCAGCTTACGGGTATCTGCCGTGTCTAGGCAAGCGCGGGTATATTAACGTCTCTGAAGCCGATTACACCAGCAGCTCAAGACCTATTTAACGCAAGCCGTGCACATTGGTCGGACAAAACACACACCTGCACCGGGTCTGCACTTCGGCATTCGTTTCGTGTGCCGCGCTTTTCGTGAATCGGTGCGCGAACTGGTTCACAGTGGTGCAGGCGAATCGAACGGGTCTTTAAAAAATCCGTTCGCCTCATGGAAGAACGGGAAAAAAATGTCGCAGTTTCGCCCGAAAGGCGAAGCATCAATGGCGATAGCGAATTAGCAGAGAGCTATTCGGAGTAGGGATAGTAGCTTTATCGGCTGCATAAAGCTGGACACATTCACTTACTAACTGAATTAACAAGCGTGGTGTCAGCGCGCACAAGCACACATGAATAGATCACACTCGATGACCGCAGACAATCACTGTCAAAACGCTGGCAGCAAGCGCAGCTGCCGCAGCGAGCGAGCGAAGGTTCGTGCGGTTTATCGCTTCAAGGGAAAACTGAGCGGCCGAATGCACAGCGCATACAAAGGTCAGAGCCGTTTGGAGGTCGCTTGCAAGATACGGTGCGCGCGACAACACCGGCAGCCCGTACCGGCGCAAACATAATAAAGAACCAAGCGCAAAGCGCAAAGTACATGAACGCATTTGTTGGCAGAGTAGAAGCCGCCTCTGCCCCCCCCCCCCTCCCTTTCGCGCTTCCTTCCCGCTTTGCTCCTTTCGCGTGGGAGATTGCGTCGCCAGTTCCCCTTGCGCCCGGTTGCAAGATTTTATCGCCCTTGGACTTTATACGAACCTCACGACGACGACGGCAGAAATCTGCTTGAAGTGTCCATATAATTGCTATCGCAATAAAAACTTCTTTCATGGAGGAAAAAATTTTCTTCCTCCATGGTTCGATTCGATTCGGCTCATGCGTTGGCAGGTCGGCTGCTCCTTGCTGTGACTGACTGCCCCACTGCACTGCTGCTGTCCACGCTTTCGCCTCGCTGTCATCTTGCGTTTTTCGGCATGGGCTACAGCGTTGCGGTTTCGGCATCTGACTCATCCCTCTCGCTCATCATGCCCTCCAAGTGGAGGAAATGTCGAGTCGTAAGAAAGGAATACAACAAGATAATGAATGAGCTAGGACTCGCGCAGCTTGTTGGCCTTCCGTGTCCAACGACGAAGCTGCAAGCTTCACCTCTGCAGACAGTTCTCGTGTAGAGCGACTTTCGCCTCCGAAGCCGGGAACCAGCAGACAATCGTGAAGTTCAATTTCCACGGATGACAGTGGTGAGCCTCCGTTCAAACGGTTGAACGAGCGGTCGAGAAGTGAAGCCTTTGTTGACAACGTCTGCAGACAAGAAGCTCTTTTTGTAGAATGCCAATCATGTAGTGCGGGTACGTTCTCATGTGAGCACAGCGACTGATAGCAGCTCAAGTGACAAAGGAGGTCCCCAAGGTAGCGATTCAAGTGATGAGTCTGATGACTTTCTCGCTTCATACAGCTTCACTGGGCCAGATGAGGGAATAGCCTTCACTTGTAGTCCAACGCTCTCTCATGTACTTTCCGAACAACTGTCTGCAAGTGAAGAGCTTGCTGTAATTGCTTCCAAACATAATATGACGCATGCATGCATTAACGATGTCCTCGATTTCTGCCGGCGAAGAGGCATCTCTGACCTTCCAAAAGATGCTAGGACAGTTTTGAAAACTGAGCGCAAAGCTCAGGTGGAGCAAAATGGTTGATTTGTGCACTTTGGCCTTGCAGAAGGAATTCGTCAAGTGTTGCAGCCGGGGCAAGTAGTTCCCAAGTGAACTGAAGCTTCAAGGCAACATTGACGGAGTCCCTCTTTACAAAAGTAGCCAGCTTGCCTTTTGGTCCATTTTGGGCCGCATAAAAATGTGGAGGCATCACCGCCATTTGTTGTCAGTGTGTACTGTGGTGCAGGGAAGACGCTATGTCTGCAGGATTACCTAGAGCCATATGTGCAAGAAGTCTCCGACCTAACCTCTGAGGGGTTAAGCATAGGAGATGTTCATGTTCGGGTGAGCATTGGAGTCATGGTTTGCGATGCTCCTGCAAGGAGCTACGTCAAATGTATTGTTGGCCACACTGGCTATTATGCGTGCGAGCGATGCAACCAAAAAGGGCAGCACATTGAAAACGGGGTGACATTTCCCAAAGTTCATGCAGCAGCATGGACAAATGCATCATTTCGATCTCAAGAGAACAAGCACCACCATTCTGGTGTTTTCCAGTGATAAGTGCCCTGTTTGTGCTAGCTTAATATATTCTGAAAACTGACTCAAATATATTCTCAATTCATTTCTGTAATTGGCATACTTTAAATAGAGCTGCATTGTTTTAGAACAGAAACCAGCATAAAATCCAGGAGGGCAGAAGCAAAATAAGTGGCAGGACAAGAGTTAGACTTGGAGATATTAGTTTATCTTCACAATGCCCAACATGACATTTTTGACACACAAGAGTTCGGTAGCTCAAAATGCTGATATAAGTGTGGGAAAGTTAGCGAAATTCACGCTAGTGTCTTCGACACACTGAACCATAGCTTAAATTGTAGGTAGCTCAGATAGTCAATTTATAATTAATTACTAGTTATAACGACTTTTTTTCAGGTGGGGGGAGGATACAAATGTACTTTCTAGGTGGCAAAGTTTAAGTTGTTTTTTAATCTTTTTTATTATTTGTTTGTTTTTGTTTTGTTTTAGCAAAATGGGTTTTAGGCTTTCAGGGGTTATTCAAAGGATATATCGCAACTAAATGTTTTGTATGTGTGTGATCCCTGCAGCCACATCTCACCTTAACAAGGTTCATACGTTATTCTAAATGTCTGCACTCGCCTAAACAAGGTTCAAATGTTATTCTAAATGTTTGCATTCTTTATCAGTGAGAAAAACAGATGTCATGCTTGCATGTCAGGAGCTGTGTTTCTTAATTAGTACATTTCCAGAAGCTCACTTTCAAGAGTTGTACATGCCTTTCCCATTTCATGCACATCATAAAAACTGGAGGTATAGCTGCATTCACAACAATGAAAGAATTCTTCTCTTCTCTGTTGTGATCACCTTGACGTGCTTGACGTGTTGTGATCACCTTGACGTGCATATTGCTGCCCATCTCATTTTTTTTCACAGTCACTGTGCCACCACATCAGTGGCACTACTGAAATATCCATCAGCTTCCAGGCAACAAATTCCTTGCTGACAGCTCTATTCATTTGAGTGAATGCAGCACTCCTTCAAGGCATTAATGACAACATGCCTAATGCTTGAAAAATGAGCTGCAATGAGGTGCAGCAATGTAGTTCTGCCTAGATTGCAACATATTTGGGGCTAAGCCTGACAGTGACTACACAATAGAGCAGGTTGGTCATCATTCAGCACCTTGCCTATCTAAGCCTCGCATCTTAATGGCAGCAGCCCTGGCTGCTTCCACACATGTGGAAAGCTAGCGTGAACACAGTATATAAATCTGCATCTATGCATGCAGTATGCACATCGTCACTGGAGCAGCCTTTTGGTGTGCTGCTAGCACAATGGAAGCACCACATTAATCCACACTCCATTTTACATTACCTCAAGCTGTGCCATGGAAGATGAGAGATGGCACGATTACTGTATCTGTGATGCGTCATGGCATGTCCTTATAGTTGTCATGCACGTCATATTCGACATGATGCCCCTTATGAATGAAGCATCAGCTTAACCACTGCCTTGCAGTATAGCATAGGGACACTAAAGAGCAAAACTAAGTCATCTTAGACTGACTTAGGTTGACTTTTACTGCAGAATATAAAGGCCAAATGGTTTTTTTTTTCTTTTTTAATGTCGTAATGGTGGATCAACGTGGTAGTATGAAAGATTTCAGTGTGTTCCCTCATATTCAGGATGTGTTAAGACAGGAGAAGCACTTAAAAGTTCCTAAGGTTATTTTTTCACTTCTTTAGAATGAAGTCATTCTTGACCAGATAAACAAGTAGACCAGAGTAGGTCTTGTCAAAATTCAAGACATCACAGTGAGCCTGGTGCTAGAACTTCACCGCAGCACTACCACTCATCTTCCAATTTTGTTTCTTCTCGGACTTGCCGAGCTGCCTCTTTTGTTAACAGTGGCCGTTTTGCTATTGCAGTGCATAATTTACGAATACAGCCTAACTTGGTAGTCCCCTTTAGCACACCTATAATGTAAAGTGTAAAATTGCTGTTACAGTTGAGCCTTATCTGAGGTGAGTACATGGTTATGAAAACAGACACCAAAACCATGAGAATTTTCCTGTGTGCATTGGCATGGGAGATAATGACGATTTGGTTAGAGTGAATGCAATAGCCACCTGGGCTTGCATTTCTTAGGTCTACTTACAATCACTACCACAAAGTGTATGTTAATTGCAAACACCTACTGCACTTCCTTCAAGCAACTGGTAGCAGGACTCTCACACATAACTTCTACACTGTAAACAGTTTAGAATGTATACATAAGTAGGAACAGCTGATGGTTTAGTGTGGTAATTAACATGATGAAACAGCACTGAAGACAAACACAAAAGAAGAAACAGATAATGCAGTGACTATAAACTAAAGTTTATTTGAAATGTGTGTGCCATTTCATCAGGTTACCACACGAACTTTCCAGTTGTCATTAGTTTTGCAGATTTTAAGCTGTTTGCAGTGCTAAAGATGAACACCACACAAAGAAACAACAAGCTTTTTAATAAACTGTAGTTGACATAAAAGGGCATTTAGAAGCCTAGTTGGTGCATATAAAACATGATTTAAGAACCTTCCCCCCCAAAAAAAAGCAGACATGGCACGAAAGAAAGAGTAGACAATGGACAAGCGCTTTGAGGGTTCAGAGTTGTGACTACATATGTGTCAGATGGTGCAACATTTAGGAAAAAGGCCTTCTGATTGCCATGGAAGTTTACATTGCCTTTCTGTATGGATAACACTGAAAATACTACTCGGTCCTACCAGCAGTGGCCACAATGCAATGAATGTGGGCAAAATGCAAAATAATGCTTGTGTGTAATGCACTTTGGCTGCATGTCGGACTCCCAGGAGGTCAAAATGAATCCATTTTCTTCCACCACACCATTTATCACAGCTACGTACACGCTTGTTGCTTAGGGACATCAAACCCCATGAATGAAATCTTTTTATGCACAGCATTTGGTCACTTGTATGAGCTGTTATTATTGTGCACAGTGTAATGGATGACTGTGGCATTTTTTAATGATGAATTCAAAAGTCTGTGATGACACGTGAGTATGTGTATGTTTCGTGTTATATGTTTTGTTGCCATAGCAGCTTCTAACATGTTTTATTAATCCAGGCACATTAGCCTCAACCTCACTTCACCAATGCGGCTATAAAGTCGCCTGTTACTTTGACTAGTTAACTTTTGGTGAATGCACGGAGAGAACCATGACCACAATGTAAACCAAATTTACAATAAATATGGTAAATAGCCCCCTTTAGAGAAATAATTATCTATCACTTGTGTGGATCATGCACAAGATCAAAAACCTCAGTTCCTTAACCATCCTGAGTTGTGTATAACGTAAGTGCTAAATTGCTATATGACAAGATAAACTTAAAGTTATCAAAGACAGGGGGCGGCCTATACTGCAAGCTCGCCCTCCGCTAAGTACAAAATAACTCATTAGTCACGGCTAGGTTGCGTGTGCCGCCGCCCAATTTAAAGGGTGCAGCCTTATCCACCCATCCATCCACACTTTTGTGAGCATGTCTCGGAAGTCCCCGATCGCGGGATCGAATCCCGGCCACGGCGGCCCATTTCGATGGGGGCAAAATGCGAAAACACCCGTGCACCCGTGAACCCCAGGTTGTGCAAATTTCCGAAGTCCCCCACTACGGCGTCCCTCATAATCAGATCGTGGTTTTGGCACGTAAAACCCCATAATTTAATTGTTTTCTTCGGAAGTCCCCGAGAAATGCTAGCACTTCAGCGGCATTTCTCCCAATAACCGCAGATTAATCGGGGTGAGAACGCATGGAATTACAAACGTTAACCGCGCATTAATAAGCAACTTAAAAAAGTAAAAAGTGCCTCGAGGATTCGAACACGCATCTTGTTGAAAATTGTGATAAGGTATTCGCACCCCACGCGCACGACCACCTCACGAAGCAGGTAGTGTTGTATTTTACGTAGTGATATATGTATTTCTTTTTTTTTTCATCAGATTTTGGGTTTACAGAATCAGTCACGCTTAAACGTCTCTTTAAAGTTCGATTAGATAAGAAAGAGATTGCATCGACATGCCGTCGACACCAATGATCGAGTCGAGTGCCTTTTCTGCCGACGGCGCCAAGAAAAGGACTTTGGTATTCCTGCACGTCAGGTCATCGGCTGTCGTGCGAAAACTTCGAAGCAAAGCATTCTAGCGAACATTGCAATGTCGCACTGTTTGTTTGCTTCTGCCCAAAGCGACGCGAAACAAATTTTGAGTGCTTATGTACACGCTTCAAGCACTCGGCAACCGCCCATACATGGAGCCACTTGCGATTACTGTACTACGTAATCCTCTGACCGTAATGCAAGCATAGGTTCCTCGTAATTAATTTTTATCGTAAGGTCATTCACAAACCATTGCTTAATTATCACCTGTGGAGCACACTTAAACCCTGCTGTGAACAACCCGCGGTCTGTCACAGCAAGTCGATCAGCCCGTCCCCCGTGACAGATAAGCATATCAGCGATGCTGTTATTAAACCAACGTGGTATCAGCTCTGTTGAAGGGGTCACAGCTTGCAAACGTATTTCTGGTTCCTGCGCAGTGTGCCTGTGATCAGAGCATTAGTCTTTCAAACATGATATTTAACCTTAGTAAGTCGTACCAGAAAGTATTAAAAATTGATAAGGCGTAAATTGGCTTAGTACGGACCAATGTAGCCCAAAGAAAGCCAACTTAGTAACCCATGTTGGCAAGTCCATATGAAAGTTGGTCCAATAATTCCCGCCTTGTTGAATGGACGAGCTAATATTGTTTACTGAATGTGTAATGCGGGCCAGCGTTGGATCTCTATCAGAATGGTACAGCCTATATTCGCGCCACACTGTTAATCTTAGGCCATCATTCGGCCAGGAATTAGAATGGTCCAGCCAATATTGGAACCGCGCTGTTAACCTTAGGCCATCACTCGGCCAGGAAGTGCCAATACGTATCGAACGTTGGTCCGAGCTGACGTGCCGCCTGGGGCGTCTCGACTGTGAAAAACCTGTTGCCCGGCGCAGCTGGGAGCTAGCAATGCTACTCCTGTGTACTTCGCTTTTCTTCTTCCGTCGTATTTTGCGCTGTTGGAACAGAATGTAAGAGTCCAGAAAGACCGAAGTCGCCTCAAACCAAAGGATGCCATTGTATTCCCTACCTAAATCAGTGTAATGAACGCTTTCAGCGTGGTTCAAGCGCGTTCGCGACTTCCTGATTCTTCAAAGGCGAATTGGTAAAACGATGACTAAGATAAGATAATTCGTCACGCGGCTGAAATATGGCACTGCGTCCATCCATGATTGCACACATGTTCTCAGCCAGCCGCCTAACAGCAGCGCATTATGCTGCACCATGGAGGCACGAGAAGCATTCTTTCTTCATTTACTCCATCCATGCGCTGCGCTCACGACCGGTCGTGGCTGTGCTTCGGCTATAGTGTACTATAATATGGTTGAGTGGGACGAGCGGCTAGGGCGGCGCATGCTTGGCAGTGAGGCGCCCGACATGGAAAAATACTGTGGCGGCGCTGCGATAGAAGTGGATAGGGCCGCATCAAGGTCACGCCTTTGGAAACTGCTGGCGATACTGCTCGGCAGCGTCATTCGTACTACTTCGCGCGCTGGTATTTGCGCTCAGACCACTGAAATGGTGATCATAATTGCATATGACATGTATTTATGCCTCAACAATAAATTAATTTAATTCTCTTCTTTATTTTATTTTTTTAATGCCGCTCGGTGATCTTTTCCAGTCTCGATCGGGCCGGGTTCGGGCCGGTTTCGAGCCGGGCTCGGGCCTAAGGTAAAGGGGTGGCGGGCCGGGCCGGGCGGGTAACGCAGAATATTTTCGGGCCCGGGCCGGGCCCGGGTTTCGCCATAGAACTTTTGGTCGGGCTCGGGCAGGTAGCCCAACGTAAAAACAGGCCCGGGCCGGGCCCGGGCTGAAAAAATCGGCCCGTGCAGTGCTCTACCTGGGGCTACCTCGATCTCCAAGCCGCCACAGCACGCCGTCCACGCTGCCTTGGACATGGATTCTCGCCATCCTGGGTGCTCCGGCGGCCAGGGAACGTCTTGCACGCTTCCCATGCTATGGATCACTGCCCTACGACTCAGGCGACTTCTCAGCCAGCAAGTGATGCTGTTCACGCTCCCCTGGTCATCCTTCTGGCTACAGTGAGTACCGCGGCCGCAACCAACCCTGGTTCAACGGATGCTGTTCATGCTTCCTTGGCCACTGGTCTGGCTGGGCCCGAGTACTGCTGCCGCTGCAGCCGCTTCAGTGTGCGCGGTTGCCACCGCTCGCTCAACGGGCGGCTCAACCGGTAGCTTGACCGACGTCATGCGAGCCATCTCGCTGCTGTCACAGCAGCTAGACTACATAGTTTCAGCCTCATCCGGTTTCCCGCTAGCAGTCTTTCCTTCACAGGCTGCCTCGGAAGTACCGGAGTTTCAGGTATTTCAGAATGACCCCATTTTGTGGGTGCAAACAGCCAATGTCTGGCCCGACAACTCGATATGGCTGGTTGCAGCAGGGCGACTTCAAGGTGGCGCCAAGGCGTGGAACAACTATGAAGGCCACAAGTACTGGTCCTGGGCAATTTGGAGCGCTGCCTTGAAGGCTGTTTTTTGCCCTCTGGCGTGTGCCAGCGACAAGCCCGACCAGCACTGCTCAGCGACTGGAGCTCGTGAGATACACTGCTTTGACGCACCAGTCGTGCCTAGTAACGCCCTGACAGAGACGGCCGCAGGCTGCCCCGCCGCAGAAGCCGGCTCCTCGAGTGTCGTCGTCGGTCCCATTGCAGACGGTGGGAAGCGCATGGCGACTACCGCTTCTGCTTCAAGTCACCACCGAGCAGCAGATCACAAACCGGCATCATCGGCTCCACCACAACCCATAAACACGCAGCAGAACACCGCTGCTACTTCGACTTGGCATTATACGCCAGCTGAGCCGCTGTGGCGGCGACCCAGTGAAGCTCGGAAGCAGCACCATCTCGCCGCTGCAGCTGCACCTGGTAAGTTTTTGCTAGATGAGGTCGCAGTCTGCTCCGTTGTAGACCGCGGACGCGATCCACTTTTTCCACTGCCCATCTGGGACTTTGCGTCGGTGTCCCACACCACGCCATCATTGCCAATGACCGTTCCCACTTGCCGTCCTCAGCAGTCGGTGAAGCGGCTCCCAAATTGATCAACGCCGGGGCACATGGAGGCACCGGCGCCTTTAGTACTTGAGGCGCTAGCACTCCAGAGACCAGATATGTTCACGGATCACGGCACACAGATTAGTTCTGATCCGTCCGATCTTAGGATTTCAGCACAGCCATTGGCCGAAGGCGTGACTGTTCGCTCCGCGCTGAGTGAGGCCTCGCTGATACAACGGAAGGCGAGTACCACGTGTTAGGTCATCATCATCGAAGACCTGCCCGTATACGAAAGAAGTGCTAGAGGCCTCAAGACGCTCAAGAGAACATCGCAAATTACCATCATAACAGACCGGAAGAGACCTGCAAGAAAGCAGATGCGCAAGCAACAATCAGTTTCAAAGCGGACGACCCTTGTTCCTCATTCTGGTAAGGACGAATCAGCAGCAGTAGGTATTTCGGCGAGCTCAGTGTATTCGAGCACGTCGGCTAAACTTGATCAGTCACCGGCAACACGCAAAAGACGCACGCGACAGTTGAGCAGAGCAATTGCTCACCGTCCAGAACCTACTGCCGTACGTGCACATCTTCAACGGGATAATCGTCGGTAAGACCTGCGACCAGTGCACTGCAGTCAGTGCCGCCTGCCAGAGAAGCTGGTTTCGCACTGGACGGCTCACCAACGACTACCTCACTACCTGGACAACTTTCCTGGTTACAAGCCTGCCGGAAACTTGCAGCGTGGCCGACTGTGAAGATAAAGTCAGCTTATCCTCGGGTGTTCGAAAAGCGGGCGCTAGTAGAAAAAAGTCGACGAGGACGATAATAGAACAGCTGGCCCAGGAACGAGTGCTGTCGGTGTCTCCTTTATTACGTTACAATATATATATATATATATATATATATGTTGTAGCGAAGAAGAGAGACGCTAGTGGGTTCAGCGCTACTCAATCAAAACTCTAGTGGGTCGAGCGCTCTTGATCGGCAACGGCTCTCGTGCTTGGAAGCTGTTACTGCGCTGACCGTTGACGTTGCGCTGCTCCAAGCTCTGCCAAATAAACACATTTAGAGTTGGTGGAGGTGCTGGGTAAGCTCAGCCAATCATCCTGGAACTCCGATCCCGTACCTTACCATCTATCACGCCCCAAGACGCCTCCGAGCAAACGCCTCATCCCGCACCCACTGCGTGTCCCGGGGTACGTCGTCACCGCGACCCTCCTATCTACACAGGAGCGGTCCACACTGACGTGGACGAATGGCTCACGGCGTACGACAGGGTAAGTGCCCATAACAAGTCCTCATAACAAAATCCTCGCTCTGTAGCCGCAATTATTACGCGCTGCCAGAGCTATGAAGAACTCCGCAGGCAGCGATCAGTGACCCGTCGATCTCTACTGCGTGACGAACACCTCGCTGGTTTGGCTGCCATGTCTTACCAGACAACTTTGCTCGTAGAAATGAAGGCTTTCGTCCGCGAGGAAGTTGCCCGGCAACTGTCATTGATGGAGTTTGCACAGCCGAAGCCGGTACACGCGCCAACGCCGAGTTTTGCGCCTCCGCTTCCCCGCGTCATAGCGCAAGAACTGCCCGAGGTTTTGCATGAGCACCACCAGCATGTTCCGGCGGCTGCGCCTCACAGCTACGCTGAAGTCGTCACCCAGCCCCAACAGCTCTCTCAACGGGGACCTCTCACGTACGCTGAAGTCCTCGCTATGCCTCGACAACAACCTGTTATGCAATCATTTCACCAGCCAACGCGTCTTCCCACATGGATGGGGCCTACCGCAGCGACTCGGTGGCGTACGGCGGACAATCGGCCAATATGTTTTGCGTGCGGCTACGCAGGCCACGTCGCACGCCACTGTAGTCGCGTGCAGATGCGAACACAGGACAAGAGAGCAGCGGGCAGCGTTGGCAGCGTGTGTCAACCAGAGCGGCTCAGGCAATCTCGAGCTCGCGCTTCCCGGATGACTGGCGATGTGGCTGCAGCGCCGGACATTCGTCTTCACTACAATCACCCCCAATCGGAAAAGGAGCTATCCTGGCGACTCATGGTGAACATAGAATCAAGGGGTCGTAATACGGCTTCAGGTGTTGTACGTGGATGGTTTCACGACCACGACAGCGTTGGTCCGTAGGTGGCGTGACTGGCTCGACAATATAGTTCACAGGCGATGTCTGCGCTACAACACGGTAGGGTCCTTGATAGTTTGATACAAGCTTGGATGAGAGGCCAGCCGGAACGGCAGGAACCCAAAGCCACACAAAGGAGTCCGGAAGAAAGTGACAATGCGGGTGATCATCGTCACGTCGAGATTTTTGTTGTCATTGGTCGACGGCTGTAAAGGAACGGGCGAGTGGACGGCATTCCTCGGCGCGGCGGGCAACTTCAGAGATGGGTGTACATTCGGCTGAATCGGGTCTGTACGGAAGAATGGTGTCGAGGGTAGTCGAAGGTTCGCGGCCATACAAGAGGAAGAATGGGGAAAAGCTTGTGGTCGCCTGTGGTGCAGTGTTGTAGGCGAACGTGATGAATGGCAGAATGAGGTCCCAATCAGTGTGATCAGAGGCGACGTATTTGGAGAGCATGTCGCCAAGGGTGCGGTTAAATCTTTCGGTCAGCCCATTAGTTTGAGGATGGTAGGCGGTGGTCGTGCGACGAACGATGCGACATTCATAAGGAGCGCGTTTACGACTTCGGAGAAGAACACACGTCCTCTATCGCTCAAAAGTTCGTTAGGTGCTCCGTGACGGAGAATAAAGTTTACAGTAGGAAGGATGCGATATCACGAGCTGTGGCAGCAGGCTGAGCGGCTGTTTCTTCGTATCGCGTCAAGTGGTCGATGGCGACGACTATCCAGCGGTTTCCGGAAGCCGTGCTCGGAAGGGGTTCATACAGGTCAATCCCAATGCGATCGAAGGGCCTGGCAGGACACGGGATTCGCTGGAGTGGACCAGAGACATGCTGAGAAGGAACCTTGCGGCGTTGGCACTGAGGGCACGACCGAATGTACTTGCACATAAAGGTGTACATGCTACGCCAATAAAACCTGGAGCGAAGCTGGGTGTACGTCTTGAAGAGACCCGCGTGTGCACACTGCGGGTCAGTGTGGAAGGCAGAACATATTTCAACACGAAGATGTCGCGGTATGACGAGAAACCACTTGCGGACGTCGGAGACGTAATTCCGGCGATAGAGAAGTCCATCCCGCATTTCGAAGTGCGAAGCTTGATGGCGGAAAGCTCGAGAAGGTGGAGGAACAGTCGACGGGTTAGAAAGGAAGCGGATAAGAGCACTAATCCAGGCATCCTTGCGTTGCTCCGAAGCCATGTCGCAGCCTACTGGGAACGAAAGTACTTGGTCAACGGCTGAGAGGCAGGCATCGCTTACGGTTGACACGGGCGAACGAGAAAGCGTGTCGGCGTCGGTGATGCGGCGGCCAGACCTGTAGACAACGCGCATGTCGAAATCTTGCAACCACAAAGCCCAGCGAGCTAATCGACCTGAGGGGTCCTTCAGTGTGGACAGCCAAAAAAGTGCATGGTGGTCTGTAATTACGTCAAAGGGGCGGCCATAGAGGTAGGGTCGAAATTTACCAAGTGCCCAGATTATGGCCAAACATTCCTTCTCCGTAACGAAATAATTTGTCTCTGCTTTCGTGAGGGTGCGGCTTGCGTATGCAACGACGTACTCGTCGAGCCCAGATTTGCGCTGCGCGAGCACAGCGCCGAGCCCAACACCGCTGGCGTCAGTGTGTACTTCGAGCGGAGCACTCGGGTCGAAGTGACGCAGTATAAGCGGCGATGTTAATAGACGACTCAACTCTTGTAAGGCATCGTCACAGGCAGGGGACCAGGCGTAATTGTTCAAGTCGCTCCGTAGAAGCTGATTCAAGGGAGCGGTGATGGACGCAAAATTCCGAATGAAGCGGCGAAAGTAAGAGCAGAGGCCAAGGAAGCTGCGAAGTTCTCGTACGGAGGAAGGTTTGGGAAAATCAGCAACTGCACGGAGCTTGGCGGCGTCAGGAAGAATACCGTGTTTGGATACGACATGGCCAAGGATGGTGAGCTGACTTGCGCTAAAGTGGCATTTCTTCAGGTTGAGCTGAAGGCCGGCGGCAGTTAGGCACTGTAACACTTCCTCCAGCCGACAGAGATGGGTCGTAAAATCGGGCGACAAAATAACCACATCATCTAAGTAGCACAGGCACGTTTTCCACTTGAGACGACGCAACAGGTTGTCCATCATACGCTCAAATGTTGCTGGGGCGTTGCAAAGCCCGAACGGCATGACACGAAATTCATATAGGCCATCTGGTGTTACAAAGGCCGTTTTAGGTTGGTCTTTGGGTGCCATGGGGACTTGCCAATAGCCGCTACCGTAAGTCGATAGAAGAGAGGAACTCCGCGCCTTGGAGACAGTCAAGGGCATCGTCAATTCTCGGAAGAGGGTAAACATCTTTACGAGTTATTTTGTTAAGACGACGGTAATCGACACAGAATCGAATCGATCCGTCCTTCTTCTTAACAAGAACAACAGGAGATGCCCAGGGGCTATCCGAAGGCTGAATGACGCCGCGCTTCAGCATGTCAGCTACTTGGTCATCCATGACACGGCGCTCTGTGGCGGATACACGATAGGGTCGTTGTCGCAGTGGCGCACTAGTACCCATGTCGATGCGATGACAAACAGTTGACGTGTGGCCCAAGGGAACATGCTGGCAGTCGAAAGACGAACGGAACTTGTCGAGAAGGCGTAGAAGCTGGGCGCGTTGGGAAACAGTCAACGTGTCGGCGATGGAGC